>NC_057939.1:51664270-51997708 GCF_018555375.3 Anguilla rostrata | reverse complement strand
TACCCTAAGCAGAATAGCCAAACAGATCCGAATGCCCTAAAGACATCAATATCCGATGCATAACACTAATTGCATATTATTGCCTCACTTGGCTGTCATGTTTATTTGCTTAAGATGTTTGAATTTAGCAATATTCTAAAAGCCTAAATAAGTTTCGTCTCTTATGACTACTTGCTAATTAAAAATTATTAGAGCTCAAAAGTTAATATTTTCACATTACACTTTAGATTTACCGTACAGTTTTATGGGTTGATAAACTCATCAAAGAATGAGCAGAAATGAGCAGAGACACCAATCCTTGAATCTTTGCAAAGACCAAAGCTATTGCTATTGCAAATGTGAAATTGTGAATTAAATGAAAAAGCATGGATTTATCTAGCATGTTACACTATTGACACACAGCTCAAAATATCTAAAACTTAGTGTTTAGTGATAAATCTGGTTGATGAGATGGTCCTTGTAGTAGGATAATCCCAGTTGTGCTTCTTGGTTTGCACTGCAAACATTTACATTAAATTCAAGTAGGCTTTAAGCTGTTTAAACAAGATGGGAAAACATTGGCATTGCAGTAATCCACAGCTCAGTGTCATGGTAACACTATAAGCCTATAGTTTGCAGATACTCACCACAACAGACGTTCAACGCTGTACTCTATATTTAACAAGGAAGCACCAGAACAATCTTGGTTTATGTATCTGAAGTATGATTTCAAATTCTGTTTCAGCACTGGTAATAAATTCCCTTGTTGTTCCCCTACTGCCCAAACCGCCAATCCCCCCCCCCCCCCTTGCCTGAGTGTTATGTGGTGTTATGTGGTCTCATATGAGCTCTTCAGGCAGATGAATCTTCAACTTTTTGGACTTTGTTTGATTGGGAGAGTGAAGTCAGTGGGCTTATGATGTCATCAGTCAGAGTGAATGCATTATGCATTTACAGTGGCAGCCAGCCCAGCCTCTGGCCTGTGGTCTGTATGCAAGCGGTATTTTTCCTGCTACTTGTTATCTCAGTATAGCAGTCATTGAGATATATACTGTGAACACTGCAGACAGCTTTTGCTTACCTGTTCCATTGATTCCTATGGGAACGGCTGAATTGGTGCATGAAGCCAGTTCTTGGAGGCTGCCATGTTTGACTATGGTACTTTTGGCACCAGATACGCATGTGCACTGAGTACTTAAAAGTGAAGGATTCAATGGGCATTAAAAAAACTGTGGGGCTGTAGGGCTCATAAAAAAAAAGAAATTATATAAAAATAATCACTAGAAAGTAATTAGTTTGGTGTCAATAGATTTTGGAATTTAAAGTACTGTCCAAAATAATATAATGTCAGCAGGATAAATTCATAGTTTTGAATGGACTTCAATGAAGACAGAGGCTAACTGAACTGCAATATCTCTGGTGACCACTGGGGTTTGCGAGCTTCCAGGGGAATGTCACTCCCTGGTCCCCTAATAGCAGTGTGTTCTCTTGTATGACCTCTAATTGCTATCTGCTGTTACCTTTCCCTTGCAGCGGGAGCTTCCAAATAACATACAATAGCGGTATCTAAAATAGTGTTATTTCTTCTTGTGTGGCATTACTATCGAGGTTAAGGTGCTGCGTGTACTCAGTGAACTGAGCAAAATCAATACAATATACTGAACGTTCCAGGATGGTAATGGAACTCTGGTTTCCACTTTATCCATTTCTGTTTTACTTCAAACACTTAGTTTTCCTACTATTTGTGGACTGAAAGGGCAACTCTGTGCAGGATGGTTGAGAATGTCTCTCTGTGCCCTAAAAAAGGAAATAGAGTCAGTTTTTTATGACCAACCCAAATGCTGTACGTTCATAGCACATCCATATAACCAAAAACTACTCACAAATTCATTATTTCTGGCATCTATTGCATCTGGCCACTATGTATGGATTTAGTATGTTGGCCATCCTTCCAACTTGGGTCTTCTCCAAGTGATTTGGAATCTGCAATATGACTGTAGGTTCACAAGGACACTGCACTGTCCTTCATCCCAAGTGCTATTGATATGCTTAATGGCAAATAGCACTCTGGCCGCATTACTTGCACGACCCCTGCACATTTGCACATTTGTACTTGGTATGAATTTCCATTTCCCTGCACTGGCTCAGTGATTTAATTGTGCTGGTGTTGTCGTGATGTTGTCCTTTTGCATTCTGTCTTCTGCATGTGAACCCTGGCTGCAAAACAAATTTCCCCTAGTGGGACAATAAAGATAACCTTGAACCTTGAACCCTTGAGCCTTGTACGGTGCTGAGCATCAGGTTAGAAGTACCAGTGGAAAATAGAGATTTTTGAGCCTTCTGTTAAAGCGAAATGAGATCGGCCTGAGGTGGCCTTGATGCAGAGTGCACTGTATACCTGGGAGAAAACGCATAAATACGACTGCAGATGTCACGAGGAAGCGGGATCGAGACGAGGGTTATGATCAGCTTCGTGCGGCTCCATCGCTCGTCCGGTTCAGACCCCGGCCCCGATTTTCCTCGTCCTCGTTCGTCAACGTGAGATCAGGACGTCTCGAAAACTTTTCAGGTGACGGCAGCAAAAAATTGTTATCTTTTCCCATCTCTGTCTATCTGTTACTTTTTGTTTTTAATTTAATTTCTCAGAAGGAAAAATAAAAAGAAAGAGGTGAAACGGAATTGCTTTTACCGCTGTGATTGTAATTGTTAGCGTATTTGTGGTGGCTGCGCGGTGTGAAGTTGGTGGCTGGCTCTGCGGAGCTTTAGCGGGTTCTGACAGCAACCTTGGCGGGTGAAACCGTCGCCTCAGCGTGAGTTCCGGTCGCCTTGGATCTGACAGCTCAGCCACCCCCCCCCCTCCTAATCTGACACGTGCGGCATCTGTTTTTTTTTCTACAGGAAGCTTTTCGGCTTAGCCTTCTCAACCACCCACCCCCCCCCCCCCCCCAATCATTGACTCAACTTAAAGTCATGAAATTAAAAAATAAATAAAATAAAAAAAACTTTTCCTAACAAAATGCTAAGGGAGACCAGCTTGAGCAGGGCTCCAACCCTAACAAAGCACAACAACAGCTAGAGATCTTGCTGAGCTGCTAAATAGTAGAGTCAGGTGTGCCAAATTAGGAGTTGCAATGAAAACGTACAGGACAGTAAATCTCTAGCTGTTGAATGAGGCATGCTTTGTTTGGGTTGCGGTGAAAATCTACAGGACAGCAGATCTGCGGAAACAGGGTCGAGCGGCCCTATGCTTGAACACCGCCCGTTAGAAATGCATCATAACAGATCCCATAGTCCCCGAAAGAGCAGAATAACATGGATCCCATGTCTTCATCAGCATTTGTCCTTCTCTCACTTTTAAGATGTATTATGTTCATGGATGTTCAAGTTATTAAAAAAAAGCCATTGACTCTTTAAGCTTTTGGTTTGAGTTTAACACCAAACTCAAGTTGAAGGTGAATCACCATTAATAAAAAAGCAAAAAGTATATTTCTGTCATTAGCTTGGACTGCTGGTAAGATGAGCAAGCCAGTGATATGAGTATCTAGCTGCTCATTCAATTTGGTGACTGTTATCATGGAAGCCAGTTATTGTAGCTACTTTGATTGCATGATAGATAGCTGGAGAAGTACTTCAATTACAAGGTAGATTACCAAACTGTTCATCTAGGTAAATAGTTTATCACATTTAAATGACAAGTTAACTTTAGAAATTCTCTGCAATATTGCCCACAATGATTACTTGAGTTTGGAGCTGACTCAAAAAAATAAATTAAAAACCTTGTTGCGATCAATGATGTTTGATAGAACAGCAGTGAACCTTTGAACTTTACCATTCGAGGTTCTACATTTTATATACTATGTTTTGACTTGTGCCTACTTGTTGCCAGATCCAGTCACAACTGGAGACTATAAATGGTACTACTTCAGCCCTAATGATGATAGCAATTATAATAATGAGGCTTGTTTTTTGTCAGGGTTAATTCTGGCTCCTTTGAAGTGAGTGGCACTATGTTTTAATTCCTGGGTGATTGGTTGTATTTTGATCTTATTTCTCCTTTGATGGGTCTATGCATGCAAGAACACAAGACAAGCATAGTGAAATATAGTCAAAGAAGTGCTGTTTGGACTAGATTGGTACCGTGGGAGCACTGGAAATGCCATGAACATGATAGCACCATTTCACCCTTTCAGCAATTGAGCCGATCCCAACATTTCTGAGCAAACTCAGACAAAATCTGGCCGAACTAGTCCAGTACGAATTTACATCTCGAGAGTTTTTCCATTGTGATCCAGGCTTAATAAAATAAATACATACATCTGTATGCATTATCCCGGTAGCAAAATATGTTTCATTCATTTTTTCCCCTTAATATATTCAATACATGAAGCAATTAAATAGATGGAAGATTTATGATGTGTTAAGCAGATGTTAGACATTGCGATATAACCCTGGGCTCGTTGTATTGCTGAATTAATCCCCTATGTAAACAACGGTAAAACATCTGTTTGGCAATATGGCATACGTATTTCCTCAGCAGTTGAAAAAAAAGTCCCGGTACATTATGCAGCATGTGTATTCGGCAGACCTGGGTCAAATACATATTTGTTTTGGATTCAAATACTTTTCTACGCTTTACTGATCTCGTCTGGCATATTGGAAGCAATGAAATACTCTCAGAAAGTGCAAACCCCACCTTCTGGTCATGTTGGCAGCCTCAATTACACCAGGCAAGATCAATAGAGCACAGAGAAGTATTTGAATCCGAAACAAATACGTATTTCACCCAGGTCTGGTATTCAGGAAGTGGTTACCTTTTTGAAAACATTTGCATGCTTAAGTGCAAGAAAATGTAACTGCAAGACGCTAAGCAGACTACCAGCAATGCCCTAGCTTTGATGTAACATGGGTTTGAGTTCCACATCGCTTTTGAAAAGATAAGTACAGCAAGACCTTTTTAAATATAAACTGTAAGGTGTCTCCTCCATCCACAAGCTAAAGTTATTTGGTCATTAGAGCTGCAGTTCTGAGGTACGATTCACTCACTTTTATATTCCTTTTGCCCTTTATTATTATTTCAATGGTGATGCCTACAGTATGTGAGAGACCGCACAGACCACTCTGAATCTATAACTATACATTTTATGGCTCTGTGTAAGACCTGAAGCGAAAATTAAGAATACATTTGGATGTATGCCATGCCTTAATCAATCAGCAATCATATTTGCTTTGAAATGTAATTGTTCCATATGTGCACCTTAACCGGGAGCCATTTACCAGTGGCTATATATGCATGCAGTTGCATACAGTCAGGGCTTAAACTACATTCACGTCCTTTATTTGAATATACAAAGGAACCATGGGGTTTGTTAATGCAATAAAACATGAAATGACCCCGGTCATTATGACTTATCCTGGTTCCAGGAATAGCAGTCGTGGGAGTTGGAATCAAGCTAGTGATAAGTAGGCTCTCCCTCCCTCCCCCTCTCTCTATCTCTCTCTCTCTCTCTCTCTCCCCCTCTCCCTCCCTCTCTCTCTCTCTCTCCCTCCCTCTTTCTCGCTCTCTCTCTCTCCCTTCCTCTCTTTCCTCTCTCCCTTTTCTCTCGCTCTCTCTTCCTCCCTCTCTCTTCTCTCTCTCTCTCTCCCTTCCTCCCTCTCTCTGTCTCACTCTGTTGCTCTCTCTCTCTCTTTCTCTCCCTCTCTGTCTCACTCTGTTGCTCTCCCTCTCTCTTCTCTCTCTCTCTCTCTCTCCCTTCCTCCCTCACTCTGTCTCACTCTGTCACTAAGTTTCCTCTCACCCGTTCAGTTTTCGAGTGTAACCGTGCTTATCTGTCTAAAAGGTAGACAGGCTTTGAGTCTCGAGCCATCTTTGGTCAAGTGGAAAATGACCTGAGAGATATCAACACCGCTTCTGCGCGGCACAGCGCCAAAGCCAAATGAGTGCTGGATGCAAGACCAATTACAGGCAATTTAGCTTGTGTTCCACTGAATAAAAAGTCAAATTTAAACTTACAGTTAAAAAAATCCTCTGTAAAATTTTCAGACAGCAGCTGGGAATTGGGATTATCTATTGGTATTAAAATCGCAGTAGGTAGGTATTTTACTGCCACAAATGTCGCAATTCAGTAAATGGTACATGGACTATTATTTCAGACGTCTGTTTCAATATATAGTGTGTTCTTTCAGTTTACAGCAAAGATATATCAACTTGTTTTATAGGATTTAGGTGTTACTAACCATTTTACAGAGCTTAAATTAATGGTCCCACGCAAGTTGCCATGGCGGATGCATATAAAGTATTATTGTAAACATGTCATCATTGCACGTAGACAAAAGACTAGGCTTTGTGTGTATGTGTTTCTTTGGCACAGTGTGTGGTCTTTTTAAGCTCCTGTCTGTTTATTTATGTACTTATAAATGTATTTATTTATGTAATTATTTATTTGTTTGTTGGTTTGTTTGAGAAAGGAGGCAGCTTCTTATGAGCTGTACGTGCATGCATATGTGTGCGTGCTTGCGTGCATCTGTGTGTATGTTTGAGTGTGTGTGTGTGCACGTGAGAGTATGTGTGAACATGATTGCGTGTATGGGTGTGTGCGTGCATGTTCATGTATGTGTCTGTGTGTGTGTGTGTGGGCTGCACTTCACGTTCTGGTAAACCACCGTTGTGAGATTGAATCATTTGACCTTTGTGCGTCACAGGCAGAATCAGCTGCAGCCCTCCCCCTCTGGGGCCGGTCTGTGACCCCCTCCTCCCCCAGATTGTTACTGAAGTGTAAAAACTTCATCTCTGAAGTATATGATACACACTCACTTTTAAGAGCTTCTATTCCCGTGTTCTGCACAGCCAGAGTGTTCAGGGTGATGGAACGTTCGGCTTAGTTTAAAAATACTAGCTGAAGGGAAAATGATCCAAATATTTGATAAACGAATAAACATTTTATGAGTGCAGGCATATTAAATTTTTATTAAGGTTGAGCCAAAGCAATATTCCTTAAATGTTTGTAGGAATTTTGCTTTTTGATATAAATCAGTGGATGTACTTAAGTTTCTAAAGAATGCAGGATAATTTTGTGTATTCATGCACTGAGCTTTGGAAACAGGTTTGTTTTCTTGACATACTTTAATGGGACATAGGAACAACTGTTTTGGTTTGCTGATTTTGACAATAGGAAATGCTATATTAACAGTCAGCCCCTGCGCTAACTTTGCTGAGAAACATGCTGTTATGTGTGGTGCTTGTAGCCTGTATGCTGTAATACATTTTCCCGTTAAGTTTCTGAGCTGAAAGACCTATAGAGCATACATTAGGGAAAATGTAGCTTCTTTAATAAGGGATTTCATCAGGTCTTGCAGTTTAATTGGTACTTTAGGGTTTGATTCTGACTTGAAAGAGGTACTGTAAATGCGAGACTTATTGGCTACGTTTCATTTATTCATAAGCTGAACATAGCTGAGTGCTTGAGCATTCGGTGTGAGGCATTTGTCACGAGTAAAATGAATTTGGCTCTTCCCTTAAACTGCCTATCGATGCATGACCACATTTGCCAAGGATTTCAATTTCTCAAGCATTTTATCCTTAGAGGGATTTCTAAGAAATGTGTGAGCTCTTAATAAAAAAATGGCCAGCATGTTACAAAATACAAAATTGAAATCAACATATAATGGCTCAAATACTGATGGTCACTGCCCTGAATCACATGCTTTTCAGTTTATAGCAGAACAGCTTTCTTTTAAAGTAGGTAATGATCTGCATAGCAATGTGCATTGCATATATAAACAGGAATTTTGTTATTATTATCCATTATTTCTACCCACTTATTCCTGGTCAGGGTTATGGGGGGGCTGGAGCCTATCCCAGCATGCATTGGGTGAGAGACAGGTATACATGACAGGTTGCCAGTTCATCCCGGACCCCACACACCGTTTACTGAAACACTCACACCTATGGGCAATTTAGAGTCTCCAATTAGCCTAGCCTGCTTGTCTTTGGACCCACGCAGAAACAGGGAGAACATGCAAACAGGACATGAGCCATATCTCTATAATACTTTGATGTATTGATGCCAAACGTGGTAGCCCTCTACCTAGTCATGGAGTGTTAAGGGCACCCATCAAGTTTCATGAAATTTGGCCACTTGGGGGTGCTATACCAGAAAAAAGCTATAAATGGCAATTCCTCTGGAACAGAAACAGATATTTCAACCAAACCTGTGGACCATTGCAGTAAAGGATACTAGCTGCCAAACAATGGAGCGTTGGTGCCAGCCATTTAGTTTTTCAGGCACCTTGGATTTCGTCAAAAACACATTAATCCTCTCCTCCTAGAATTGTGGCCCAATATAGTTATAAATTTAGGTATTATGTCTTTGTACCATTGGCTTTAAGAGTCTTTAAAAGATATTTGCTTGGTTGACAAATTTTGCTGCATTTATGTTATACATTTGGCAGCAAAGTTGCCATAATGGATGAGTGGCCCTATCTCTGCAACACTTTGGTCTACTGGCAACAGTCTTGGTGCACATGCTGGCAATGAGGCCTTGGAGGCACAGACTAGGTTTCATGTAATTTTCCCCCTTGGGGGTGCTATATCTGAAACAAATATTATATGATGATTACTCTGCAACAAATAGAGATTTTTCTTGTTGTGGACCATTGCAGTGAAGGATCCTGTGAAATCGTGTAGCTTTTTTGTTGGCCATTTTGTTTTACAGCCATCTTGGGTGCCCTCAGTAGTGTCATCAATTTGCTGAAACCCAATTAACCATATATCAGGCTTCATTGATCCTGCATCAGTGAAACTTGACATTATGCGCATGTCAGAGCCTGGATAGCAAAAGTGTGTCGAAGATGCCACTGTACCCAATGCGCTGAATCAAATGTTTTGTCCGTCATAGTGCTTGGCCCCGTCATTGCTGCTTGCAGCTATATTTATTATTAATATTATTATTAGTAGTAGTAGTAGTATTTCCCTGCCTTTTGCCCAGTGCACGCTGGGATAGGCTCCAGCACCCCCCGCGGCCCTGCCCAGGATGAATGGGTATAGATAATGGATGGAGTGTAGTACTATTAGTAGCAGTAGCAGTAGTATTGTTATTCATTTACTTTTTAAATGATCATTAATTATCATGTTTTTATCCGTGTACATAAGATGCGTAAAAGAGTGATCAAAGATAAGCCTGAACGTGCCAAGAGTCCTGATTCACTTGAGTCAATCTGTGTCTCCATTTCTTATTTTCGAGCTGATTAAATATCTGAGACTGACTGACGTGTTGGTCACTAGTCAGCACCCTGAGCCGACCAGAGGAGGATGGGTTTCCCCCTTGAGCCTGGTTCGTTCCGAGGTTTCTTCCCATCTGCCATAGGGAGTTTTTCCTTGCCACTGTTGCCTTAGGCTTGCTCCTGTGTGGGTTTAGGCCAGGGTTGTCTGTAAAGAGTATTGTGACAACTGCCATAATATACGCTATACAAATAAAATTTGATTGATCGATTGATTGAGTGATTGATTGAGACACAAAGAGTCTGAATATGAGGATAATTGGAACGGAGAAGCTCTTTCAGAAAGGACTTAGGCGTGTGCACACAAGGAGCACAGCGTAGTCTTCGGCGAGCAGTAGCTATGGAGCACGGCGCTGGTAAAAAAGAACCCTTGGAACCCTATTAATAATGATCACATGTGTAAGCCATGACCTTGCTCCTCTGGAAACTATTGATTGACTCTCTTAATGAAGCCGAGTTGGGTAGAAAAGTTCTATCCAAGATAATAACAAAAAAGCAGATGCGAAAGCGAAAAAGCTCTCGTATGTGGTGAACGGAATGACCCGGAAAATTATCATGCGGAGAAGCTGCTCTTGACCCTTGACCTCCGGAGGCTCTCTTTATGAAGGAAAGTCGGAGGCTCATTATGCATTCAGTGCGATCAGCATTGTTCATATTTCCAAGAGCACCAGTTTATGGTTTGTATTCCATTTATTTTCAATGTATTTTATTTTATTTTTTATTTTTTGTATAAACCACACAAGTTTGCAATAGCACCACTTGTTTAAGATCATTTTAAAATTACAAATAACGTACAGAAGCAACTGATTGAATGATGTAATGCAAAATGTTTGTGTCCTCAGGTTAATTACAGCTACTACTGGTAATGAATGAATGAATTAATGAATTCCCATTGCAGAATGGAAGGACTGGCCTCTTTGGAAACCCACATTAATATCATTATTCCAATTGAGTTATTCATAAGTTACAAAACATGCAATAAATTGTTATGGAGCAAATGGCTCAATGAATGATTAAATAAAATCATTATTGGCTGCAAGCTGACAAAATGGAAAGGTTTAAAGAACGCTGTTCTTGTTTCAGTATTAAATAATACAAATAGTGATATATTTGATGATTGACTCTGTTGCCCTGCTCTAAATTGCCGGACAGCTGTTGTAAATATGAAAATTTGATCAAAATTTCTAAATTGAATAAATTGCATTGATTCATCATCAACAGGCATGTAAAACAAGGGAAGCATCTCTAGCTGCCAGCCAGAAATGTACTCTCTTAAGAAAAGAAAATGACTGCAGTTGGTTGCTATAAACAGATTTTGTTGAACTGAAGAAGATAACGCAGACACAATATATACAATGCAAGTTTAGGATTTTGCATTCAGGGCTGTTGCATCATAATTGTGTGTGTGTTTACACGAGGTTAGGGAGGGTTCAGAATCTGTGTTTTTATGGAACGAAAGTAAATAGTTGTTTATTTAAAGCAGAAATTCTGCACTGTGAAGGTGCTGGGTATTTTTCCCACCAATCTTGCAGATGGCATATCTGCCATAATAGTGACGGTTTTCATAGCACTGTGAAAATCAATGAATGTTTATGAGATAGCAGCATGTATTACAGTCTTTAACAATTGCATATATATTCTACAACATTAAACTTATTCATTCTCCCACTGTAAATAAGTAGAATAGTTCCTTGAATTTAATGATTTTCCTGTACAAAAAGATGTATAAAGTTTTACAGATTACATTGTTGTATGCTAATTTCTCCTACCTTTTACTTCACCTAATTGTTCCTAAGAAGCTGATTTATATATTTTCTTGCAATTTTCTATTGTAAAAAAAAAACATGCAAATTGAAATTATTGTTGTTGAAATTATATGAACACTGTGCATTGCTGGCCCTGTGATAGACTGACGACCTGCCTAGTGTTTATTCCTGCCTCTTGCCCACTGCATGCTGGGACAGACTCCAGCACCCCCACCCCAAACCCCCCAAACCAGCCCCATCCCCCCTGGTGACCCTGACCAGGAACAAGCCATTTAGAAAATGAATGGATGAAGGGATGTACATTGCTGTAGGGTATATTTAAAAAGTATATTTAAAAATGTCTTTATTTATTCCGTCGAGAGAGGGCCCATGTCGATTCAAGTATTCCCGGGGGTATTCAGTATCCTAATGAGTGACTAGTCACTGTCAGATGCGCACTGTGTAAAGACGACCGTGTCCATTCGGGTTTCAGAAAGAGGGAGATTTGTTATCAGGCCTCGCTGTCAATCAGCCAGCGTCCTTTGGGGGTTTATCCACTGCTGTCACTCAAACCTGCTGACAGCTCATGGGGCCGTAAACAGTTTGCAGTGTATAGAGACATTTGAATGGCTGTGCTATGATCTTAGAGTCTGTCAGTTGGAAAGTAGCATTTATATCACCCGTTTACTGTGTGTTGTTTTTAAATGTATGCTTTGTGGACGGTTGTGTTTGGGCTCTGCGTGCAGTTAATGTGTTTTGTGCATTATAAGGATAAACAAAAGAATAACAATCAAGGATTAAAAAAAATAATCCTTTAGAAGCAAACAAAATTTTGAGGGTTTGTCTGGTACAATGAGCAGATTTATTCTTGTTTATTGGCTGTGTGAACGATAGTCACAGCTAAAGGCAAAGACAGTTGCCGCTATGTGATTAGCAATGTCTTTTATTTTCAAATTAAGTCGACAATTTTAATTAAGAATTACAACAGCATTAACAGAAAAAATGTTTAAAGAAAGAACAAAATGTAATCCTTTTGATTTTGATTAAAAATTGCATGCATATTTAAACCAAATTATTGTATTTGGCTTGCAATTATTTCCCACAGGTACTGTATCTTGGGCTAAAATATTCACAGCATTAACTTGACAAAAAACACTGGTTTTCCATATTGATATCACTGCAGGTTTGAACACTTTATACACTGAACGAGAAACTAAACTGTGAAAGAATATTCGCACTGGAAGGGAATGGAGGAAAAGACAATTGGACAGGTGGTATGATAAACATTTAATACCACAGAAATGATGGAAGCAAATTACAGTAATAGTGTTAAACTTAATTGTGACAGCAGCAGTAAAGAAAATTTAATTTGCTCCCGAAGGCAGTGTAGCAGCAAGGTAGAGGCATCAAATGATGTATTTAGACATAAAACATGGATGTCAAACTCAGTGCTAATGCGGTAATATTTACTTGTTAAGACCATTTAAGGAGCAACATGCCCACAGGTGGACCCAGCGAAACAAACTGTCTGAGACAAGAAGGATATCTTCATTATTCAACACAGGTCCTGTGAAAGCAGTCCTTATCCGCTCGCACAGCTCTGGTTACGGTGGTGCTTATCCACTAGTATAGGCGTGTATGTGTGTGTGTGTGTGTGTAGTCAGATAGGTAGTTGTGTGGTCACAAATAATTGACAACGCCCCTACCCCCCCCAAAAGTATGTTCAAAAGTATCTGGATACCCCTTGGTCTGGGGCTATTTTTCATGGTTTGGACTTGGCCCCTTAGTTCCAGTGAAGGCAAATCTTAATGCTATACCATACAATCACATTCTCGACAATTCTCTGCTTCCTCTGCAGCTTTTGGAAGGCCCTTTGCTGTTTCAGCATGACAGTGCCCCTGGGCACACAGCAAGGTCCATATAGAAATGGTTTTGTTGAGAAAGGTGTCAATGAACTTGACTGGCCTGCGCAGAGCCCCGACCTCAACCCCATTCAACACCTTTGGGATCAATTTGAAAGCCAACTGTGATCCAGGCCTGATCGCCTAATCAGTGTTCATCTCACCAATGCTCTTCTGGCTGAATGGAAGCAAATCTCCGCAGCAATGCTCCAATATCCAGTGCAAAGCCTTTCCCAGAAGAATTGAGGTTGTTATAGCAGCAACGAGCGGGCAAACTCCATATTAATGCCCATAATTTTGGATGCGATGTTGGATATCAGGTGTCCACATACCTTTGGCCATTTAGCGTAGTTGCATACACCACAAGTTATAAACACATCACCCTTAGTGGGGTCAAATAATTTTAAATTTATAAATCATCGAAGTCAAACTGAAGTCCTGGAGGGCCGTGTGGATAGTCTGCTCTTTATCGACATTAATTATTCAAGACGTAATTTAAGTTGATAATTTACTCAGTAAAATGATTTTCCTATTTTAAGCTGTTAAATTTCAAACTGGCTGTAATAATTGTACTTTTCCCCGGTTAATTGAATAATAAAACCAGTTAAATAATTGTACTTTTCCCCTGTTAATTGAATAATAACACCAGTTAAATAAGGCGATTGCTACAGTGCTTTTTGTATACAGTACATGCCCCTTAGGACATGATACAACCTAATATTAGCTGAAACATGTGAAAAACTATTTATTGCATATTACATGAATAACATGCTTTACTTTAAGGGTTGTGGTTGAAGTTATCATCCAGCAGCCGTATTATATAACCAGAAAATAAGTAAGGGATGATGAAACAAGAGGCTGGGCATTATGTAGTTTGAATGCCCGATGGTAGTAAATTTGCCTCCGGCAATTTCCCTCTGCTAAGGGCATTCAAACTGCATACTGGAATGCCTAGCCTCTTAGTCATTATCCTGCTTATACAATGGCTTACCAACAAAAAGCATTATTATAATCAAAATGGGCATTTCAAAATATGTGATTCTATTGCGACGGAAACGTTACTTAAGTATTCCAGTAAATATCCCAAACCCTATACCACTTAGCAACGAGCACATTGTTCTAGTCCCTCTCACAGCTGGATTAGATTTGGTTCGCTTTTAGGTCAAAATGGTCACATAGCATGTTTTTTTGTTTTTTTTATCAGCTAGCTAGCCAACTATTGAATTATATTCAGAACAGAGGCTAAATTATAGACATAGTAAAACCATACTGCCCAATTCAAAAGTGATCAGATGTGTTATGAACGTGTAAACAGAAAAAAAGCAAATGGGATTGGATGGATCGGATCGGGCATAGCCATTTATAACAAAAAAACATAATTGTCTATGTTTGCTTCGTTGACTGTTGATGTGCGTTAATTAGAACTGTGATTAAGCTTTTGTCGGTGCAACTTCATAGCTTCATGGCTTTATGGAGAAATAATCTGCATGTCCCAGAGAGAACTGAGTATTCAGCTATTGTATAATCTGATGTAAAACATGTTGGGTGTGTGTGTGCGTGTGTCTGTGTGCATCTGTCTGTGTGTTGTTGTGCTTGTCTTCGCTTATATGTATGTGTGTCTGTTTGTGTGTGTGTCTGTAAGATTCATTATGTCGAATTGCAATTCCTTGGCCTTTTCCGCAATTTTTTTTTTTTTTTTTCCGAAATGAATTTCTGCCTTGATTTGACTGGCATTACCTAATTCTTTTATTTCGGTTCTTTGATTAGATTTCCCCCCCTTTCTTTTTGGCAGGAAGGAATGGGCAATCTTCGAGTAAACAAAGAAGGAATAAGACTGGAAGGCATATCTGAATTTCTCCTCCCCCTGTATGTTAAAGAGATACAGTCAAGAAAGGTAAGCACAATGTTTATATTATTCCATATGTGATGAGCTGTTCAAAGATCCATGTACATTTACTATAACTTAGAAGGCGCTGTTTTGAAATATTGACGTGTGAGTTCAGTCTTTGTAGACTGTTTCCCAAAGGACTCCATTGACCTGATATGGACGCCATGAATAATGGGACATTAGCATACTTGTGCTGGATGTCACAACCAGTTCTTTCTGTTAACCATCATTTGATAAAGGACTTGCAGGCATGATTTGCCTTGTCATCCAGTTTTGTTTTGTTTGTTTTTTTTTTTTACCCTGGAATTCAAAGATCAAGCAGTTTGTAGGTATTACGGATACTGAGAGAAAATTAAATTTTATTTACATTTCTGAGGTAGTAAAGGAAATAACAGTGGAAAAAAAACAAAATAATGCAAGACTGGACGCTTTCAAACTTATTTCTTCTGCTGAAGCTTGATGGACAAGCTGCTATCGTCTGGATGGTTCAAGTGGTGAAATTAGTGTCATTTTCAATATTTTGCCAAGATTAAATGAACTGTTTCTCAGGAAAAATGATCAGTTGTAAAACAACTCTGACAGAGATTATATTGGTCCCCTAGAATTCACATGTACTCCATTTGAGTTAAAAGTAATTTGCTGTATTACTGAGTTCAGATGGTGAAGGAATCTACAGAATACCAGAGTTATGCAAGGCAGAGGATGTGTCTGATGCTTAATGAAATTTCTTACTGAAGTTCCATCTAATAACACGAGACAGTACTGGGTCACCGTGATCCTGCTGCAGCTGGCTACTTGGATAAAAAGTCATTTCTGGTGACCCCAGACGTGAGAAACAAGACAGCTTGTTCTAAGATGAAAATGATAATGTGGCTCTCCAAAGCTACCGAATGGTTCGTCCGAGTGCCTGTATTACAAATGCGCCACATTAGATTCAGGACGGAGAATGCCATGTAGTGTAACCAGTTAGCTGCCTATGAAAAGGACATCGTGTATTTCTGTTATGTTGGTTGCAAAGGCCGAAGGTGCCTGTTCCAGAAGGAAATAATTTTTTCCGGCAGCAACTAGAGAGTGACCGCACATAAAATCAGAGTAACAAGACTTTCAAATGACACACATGACAATAACACCCACATGAACGACACTTGCAAAAAATCGGTTCACTTTAACCCAAGGTATTAAGTGTATGAGCCTTATTCAGATTAATGGGAATGCTCGTGAAATATGGATCTTTTTATGTGACGGAAATAAATATGTAATAAACAATGTCAGATTTTATTGAATGGCTTTCATGCATTTATAGCTCACTAGAGAAGACCTAGGAGAAAACCTTATTGAATTAAAGGTTTAACATGTATTGAAAGTTCATAGTCCCTTTTTGTTATTGAGAGGCACTTTGGTTACCACATGTGAATTGCTGATGTTTTTCAGCACAGAGCTCAGTGATGGTGCAGCATAATGGTTAGGGGCTCGCCCAAGGTTGCAGGCTTGCACTGCCATTTTACCATTGCTGCAAGAAAATATCCAGCTGCTGGATATTATATATATATATTAAAAAAATAGTGTACGCTGCATATGTCAGTATGGATGAGAGCAAAAGGTGAAAGCCTAACAAATATGCCCCAGACACTGCATGAATAACTATGAGATGTTGTTCTTTAAAGAGAATCATCCTGCTAAGGCTCATCTTGTTAAGGTACTGTTCTAGTGTGTGGATGGTCCCCACTGTCTGTAGTGTGTGGATGGTACCCACTGTCTTTAGTGTGTGGATGGTCCCCACTGTCTCTAGTTTGTGGATGGTCCCCACTGTCTGTAGTGTGTGGATGGTCCCCACTGTCTCTAGTTTGTGGATGGTCCTCACTGTCTGTAGTGTGTGGATGGTCCCCACTGTCTCTAGTTTGTGGATGGTCCCCACTGTCTGTAGTGTGTGGATGGTCCCCACTGTCTCTAGTTTGTGGATGGTCCCCACTGTCTCTAGTTTGTGGATGGTCCTCACTGTCTGTAGTGTGTGGATGGTCCCCACTGTCTGTAGTGTGTGGATGGTCCCCACTGTCTCTAGTTTGTGGATGGTCCCCACTGTCTCTAGTTTGTGGATGGTCCCCACTATCTGTAGTTTGTGGATGGTCCCCACTGTCTGTAGTGTGTGGATGGTCCCCACTATCTCTAGTTTGTGGATGGTCCCCACAGTCTCTAGTTTGTGGATGGTCCCCACAGTCTGGTATCAGATCCAAACCATGACCCTGCTGACTGGCCCGAAGCCCTGCGCGTTGATGCTTAATCGTCCCTAGCGTAGCCCAAGGAAGGAAGTATTTCAGTGGACCAGGACGACAGCGTGTGCGTCATCCAACGGCAGTAACACCTGCCAGCCAGGTGGGGGCCCGTAAACCCACCTGTTAGGGCCCAGGTGGAATCCAGCCGCGTCGATGGCCGCGGTCGCAGGTCACGGCAGATGACCTCTTGCACCCGGCCCACCTGTGCGGCAACACTCCTCAAGGCCTGGTCCCTGCTCTCCTTCTTTTCTCTCTCCGTCAAACAAACCCGCATGATGACACTTTCGCCGACACTGAGGCAATCTCCCCGAACATCTGGTCGTTAAGTTCGTCAAAAGTTTCCTAAGTCGTGGGTAATCCTGTGATCCATTGGCACGCGGGGCCTGTGCTGCTGCCAAAGGCCTTTATAATTGTCCCTCACGGGAGGCAATGAGAGTCTGTCTCATGTGAGCGAGGGAAAGAACGCTTTTTGTTTTTCTGCCATCTTAGCCACAACAATCCCAGAAGGTGACAAATATTCAACAGCCCGGGATTCATGGCTTTTTTATTTTATAAATATCTTAGGCTTTCCCCGTGCACTTAACATGAAATTCCTATTTATGCTTGAAAGTATATCAGACAGATATAACTGATAACAGTACCTGTATGAGCATTTAATGCTATTGCTTTCAATATATTTCTATCAGTCATAAAAATGTATCAGTAAAACCTATAAATTTTAATAAAGGCATTATGTTATATGTGTTTTTCGTTTGGCAGGCAAAATAAGAAAGAATTAAGTTAATGTAATGTCGGTCAGCACCATGAATCCATAACCACTTTAGGCTTGTTTTCTTGTTACATTTCTTAATGTCTGTTCATTGTGTACTTAACGCTAAACAACTTAAATTTCATTTTAAAAAACCTCATCAAAATTCAAGCAGTGGTGTGCAGTTCATGAATGTTAACTTTTAACGAGGACGATGAGAATTGGTTCAGAAGTACATATTAACAAAGTTTAAAGCGATGCATCTTATAATATTAGTGTTTTCCAAATAGCCTAACAAAAGCATGACAAATATTTGGTTTCTATATTTACCAACCTAAATTTCCAAAAAGAAACCTCTCACAGACATACAGCTAATAACCTGTATCCTAGGTAACAATTTGGTGCCGCTATCCATGAATAGCATTTTCCAAACAACATACTGTACTTAGGTCAAATTGCAGTTGTGATTATATCTGTAAAGCACATAACAGCCTGTCAAAGCTTCATAATTGCTTATGATTTATGGGGGGGAAAGCTGTTTTCGTGTTTTGGCAGGAAAAATATATTTCATGCCATCAGGAAGTAAGATTAGTGCTATGATTAGTTCTGATCATTAGATCACTGCTACGCACAGTGCTAGTCAGTTATAGATCAATTTAAAAAATAATAACTTTTGAACTTTAACTACAATGCTCAAATTACCTAATGCAATCATTTGCAGTTGCAGCTGCATATTTGCTGCAATTAACCTGGCAGTGGATAACCAAAAAAAGAAACTAAAAGCAGATGTGTCACTGATTGCAAACTAATTAAAGTGCTTTATATTTTAACATTTAGATAAATTGCACTCACATCTATTACATAGTAAAAACATTATTTAAGTTGGGCGACATTAGAATGAGTGGTTATTCATTGTTGTCATAAATGAGGGCATACTACCTTACTTGAACTCACGCTGGAAAACCTGTTTTTAAAAGCCTTCTCTGCTATTTTCTTCTATTTTTCGTCATCCTGAAAATGGTGAACGAAACACATCATACATAATTAAATTCTCAGTCTTAATTTAAATCTAGCAGTTTATATGGCAAAGAGGAATTGGCTGTACTCCTTCCTCGATTTAATGCTGAATTTGATTGAACACCAACCATTTCATAATGTACATTGTAATGACAATGCAGCAGATATGGTATGCCACAGATGATAATATGCTATAATATAATACGATGTTGACTTAGGATCCTGTCATGGGCAAATATGGATCTGAGATTATGCCATTTAAGAAGATTGTCCATTAACGGGGCTAAAATGCAGAGAAGCTTATGTGTGTTGTGATTTATGGGCCGTATTGTGAATGTCAAATTAAATTGAACTATAGTCAATGTACTTCGACGCTCTTGGAATTCTTTTTCATAAAAGGATTCGATATTCCAATTTATCAAATGTTAATGCGTCTGTATCCATTGTTAATTTTTTAATTTTTTTTTTTTGTTCTTCTTTTTAATGGAAATGAAAAGACACATAAATAACAGATCTACAGGTGTGGCCTGTGGGAATTTATACATTTCCATAAGTGGTCTTTTTCACTGCCAAGATGACATCTTTTACAGCTAAGGTGTAGTAGCTTTCAAGTGTGAAGTGGAGGTCACTTTCTCCTGGAGTTTTGTACGCTAAATAAAGGAAGCATCACTGCAACGATTGAAATGCTTCAACCAGACTCGACAAAGAGTATCTCAGCGTAGATGTTAAATTAATACTATTAACATTAAACCATTTAAACTGGTCATTCTAGAGATTTTCACTCAAGTATGCGGGTGAGAATCTTTTATTTGATTGATGGATTACTGTGTAAATTAAACACATTTCGAACCCATTCCCATTTTCTATTTTTTTTTCTTTTTTTAATTTATGTGAATACACTCGCGGTAAGCACAGAAATGTAAGATACCGTTAAAATGAAATTTAAATGGCCTTTTCTTGGGTGGCCATTTGATCACTACCAAAATACAAACTGAAATAAATTCTATTTTAATGTAGATTTATGATAATTCTTTGAAAAGTAGTCATTAAGTAGATGATAGGGTACTGCGCCATTATTCCTGAGGTAAGTTCTGAAGTGCATGATGCTAATATTGTGGCAAATCCATTAGGCAAAATATCAAAGTAAATTCAGTAAGAAATATCTAGCAAATAAAATCCATCTCATGTACATAAAGGCAGTCTCAATAAAAACCAATCAACATTCTGTATCAACGACCCAGTGCACCATTAAATAGTATTACATTATGTTGCTACAACAGGGATCTCAACCAATATTGTAATTGTATTTTTAAGTTCTGAACTTCTGACCATTAAAGGTCATTATAAAGCTGTCTTATGTCATAGGGAAAAAGTCACTTTTGGCCAATATCTGCACCACACTTATCTGTTATCCTTGCACGGACAGGAGTGCACCATAGTCAAAGTCAAAAAGTCAAAATCAGTTATATATTTAAAATGAAAAAAATGTAGTCTGATATGAATGTATAAATGGTGCAGACAAGTATTGATTGGCTGCTGAATAAACCCTTTTGCAGGTCTTGCTGTGTCATCGCAATATTAATCATATTTACTCTATTTAATTTTTTTTTTTTTTGTCGATGCAAACCGCTGCAGCCCTTTCTGTTCTTGGAGACTCGTCTCTGATACCGGATGTTCTTATAATCAAAAATTTTCAGAGTCACATTTTCCTTGACCTGTCTTATTTGAGCAATCCCTCACCTGTGTAAATAGAGGTAGAGGACAGTCTGAGAGGCTCAGTCCGGCTGTAGATATAAGGGGAGAACGGGTGTCCTCCAGAAGACCAGAAAAATGAGGTTGAATGGACCTTTACTATCGGAATGTAATGGAAAGAGTCAAACGGACTTAATGGAGGTGTAGAATAGTACTATTGTCAAAGTACTTATTTACCTATTCAGAAATCCTATTCAGGATTAAACCACTGGAAATTAAACATCCTGTTTTAAGAGGGTCTTGTGAGTTAGAAAATATCTACTCTGCAAAGCACTGAATTAAAACAAGCAAATATAGATAAGCCAAGTAATTAAGTAATTACTTCAGCCACAATTCCTGGAAGTGAACAGTCCTTGAAGCTTTGGAGAGGGTCTGTGGTGGGGGGGGGCACATTGAGGGAGGAAACCGGGTGGAAAACTGAGGTCAGAATGACCTCAAGACCAAAAGGGACTTGCAGTTACATCAAATTGCATTTATTTGGCAGACATTTTTATCCAAAGCGACGCACAATAAGTGCATAACAAAGGTCATTGGAACAACTACAAAACACGGGTCCGATAAGTTACGATACTCATTTTGTTACAGTTATTCATAGCCACGAACACATTAAGTCCAGTTAACACAGTAAACATTACTCTCTGACCTAACCTACGCTAAGACAAACTAGGAGGCATGACAAGCTACAGCATCTAACAAGATAACGATGCAAAGTACGACATAAGCGCTGAGAGTTGTCGAGAGTGCAGCGGGAGGCTTCGATCGGTAAAATGGTGGAGGAGGGAGGAGGTGCGCGACCCATGGTTTTAGAAAGAGAAGAGAAGAGTAGGCCGGGGGAAAACAGCACGGCGGTAGCCTGTGAAAGGGAGAGCGCCCTTTCGGGGAGTGGTTCAGGAGACTCGGACCTAAGGCAGCTGACTCGTGCGCTGGGCTGGCGAGATGTGTGATTGGTTGAGCTCGAGCTGTCAGGAAGACGCGAAAGGCACAGCGCGAGAGAGCGTTCATGGCGCCTGGGAAAACGGTAGAAAAATAAAAATAAGAAAAGAGGAATAAAAAGCCGTTAATCGGTCTCATGTAAGGGGCTAAACAAATCATGTGCTAAACCATTCTGGAGAAAATATTCTTCAGGAGTTTTTTTTATTTTTTATTCAATAATTACGTTAATATGTTAAATTTATAGGTAATCTTGGCACAGATGGTGCGAGGTTTTTTTTCATGTGTGTATGTGCATTTTAACAAATGTATTCATGCAGTTAAATATTCATTGAGGCAATTCAGCAACCTTGCTGAGGGACATAATAACAGCTGTGGTAGACCTACGTATGCAGTTGAATATGAAACCTCATATAAATAAATCAACAAATCAATAATCCAAAGTAATGTATGTACAGAATCAGTGTAGTAAAATTTCAGCACTTCTATGTGATTAACTTGATGCAACTGCAGCAAAATCCTCAATAACAACTATTAAATAAGTGTACACATATATTGTATATATATATATATATATATAGTATCTTATATATTGTTTGTATTTTCTACTACTCTTGGTTTCTTATTAAGTGAGTTATCTTCTCCAGTGATGCAATTTCATTCACCAATGCTCATAATTGGTGGACAGTCAACAATGCTGGATCTTTATTTGTTTAATTTCCACTATTTTACATTACATTACAGGCATTTAGCAGACGCTCTTATCATAGCATTTTACATTATATCCATTTATACAGCTGAAGCAATGCAGGTTAAGTACCTTGCTCAAGAGTACAACGGCAGTGTCCTTACCCGGAATCGAACCTGCGACCTTTCGGTTACAAGCCCAGTTCCTTACCCACTGTGCTACACTCCGTCCATTTTAGAGCCTGAACACGTGTCTACCTGCTGTATACTGTCAAAACTCTGCATCCTCTTAATCCCTTCATTTACCCTGAGCCTATGGATGACTATGAACCCAGCTCAGATACCCTGTTCCAAAGCAAGGCAGTCAGTTAGGGACACAAACTGACACCAAATTTTTATTTGCTATTTTGTTCTAAAGGACTTGAGAGTATGCATCAAGATAGCTTGTAAGCAACTAGTTTGATTTCAGAAACGTGAAAATAAAACATTTTTCTTCATTCACAAATACTGGTGCTCTGTGACTAAAATAAATGTACATGTTAAGTGATAATGTGATAGAAATGCAGAGAAGAGACAGAACAGAGAAATATTTCAAGTGAATTTTCTCGTTTCGTTTACCTTATTTATATTTTTAACTCTCTGATATTCTCTCTCAGAGCGACTTCTCTGCTTTCATTTCCTGCTCTTCACAGCGACAGTATCGGTGTCTGTATCAGCAGTACACAGACTCCTGGTGGCCTGTGTCATTTTCATGATCCACCAATAACGCACTGGAGATCACTGCTGATTAGAAGGGCACAGACTCCCGGCTGAATTTTCGGTTTGCTGCGCAAACAATGCATCCCCCCGTCTCTGCTTTCATCCAAAGTCAGTAGACCAGCAGCACCTCACAACAGTGTCTCTGGTTGCTTCCATGCTTCCATGCAGACTACCAGTGTGGTAGTCCTTCAGTGTTTCAGACCAACCAAGATGCTGGAAAACAGATGTTGGTCGTTTCACGTACCCTTGCTGTATCTTGATTGATTGTAAAGACTTAGAGGAAACACATTTGCAAGGATATTATAATGCACGTGCTTGCTGTTAAAATTAAAGGATGTCAGTATCGTAGAGTTCTGACTGAAATTGTTAGTTTGTCATAATAAAGGAAAATTTCAGAACCAAATGTATAACATTTTAAAAGATTAGCAATGATTAGTCCCCAGATAAAAGGGCCCTTTTAATTCATTTCTTTAATGATAATACTTTTTTTATAATAAAATTAAATCAAAATTGAAACATTCAGATGCATCATATTTTACTGAAAACATCTGCAGCTTGCATACACTATGTAATCACCCATTAGTTCTCGTTTTGTTCTCAAATAACACAAATCACTTCATTATGAGAATCCCTGACCCTAAATCTACAGGCTAATAATGGTGTATTCACACTGTAAACATGGGGTTAGCTGTTGGAATTTCCTTCAAATTGGATCATTTAGAGGGACTCCATTAAGGAAAGTGCTAAGGCTGCTGCTTTTTCTTATAAGTATCATTGATCAAGGTCCTTTTACTTTATCGGCCATTTTAAAGCAAACGCAGTGAAAGGGAAAGTATTCACTTCTTCTTTGATTCAGTTTAGAAGAAAGTAAATGAAGACTTAATAAAAAAGCAGAATTTATGGAGTAGGTTATATTCATCGGTAATTAATGAATCTGTAATTGCAGATAGCTACAAGCGACAATTATCGGGGTTCAGCCAAGGCACTGTGCATCGAGAAAATGCATTAATGTACCTTGTAATTGAAGTGGTCATAGTGATATGTGGATATTTTATGGTTAATAAGAGCAGAATATTTAGTGGGTTTAGCAAGTTCGGTCTCTGTCTCACAGGTTTTTAAGGTGCAATGCTAATTATCTACCTTAGTGATAAATTTAGCCCTTGCTGTCACTGTGACAGTTGCACTTTACCCACACGCACGCACACACACACACACACACACACATACATAAACACACACACACACACATACACATACACATGCACACGCATGCATGCACACACACATGCGCACTCATACATGCAAACACACACACATGCACACACACATGCCTACACACACGCATAGACACACAAAGCAATCATTGCGGTTCAGTGTAGCATATATTAACTACCGTATAGTGTGTACAATATTTATGATGATTCTACTGTCGTAGTAAGAGTACAATCACATATTACTGTACTGAGGAAATAGTGTGGTCTCAAGTGTCACGTCTATCCTGTCACAATGACAGGACTGTTTATGACAGGAGGCTTGCTGGGGTTATTGAATTCATTCAAAAGATGGAGGAAAAAACATCCACAGACAGACAGGTGTTCATGCATTTATTATTGATTTTACCATCACTGCACTGGGTGCTCTATTTTGACCCCAGTTAGATTGTATTTTCAGTGAGCAGATTACAAACATGACATTGTCATGTCAAGTTCAAAAAGAGAAAGATTGATTTAATTAGAGACTTTAAATTGCGGCATAAGAATAAGCAAAAACAATGACGGTCATTTGTTTGGGGAACTAGGAACACTGGAGTGAAATGTAGGACAATGTGGAGTGTTGGAATGCAGGAAGACTTGCTCACAGAAACATGGAAGGGCAGCCATTTTGAGAGAACTCTACAGAGGCAAATGGCCTCATTGTGACCTATGCTATAGAGATCCATATGGGACTGAAGCCAACCCTTTGTTCAATGATCTCTTGCCATACTTAGAAGTTTCTCTGCGGTACACCTTGAATGTTTTTTTTAATCTTTGATCCAACTGATTACGTTTCAACATTCACTGGACTGTTGGTCATTTCACAAGACTCCAAGGGCCTGATTTTCAAAGGCGCTTAGCATGTGAAAAACCTTTTAGCACACGCAAACCTAATAGCACAACCAGTGATTGGTGCAAAACAAACACCATTACCAATCACTGGTCATGTTATAGGTTATGCGTGTGCTAAAAGGTTTTGCATGTGCTAAAGGTCTTATTAAATCAGGCCCGTAATGCATGTTGGTCTGTGAACATGTGTAATGGCATCAATGAGTTTGTAACCATGTGCTACAGAAGGTAACTTTACCTTCTCAATCTGTAATAAGCCTATGGATATTTCCCTTCACGAGGATCTTGTTCTTTGGTGGAACAGGCTTACTGTGTGTTTTGTTATGCAGTAGAAGCGACTAAGTGCAATGATTTGAAATCCACAGCAGGCATAGTCACTATACACACAATCCAAACAACCTGCTACCTACAAATAGTAGACTATCCTCCACTATTATCATCCACAATTCTTTGGCATTTCAGATACAGTATTTCTACCTACCTCTTCATTACCACTGGTTTATCCAATTGCAGAAGTGATGCAGTGACTCGTTTTGTCTGTTAAAATAACAGGTTTTTTGGGTGCTTGAGGCTTTTGAAGCTGGATCGTATCATCAGCACCAGCACATCAAATCTTAACCGGATGAAAGAACAAACAGTCGCTCAGTGTGTGCTCCCTGGGTGAGGGATTCGTTATACCGCAAGTTAAGATGAAAATCGGCGCAAAATCAATATAAATCTGATAATGTGCCCTCATTAAACTGCAAGCTTGTGTAATGGGATCCATATCTGGCTTAATGATACAAGACTGGGCTAATAAATGGGTGACCATGAAGCCAGTATGTAGAACCATATTTACAGGCAATCAATGTTCAGAAAGTCTGTATACTTTTTTCGTTTAAAGAAAAAGAAAAACTATACAGAAAAGACAGCGTCAAAGATATGATAGTTTAGCAGCTATTACCCAGATGTAGAATGCTTTGTGTTCATCATTCAGCCCAGTATTCAAAAAAAGAAGCATTTCTGTTTCCTTGTCTGTAAAGGGTAACAAAAGAAAGTAGGAAAGGAAGGATAGTGCTGAAGAAATGTCTCGTGTCAGATGGGTTTTCAGAACAGCACCATGAGAGATGAAGCAGAAAATGCGGTCTGGTCATGAAGGCGAGGCTGTCTCTCAGTACGGCTGAGTGGACTCTGGAAACGAGGCTTTCTGCGGGTCTAACGGCCAAGCAAATAGGAGCGACGCTTATGACAAGAAACGCCAGCAAGCTCTGGGACAAACGCAAACATTATTGCCAGGGTCATGTCCCCAACAGCCCCCTAACTACTGTGTCCTCAAAATATGTACTGTCTGCTAAGCATATTGCCAACTGTTTGGTGTGTATTTTTTTAGTATGCGACTATGTAAGATTAGTATGTAAGATTATACTAGAAAAGATTTCTATTTTTCTCTGGAAATTGATTCAAAATATTGCACTGGCTAATAGTCCATCCACTTAGCTTTGTGCTGACCGGGCATTTCCAATGTTGAGATCATATCAGGTATTTCCTGATGTATCCGAAGAGGTGAAGTTAGCGTTGTCTTCTCAATGCTGCGCTTGGTGGCGGCGTAGTGTCGGTGTTCGGGAACTTGGCTTGCGATACTGATGCTTTAAGGTTTGATTCCCAGGTGGTGCGTTTCCATTGTGCCCTTGGGCAAAGTACTTAACTCGAACTGCTTCGTTTAACATCCCACTGTATAAGTAAATTTTACATTAAAAAGAATGTGAAATGTTCAAGTCGCTCTAGATAAAGAGTGTCTGCTACAGAAGGTAAAATGTAAATTATTGAAGCGGAATATGTTTTCCTAATATGAGGACTTTCCAAAATTGCTGCGACACGGACTGCACCGTAAGCAATTTAGAAATGTCAAAATTGTGTGTGTCCACATTTCCTTTAAAGTGGACCACGGCCAAGCGCTCTGTGGTTTCGAGGACCGTCTGAAATACGTAGGACGGTTACCGTACGTCGCTCCACTGTATTTCCACACATTTCTTATCTATGCATCGATATTATTTACAGCATGTGCACTGTGTGCGGTAGCTTTCCTCTCGCGTGGCTGTATAAAGGGACAGCTCATATTCATGGCCTCGAAACCCGAAGCCCCTGACCAGGTCCTCTTATGATTACCTTCTGCAGATTTGCACTGGGTTGCAGATTCGGTTCTGCTGCTGGCAAAGGGATTGCAACTCCGCGAGCACTAAAGGTACAGCAGGGGATCAGGTGAATTGAGATACTGCTGACTTTGTGGGGGGAAGTGCGCAGTATTTCTGACAGGTGGCTGCTCTCTAGGTTGTGGTGAATGGTACAGATGTAACAGATAGCACACTGGAGCCCCAGTACATGTATTCTGTTTAATCCTCTGCAGTTTTCTTGCACACTAAGGCAACTTGGTTATGTGGGCCTGGCTTGCCTGTTAATGCCATAATCTATGTGAATGCTGTGATAGACATAAAGCAAAGATGCAGAGGGATTTAAAGCGAGATATACTCCAATGATCAATAAAGCTTGTGACTGTAAAATGTATTAATTTTGAATCAAATGTCATTTATGTCGGTGCAATAACATAAGCACCATTTTGTGATGAATAGCAAAAATATTTTGGAGCATTTAAAGTAAAAAAAAAAAAGCAGCTTTTGTGCAAATCTATGCTCATTAGAAGTCTCGCACAGTAAGTACACCAGTGCTCTGGAATGGCTTAATCCAGTTCAAATTTTTTTTTTTAAATCAGAGAGTTCAGAGCTGACAGTGATGTCAGAGTGGGGGGGGGGGTGGAAGGGGGGGGGGGGCGTATTTAGCATGTCGTCTCACATCAGTACGTCAGCTGTCTCTGCCAGCTGTTTGACTGTGAGACATCATGAATATTTCCCAGGCGCTGGGGGGGTGGGGGGGGGGAATCATGCTTGAAACATTATATTTAGCGCCGAGGTGCGGGGAGAAGGGGCCGTGCTTCCCCGGGGGGGGCTCACGTTCAGCCCTCCTTCTGTTCAGTGCTGCTGATTTTCATACCCTCTCTACCATGCAGACAGCGGTATTTAACAGAGCAGGGACTGTCAGTCATAACAAGAGGGGGGCAGGGGTGGGGTGGGGGGGGGGGGTGGATTCTCCAAACCAACCTCAGGGTCCGACTCTGCTCCTCATTCTCAAACTCTGCCCCCCGTTCTCCACCTCTGCTCAGATTCATTAGAAGGGACGTCTGTCCTAAAGCTCTTGCATGTGGAGCAGAGCACCTTCTTTATTCTTGTGTTATACAGCTAACATAACAGTCTACCTTGTAAAGATATTGGTTCTTTCCAGAATCTGTGAACTGGAAAAAAAATAAAACTGAAAATAACTTTAAAAGTTGAGTGCTTAGTAGACCTCCCTGTCTTTTCCAGATTAGCCTAGTCATGTTACAGTTGTCACTAATATACTTATAACCTTACTACCTGTGTGTGTGTTTTGTGTCCTTTAAATGTTTTTACAGTATATATTTGTATTCCTTGATTCGTTGTTGTAAAAGAGAATGTGATCATTCAACTCACCTGGTTAAAAAAAAAGATTAAATAAATTAACTGTGTAAAACTGTTTCACAGAATTCCTGCTTTAATTCCAGAATTTCCAATAATTATGTCTCTGATTTTTATCCACAAATTACTATTCTTAACTCTCAATAGAAATCGGAAACCTGCATTTAATCACTTGTACCCTATAATTACAAACTGAAATGCTCATTTGAATGAGTAATGTGAGGGTACAATTTATAAAATTGGGGGTATGAATTCTGAAATTTCAGACCTGAGGCAGCACGCTGTGGATTTGAATTGGCAACGAAATACAGGTGAGGCACAGTGCAGTCGGTCGTGACGGATTATGCAGAAGCACACTGGCCAGCCGTTTTCGGTCTGCCATTGTTTTCCCGCACTTCTGATCTTGGCTGGGGGAGGAGACCAGCCGCGGCCGTGAGTGACGGTTGGAAAACGTTTGGCCCTCAGCCACGGTCACGTTCGAATGAAACCCCCCCATCCCCCCCAACCCCCCAACCCCGCCCCCCGCACCCCACCCCCAAAGTTCTCTTAAGCCTTTCTGAAATCTCTGTACTGCACCTGACGTCTGAATCCTCTTAGCGAAGCCAAACGTGTGGAACACATATTAAAGGCATGCGAAGTGTATTTCACACATGAATGTGCGAGACACAGTGACGTCATCGACAGGGATCCTGGTACTGGAGGAAACCTAACAGCCCACATACTCCATGCCTTCATCTGTCTTTGTCAGGTCTGCCTGGTGAACGCACATCACAGCACAAAATAGTAATAAAATTTGTATAAAAATTCCGTAATTAACATGAGCAATTAATAATAATATAAAGAAGCATACCCAAGCAGTTAATTTCAGTATGTATAGGCTAAGTTAACCAAGAACCAAGTGAAATATTTTGACATTTTACTTACATGTTTTAACTTTAAATAAAATTAATTTAAATAAATATTAATTGCAGAGAGTTCCACAGAATACAGTAGACCACATGCCTCAATCCGTGGCTTATTGAAGTACTTCTCCACCTCTCCTGATCTTCAGCACTTAAGGGCAGAACCCCACCTGGGAATCAGCTTTTCCTTTCTGCACGATGCCTAGGCTCACGCTTTGATGAATTTAGCTCGCGCCGCGTATTTCATTAACCACCCGAATCTTGTTAACTTACAGTTTCATTTACTAAAAAGGGAAACAATCGCTGTGGACTCGCGTGGAATCTGCTTTCAGATTTAAGTGAGCCTATTAAACATAATCGCTTTTTAATTCGTCCCTTGGAAGATAGCGTTCTCTTCCGCAGCATTCCGTAGGTTCGCTGAAACCGCGGCGATTAGCAAACGGGCGCTTGCTAGGGGAGCACATTACCGCTTAGTAACACGTCGCTCGATCTCCGTGCCACGCGGCCCGCGTAACTCCGCCTTAATCATGACGTGGCGACTTGCGGTTACCAGCCGTGACAGCGAATCGCAGCTCAGGACAAGCTGTCGGACAGCGGGTCTAAGTGAGCGCGATTGGGACCGTTGCCCTGGCTAATTAGCCGTGTGCTGGTGCTGACAGGCTTGCGGGTGGTGGGCGGACGGGGAAAAGGGGGTCCCCACAGGTTACGTCAGCAGCAGGAGCAGGAGGGGAGGGGAGGGGACCCACAGTGTTGGGCCCCCCACCAGGCTGGGTCCCCTCTGTGCCCAAAGAGGAGAGCATCAAGGCTCCATGACATCACCAACTGTGTCCCTGGTATTGGTTACTGAAAGCATCTATTTGCCCATATTCCAAAGGTCTATTGCCCATATACCTGGGCGCCATATCACTGTCAATCAAAAATCTAATCAAATCACAGTTTGTTTATATAGCACCTTTCGTGCAAGATTGCAAGACGAAGCGCTTCACATAGTAAAGATAAAGAGATCCACAAAACAGCTACAGTAACACTGAAGACAACAGTAAAAAGATAACAAAAAATTAAAATAATAAAACCATCAATAATAACAAGAATTCTTGTCAAAATGTATCCAGGAGATTTCACAAAGCAGTTTTAAATGTAACCGCTACAAAGCAAGCGCAATATACGCTATCTCAGCGTAATGACCTCGATCATGAGCTCAGCTATGTTGCCATGACCATGCCATACCACACATACAGCGTTGTGGTGCTGGCTTTGTGGTGTATAGTTCATGTAAAGTGTTACTGGTCATTCTTTCACTGTGTGGCTAAAATAGGCGAATGGATGATTTTAAGAAAACATGTTTGCACCTTACATTTGGCTAAACCCCTCTTTTTGCACAAATTTATTATTTTATTAAACTTGTTTTGTTAAGCTCATAGTAAATCACCTGCAATTATAGACTATTGTAAAAACTTATTTATGTACGTAAACAGGACAAGTATTAAATATGTAAAGAAATATAAATGCCCGTACAATAGATAGCAGGAAATATTTATAGCTGTGTATTGCTTCATTATTGCATTTGAATTGTTCAAAAAAATGATGGATGAAAATTCATCAGACTTGGCAGGAAAGAAGAGAGATATTTTTAGATGGAAAATGTGGAAAGAGAGAATAAGGGAAATACTTTTACATAGCTGAGTGAAATAAATGATCTTGCGAAATGACTAGTCGTTAAGTTTAGCATTTGAAATGCTGCCTTTATTATTCATTTCAACCAACCTGGATTATACCATTTTATCGATACAATTTGAAGTGTCTTAAGAGAACTTAGCATTAGCTTTCTCATTGGTGTTCTCCAAATATGGTTTTGTGTGCATTCATATGTGAATGTGCAGACACTCTTTGCTTTTGAAGACAACTGATGATGTGGTTGTTCAGCTTAAATAAATTAGTATTACTGATGTTAAATACTGTGTGATTATATAATTGATAATAATGATAATAACAGTTATTTTATCTTTGTTTATCTTGCACTGAATCATCACATCTATATTTTTAAAGATGCTGAGAATTGCATCGAAATGTAATTGATTTTGAAAGCCACTCCCAGTTGACTCTTTGACCCTTGTTCATGACTGACAATATTACTGCTGGTATTTATTCTTGTTCTTATTGTTCATTATAATGACGCCAATATACTAACATTTGACACCATTTATTGGAATTCACACAATCAAATGTCCCAGTCTGCTAATTTCAAGTTGTTTTGAGTTCCACTGAAAGGCTTTCAGATGCAGACTCGCACCTCCGAGTTAAATGCGTTTGCGGATAAAATCGAAACGAGACAATGCCATTAACGGACAAAAACTAAACAAAGATGTCTGGATTAATCAAAAGATGTCTGGCATTCAGAATTGTTTGCGGTGCGCATTTTAAATGTCGCCCGAGAAACCAGCGGGCCTTAAAATAGCGCAAAGCAGGTGTGATTTATTTTTTCCCTTCAGAAAGGTTTTACTTGGTTTAATAAACATGAAAAAGCGGTGTAAGGAGGATAATGGACAGCAGGTGCCCAGCTGTTGAATGAATGGGCTGCTTTCGTTGAGAGTCTCCTTGATGGCGTGAGTTCTTTTTTTCCTTTTTAATTCACCAAAATGCAGCTGCGTTTGAATGGGCAAATCCAAGGCAAATAAAGTACTGGCTGCGCTCGCATTATCTTTTTCATTACAAATAAACGCAATGAATGGGTTTCCGGAGGTGGGGGATAAAATCAATACGCAAACAAAACAAAACTAATGAAATAAATAAATGAATGGGAATAACTGGTGATGCATTCGGATTATTTTGTTTCATGGGTGATATTTGGGCGCATTTTTATTGTGTCTTTCCATTTTTTTGAAAATGACATACAGCCGAATCGTTTTTATTACGGTGATTTCGCTAGCTTGAGTCTCAGCCTCTGTATCACGGAAGTTTGTGTTATTGTAAAGAATGTGTTCACACACGACACAGACTGCATAGATCTTTCCTGTAACTACTGTACAGTAGGACAATGGCAGCAAATAGCCTTGGGAAATTACTATATGTGAAGAAAAATGCTCCACATCTATGTTGGTATGTAATGATTTTTCCAGTTAATAGGCATTTGTAAAGTGAGAGTGTACTGAAATTGTTGAAAGGGAATTGAAGGTTTTCTTATTGTGAAAGAACTAACATAACTACACACACACACACACACATACACACACACACACACTGTAAGGACTGTAAGGTCTGTAAGGTCTTTAATGGCACTAATAACAAGATCACTAAATCAAAATGCAGCCTTACAGTATGTTTGTGTAATAGTTGTGCCGTTATTTCAGTGACTAAGCCACCTGTCAGATTGGTTGCAACAATTCCAATTCCACAAAAAAATAAAAATACATCAATATGTTTTTGCTTTTCTTAGTCGTGTAGCTTCCAGCTGCCAATTGTGCACCATGAACTCTATGAAAAGTCCTTTTTATAAGGGAAGATGAATCAAATTTTATATAAATAAATGTTTACACCATTCCCATGGTGCACTGCATCCCAATTCTACGCCTGTTATAGAGTGACTGTTGATTTCAGCAGAAGGAGCGTTTACACATTTCCCTCACCCTCGGCACGGAGGGCAAGCCTGCCGGGCCTGCAGCCATGGCTACAACAGCAACTGATGCAACACACGGGAAAAAATGTTTCAAAAGCAGGCGTGATATCGTATTTAATGAATTTTCTTATCTCCCTGTCTTCCTCCTTCATTCTCTCTCTCCCTCTCTGCCTCTCTCCCTCTCTCTCTCTCTCTGCCTGTCTGTCTCTCTCTCTCTCTTGCTTTCTCTGTCTGTCTGTCTGTCTGTCTCTCTCTCTCTCTCTCTCATTCCTGCCCCTCCCTCTTCCTTTTCCCACTCCTCTTGCTTCCCCAGGACAGTCCACTAATCTTGCAGTCTGATAGGAATGTGACCTTGAACGCCAGAAATGACCTTGGGCAGCTAACAGGACAGCTTACTGTGGGTGAGTACACCATGGGATGCACCGACAATAATGTAGTCATGCAGTCTTTTTTTGGGGGGGGGACACAGAGGACACTCAAATGTATTATTTCAAACATATGTGTGCTTCAGATAAAGTGAGAACCCTGACCTTAATTAAAAGTGATTATTTCCAGTGTACAGTATGGACTGCAGCAGTTGGTACACACTTCCGTTGCTATTGTGTGTGTGCTCGTGTGTCTGTGTGCATCTGTGCGTGCGTATGTGTGTGTGCATGCGCACGTGTGTCTGTGTCCGTGCGCTCACACGTGTTCCAACTACAGATGTTTATTTAAGACCCTGATGAGGGACTTCCAGGGCACTGAGGCACTTCCCAGTACTCAGCTGCCACGGCCAGCCAACTTAGGAGGTTTTCAGGTTTGAAAACAAAGAGGCTGAAGTGAGCCTCGATCCCTGCCCTGCACCTGCCCCTGGCTGCTGCCCCAATCCTGCCCTGTGTGTGCCCCTGGGTGCTACCCCGATCCTGCCCTCCATGTACCCCTGGGTACTGCCCCGATCCCTGATCCCCGCCATAAGGCCTGCCCCTGGGCGCCTTCTGTATGGCCTCGATTCCTGCCGCGTAGTCACCAGGGAGGTCTGTCACACAATGCTGAACCTTTATCTGCCATCTCATTTACATCCAATTTAATTAAGCTTCATAATTACGCTCCTCTTACAAGAACAAAAAAAAAAAGTCTTTTTTTTTGTCCTTAAATACTTAACAGAAAGTATGACACAGCATTCAATTGAAGCGGGACACTGTAATGGCTGCATTCGCCTGCATTCCAACCCAGTGGTGATCTGTCTGGGACGTAATAAGCAGTCCTGTGTCCGTTTACGTTAATTATTAAACAACAAACGAGTGTATTTTACAACACTCTTTTAAACAAGAGTTAAGATGCTTTTTCCTTTGTAAACTTTTCTCCTAAAAAAATATGACATGGATTAGAAAAATTATTAGGATTCGGAATCATATTTATTGGCACTGATGTTTGACATCCACAGCAGATAATGCCTTTGAGTGGGTTACTAAGTGATATGAAATTATCTACGGGCACTGGTCCTGTAACCAATTCCTAAGTGTGGAAGACAATTTTATTGTTGGTGCTTCCTCCTAGCCAACATCTCATTAATTTGAAAAAGAGTCTGTCGGCAGCTATTTGAATTGGGAACATAAAAATGAAAAGTGAACTTGTTCTATTATAGTACACAAACTTCAATAAGGTGATGAACTGTATAAGCAGTAATCTAGTCATGGGTTGGCATAAGACTGAAAGATCTTTCATGGCGGTGAACACGTTGATCTCAGAAGAAAGCTGGGCAGGCTTTTACTCGCTCTTTTTATATATTTTCTGTATGTAACGGCAGACATTGTTACCGTGACAACGCGGAGTAGATGCAGGCTTTTTGACCCGTTTCCTTGAAAACCTTCCAGGGCCGCCAGTTATTTTAGTTTTGGGCAAGGCCTAAATTGAAAGTGAAGAAAATATTCTTATTCACTTCTGCCAAAGTTCTTGCATCTCCTGAATGAGATGCCAAATGATAGTCCACTGGCCATGTTCAAGTATACCTGACCTGTGCCGCATTGCCTTGGAGTTGTTTGTGTTTTTTTTTTGCTGAATTTTGACAGAAATACTTGACCTTGGATCTCTCGCAGATATGAAAGAGGTCAGCTTCCCCCCCCCCCCCCCCACTCTCTCTCCCTCAGCACAAGCTGTTCATTCAGTAGAGTTCATTCTTTTTACAGCACTCTGCTCTGTGTGGCAGCCATTTTGAAAACAGAGAAACATTATCAATATTACATTCTACATCCTAAGGATTTTTCCAGAGTGACTTACACACCGTACATTCTTTACATACAATCCATGTATTCAGCTGGATATTTACTGAAGGACATTTCAGGAATAGTGCTACAGTGTATCTACTGTATGTTAATTGTTTAATTTCAAATTATAGTGACAGTAAGGAAAAGGCTCACCAGAATTAACAGCTTACGTAAAACAGAATTTTGACTTACACAGGTAGGGAGTTACTCTAGTTACTGAAAATAGTGTAGCTCCCATCTACCAATACGGATAAAGTCAAGAGAGTGTTATTCATAGTGTAGCTCCTCTATACTAGATATTGAATCTTGCATTTTCTCAAACAGCTGTCTTTCCTCATCATTATTAGATTACATTACACTACATTTATTTGGCAGACGCTTTTATCCAAAGTGACGTACAGTAAGTGCATACCGAAGGTCATTGGAACAACTTCAAAACACAGGTCCGATAAGGTACAATACTCCTTCATGAGTTAGATTAGATGAGTATTGACTGTTATTAGATGATCAATGTGTGTTATTAGATGATGTGATGGCCAAGTCAGACAAAGCTGATGCACCAGTCCGCTGAATCCAAAAAACTGGTGTAAGCATAACTTTATCTAGCAATGATGTGATAGGGTCAGATAAATAACTGAAAACAAATAAACAAATGAATAAATACAGATATATAGTTTAATAGAAAATATATAATAATGAACAATAATGGTCAACTGCTGAATGATAGTTAAATAGTCCATGTAGTAATATTATAATCAGAGGCACATATATTCCTTGTTGATGCAATTATTTTTTTTAAATATCAGACTTTCCTAATTAAATTATTCAGCGCACCCAATGCAGAGTGAAATTATGCGCACGGCAACGGCCCCCCGGCTGCCGAGGGCTTTACTGGCCGAGTGTAATTATGCCGCCGTAAGCTTGCGTCTGCACACGCTCGACTCATTCATTTTTTAACACGGCCACCGTCATCAGCATCAGCATTCTGCATCGGCAGCTGTGGGAGGGGGGGGGACTACGGCGGGCGAGGCCGGCAGCACTTGTCTGACTTTTTAAGGCAATCCGCTCCACACTGCAGATTCTTCTTTTTTTTTTTTTTTCGGGAACTGCATTTGCATCACAATCACACCAAACCATTCGGTCCATTTTGTTTCTCGTTTGAGAGTGATAACATTTTAAAGGGGGGAAATTGATAAGATACGGTCGCATACTTATCCACTGCGCAGTTGGAATGCATTATTTGGAAAAATATCTAGCCGCCGTTCTCTTTGTCTGAGATATTTTCTTCTTTGAATCACATTCAAGCAAATTAATTCTTAATATTTATAGACAATAAATAATCTCTCTTCAAATGGTTCTGCAAATAAACTTAGGCAGAATCGTTCAAGCAAGATATTTTTTCCCTCTTGTCTGATTAATGTGGGTTCTAAAAATGGCCTGATGCTTTTCATTTTATTAATGGCTGTAATCAAACTTAGATAAACAATTAATCTTTCAGTGGTCATAAATCAGTAGGATCTCACCTGAAGTGCACCAGTGCTGTAGGATGCAATTTCTGTAATATTTAGCTTTATTGCTCATATTCACTGGTGGCCTTATTTTCGGAATAATTTATTTTCATTTATTTAAATCTCTATAAAACACCTGGAGCTCATTGCTCCTTATTTATTAGCCACCATTTCGAGGCCTATATTTTCTGAATTCAGTAGTAACAGTTATAACATCTAACATCTAAAGATCTAACATGCATTCATTCCTTCTGACAGACAACAAGGTCACCCTCCATTCTAGAACACTGACTTAGAATTTAGGGGGGGAAAAAATAGATAAAACATTCCGGAAAACCTACTCTTCAAAGGGTTAATTCAAGAAGACATGCAATACCAAAGGCATCCACAGGGGGGTCGCTCAGCCAGCCGGTGTCTCCATTTTCCCTCCTTTCCGCACGGTTTACTGCATAGACACAGTGCCAGACGACTGCAAAGCAGGCACAGCTGGTGCGGACAGATTGCAGGCACCCTGTTGACCAGGACGGTCACTATTGCGTGATAAAGTGGGGAATACTCTGCCAGCTGAAACCCTCCTTCCCTGGGTGATGTTGTGACCAACTGCAGTACATATCGCCTCCTAGTACTTACAGCCACAGTCTACACTGACAAATTCAGGATCCCTTCCCATCACTGCACTCAGCAAAACTTCCCCAGCTGGTTACATCGCACACAAGCCAATGATCTCTTATTTGAACCACAATTATGGGCCCCTGCTTATTTCATTAAATTCTTAGTCGTTTTGGTTGCATTGTCTAATGTGTCCCCGTTAAGCTGCAGAATATGAAATCTCTAAATCGTGACATTTCTAAAAATAGAAATATCACCAGTAAAACATGCAAGTTAGATTTGGCTAGAGATCTGATGTTGATTCTGGATTTCAGTCAAAGCAGCCAATCACCATTGATCTACTATTTGCATAAACACTCCTAGCAACATATAGTTTCCTGTTCGTATGCATTCTTGAACAATCGCTGCAGGTACACCTGCTGAGATTCACGGACAAGGCGAACAGTCACATGATTGCAACAAATACATGCTTGATTTGGAAAATATGCTGCTATTACTTTGATGGGGCATTTTTACTCTCTTCAGCTACAATTATCAGCGACAATAGTAAGAGCTTGGACGTAAGCTCTCAATGCACTTTATAACTCTGTACCTAATTAGGCGGCCAGGTACACAAAGTCTTTCACAATAGTGAGAATAACATGATCGCTGATAAAAATCGAGTTTCCAACCAGAAAAAGGTAAGAGACTGCAAGCACTGCTCAGCTCATTGTTTTCTTTTAGAAAACCTTGTAAACATGCGGTAGATCTTTTGAAATAATATACAATAGCCTAAAGTAGAATAAATGGGGACCTTTTAAACTTATTTTTGAGCCAGATATGGAAATGTGAGAGAGAGAAAAAGAGAAAAAAAACAGTATTACGGTCCCAGAGGGTGTTGTGAGTTTGAAACAGCTTTTGTATTTAAAGAGAATTGTTTTCTTAGGAACACTTTTTTTTCTCACCCTTTTATCTATAACGGGATTTAATTGCCCCTGGATCTTAAGTGGCTATGATACTTTTGGTTTTATTCCATTAACTATTAAATTTAATTAATTCATGTAGCCGTGTAGCCAAAGAGAACAATAACTGCATATTAAGAGAGACCTCATTTATTTATTTTATCAAATTTTACCTCATTTACTAACCTGATTTTTTTAGACAGTAAATTACTTGTTACAACAACAACAAAAAAGAACATAAAAGATTGGAAACCATTAAATAAACTTCTTAAAACTCTGCACCCACAGCTCAGCTAGAGAAGGCCCTGTTGGTAATTTAATCAAGAGCAAATTGTAACCCAGGATCGTTCTCAGAGTACAGAGGAAAGTCCACTCCTCTTTAACTAGCTGCAGTCATTTGGAACGTTTGGAGGCCATTTTAAATGCTCGTTGTTTATTCATGGCGGGTGGTTTTTTGTCAGTCTGGCAGCCGTCAGTACTGCTGCCATTTGTCCTGTCAGTGGCAGTTAGCAGCACCAGGCTTACGGTTCTTCCTGGGACCGGTTGACGGTTTGAATTTGAATTCTGTGCTCCCGTTTTCATGTGGTTTGCAATGATGGAGTGATTTTCGCTTTTTTTCTTCTTCTTCTTCTCCTTTTTTGTTAGCGCGTACAATTTTCCCCAAAAGCAGCAGGGCTTCCAGCTTCACAGAGCTTCAATCACATGGCTTATTGGGTGACAATTGCATTTATGCACTGTTATTATGTTGGTAATTTTGATCTAATGTTGCCTTTAACAGTCGTCGCAAAAATTCATGTTTGCGTCTTCAGCTCAGTGAACCACTGTAATGTGCAATAAAGCCTACATTATACTGCCGTGTCTTAATGCCCATTATAACCATCTATGACAGTGTAATACAGCATGGGACGGGTGTCATGACACATACATTACAGGGAGTGTCGGCTTTATCGTGTCTAGTTAAAAGTAAAGTGTTAAATAATAGTGTGTGTATCTTGCTCGTTCAGAATCTTGTGTGCGTCCCCTCCTATTTGTTTCTTTGGTAATAATTCTTAACATTTTACTCAGCGTCAACGTCTGAGGTTATGCCAAGACGTTAGGATTGTTTCAAAGAGAATATTGAAGAAGCTATTATGACATCTGTCACAGGAAGAAAAGCTATTTCATATTTATATTGTGGTTCCTGGTCATGTGTTCTCAGGTCATGAAATTATATTTTGGTCTTAAAAATTCGGTCTTAATTCGGTTAATTCATTTGATTTTTCACTATAAATCTGTTTCCGATAAAGGAAATCAGGACCAGTATGATGTTTTCAACTAGAATCTTGTGGGTGTTACTTTCCTTTATTGATGATTCTGGTGCCTGGATGCTTTGATCAGCAACCCATTGCAGACATTTGTGACATGATCGTCTTAACTTAGGATAATGAAAGGAATCTCTGAAAATAGCATAATCTCTGAGTCACTTTTTTATGGAAGAATCTTTGTGGCAAACAGTACAATGAAGTAGGAATCAGCTTGCTGTAATTGGCCACAGTGGCTTAGCTGCTACAGGGGACCACAGCAACAGTCCTAATTGCAATAACAAATGTATTTTGTTAATTTATTTTTCATAACACACGCAGAACCGCATGCATCATTAATGTATTGTCTTTTTATTTGTTATTTTATCTGTATTATTTTAGTCCTTTTTTCAGTGGGGAAAATAAGATGCTGAGCAAAAACCAACTATCAGCCAAACAAACTTTTTGAATTTGCTTGCGAAAGTCAATGGCAGACATTGCGAAATCGGCACAAATGTCAAGCACTGCCGTGTTCCTGTCTCTCAGTGTTTGCCCTCACTGTTTCCCGCCGATGGTGTGGTGTCACCGACCGCGTGTGCCGTTTCAGCTCACCGCTGAACAGGGCCATGCTTTTTTTTTTTATCTTTTAGGATCGGAGATGGTGGAAGCACAATGCCAGCGGTTCGAGGTGCGGAGCAGCGATGGAGAAAGGGTGCTATTTTCGGCCGACGAAGAGGAGGTCACCGTCGGCACAGAGAAACTCAGAGTGACAGGTGAGACCCTCAGAATTCCCCCCAGAGACCCCAGAATGGATTTTTCTACCTGGATGTACGGGACGTGGGGGAGATCCAAGGGGGCATAGATGTCCCTCACTAGTACATTCAGTACCATTACAGATGGAGCTCTGTGTAATACTGTAGATCTGATCGATTCACATTCACAGCAACTATGCGTACTGTGAATCCAGTGATTTCCGTTCAGACTGAAATGCTCTCGTCAAACTATTGACCCTGAAAAACACAGGGAAGGAGTTCCATTTCCGTAATCAATAAATTCACATATCCATCTTCATATTTCTCATATCGTATGTTGAGGTGAAAAAAATACTGATAACTTCAAATTCTTCATCGCATTTGACAGGTAACGATTATCTGAGTCTAATCCTGTGACCTCGATTTGAGGTCAGACGTCTGTTTGACTGCATAGATTTGCAAGGCCTAGATTGTGAATGACTGTTATGTAGCTGAATGGTTCAGTAGGAAAAGCAATAATGTTAAATTCAATTTTCAGAAAATTGAGAAACCTAATCCTTAACATTTGTTATACTTGTCTCACCATTGATCTTTGCATAGCTGACGCACTGTCTTCTCTGGCGCGTTCCTTGCACTAATACACACAGTCATGTCAGAGTGCAGAGACTTTTTCACCTTCTCACTGACATTACGTACATTTATCTTTGGGATCGTGCAACTGGAAACAGCCATTTAAATCAAGTTGCCAAACCCTTGATAGCACCATTATGCCTGTGACTGCAAATAATTTTACATATGTTCTTCAACATATTATTCTGTGCTCTTGTGTAAACTCATAAAGCCTGTTGATTTTACACAATACCAATCGGACATATCAGTTTTATGACAACATTCTCTGCAGTTCTCCCTACTGCACCCTCTCTGTGCAGGGATTCTCCAGCGTGTCGTTGCTATGGGTTACAAGTACTGTACGGGCTGAAATTGTCTGGTATTCAGATCAGTCTGGCGACTGAGCTGTTAGGGGTCAGGGGTGACAATGTGATTGTACTTTGTTTTTCTCGCTCCACTGTTTTCCCCAATTACTCAAACTGCCAGTTTGATCAAGTGAGACGCATTGAGGCGGAGATGGGGCCGGTCGTCAGGGCCCAAATAGATTTGTCCCAATCTGTTCAGTGGGTCTTTCAAAACACGGGAGGGAAGGCTGGATGCTATCTGGGAGGTTAGGAGGGAAGATATCTCAACGTTATGGGGACTGGGCTATTTTATTTACCATTTGAAACTTTGTCTCGCATGTTGCAGAAGTAGTGGCAATAGGGATTTTGCATTCCATGTTCATGGAAGTATTGAGAGACCAGAAGCATTTGGCCTCGTTTATTTAAAAAATGTATGTGGACTTTGACATGATCTTTAGATTATTTTTCTAGTTGTGCATAAGCCTGATTTATGGAATGATCTCAGATTGAGTAAAGCTGTGTATCGTTGAACACAATGCAATCTGTGTCTTACACACCTGTAATTTATGCATTGCACCTGAACTTCAGTTAGAACACGTACTGTATGAACACGCTTTGCAAACATTCATTGCCTTCTAAATACACACAGTTAAGACTTGGGCACCTAAAGCATGGATTCGAAAAGAAAACAAACTTGAAATTTATTGAAGAAGGCATTACTATGCTGGCACAGTGCCCACCATGAGGGTTCACGCACCCCTCTCTACCCTGCAGTACCTCTGCACAACCACCAGGAAACGCACACAGTAGAGGTTTAAGGTATAAGTAACTACTCTATTGTGATTTTGGGCATAAGTAAGTGGGTAAAATCTAGTATGACCGCAAGACCATTGTATAAATGAGGCCCCAGAGTTCAGTAACAAGTTCAATGCTTGTCTTTAACCTCATATCAAACTTTGTCAAAATGTAAATGCTTCATAATAATAAACGCTTCGCGTATTTATGCCAAAGTTAAGGGCGAGTGCTTAGCTAATCCAGGCCGGAGACTGTGCACTGCGAGATAAGCAAACACATTAGCGCTACTCAAAACAATTTTGCTCCCACTGTCAACAGTAATTCAATTTCTTCTGCTTTAGTCTGCAATGTTGTCTGATTACTGCGCCTGATTGGTCTGTCCTTTGCAAGGTGTTTTTTTTTTCTTTTTTTTTTTTTCCCGTTGGTAGAATCTATTAATCGGATTAGAAGCTCATTTTCATTTTTAAATGTTCAGCGTTCCTATAAAGGCATCGGTACAATACAAATAATTACACCCTCAACTGTGAGGGACACGCGCAGCAGCACTGGCTGTGCATGATTAATTGTGGAGTAGGGCCTTCTCTGTCTGTGTGAACTCCCAGCCTTCCTCCCTCAGAGCAGAACCATCAAAGACACACTGCGAACTCAAGTGAGAGCTATTTAAAATGAGTCGGAAGCAGAAGTCCTGTAAGGACTGTTTTTTTGCTGTATCATCACAACGCCCAGGTCGTCGCACCAGCTGCTAATTGTCCAAAGGGCTGTCGAGGGGCTCAGTGAAATGTTACCTGAGTGCTTCTGCTCCTGGCTGCTTTTTGATTTCTTGCGTATTTCGAATCCTTCTGCCCAGCTTCTGCCAGCTTGCTGGCCCCACCTAATGGCAACTCCGTGCCCTCGGCTGCTACAGGGCATATGCGCCGGTCCGAGCACCCCGAAAAAAGGTTGGGGGTCACTACCCCACATTTGATTTTGAAATTTGTCGGTTTTTTTTTTCAGGTACCGAAGGCGCCATCTTTGAGCACTCTGTCGAAACGCCTCACATTCGAGCGGAGCCATTTCAGGATCTAAAGTAAGAGACGCTACAGCTATACTTTGTGTCCCTAAAATGAATTCAGTCTTTGCCACCAATTTGTTCTCACTCGACCAGTATGTATATGTTAATGGACACAAGGAAGAATCTTTCGTGTATTACCTGTGATCCTGATTGTTATGTTTTGCATACGATAAACATCCAGGCAAGACAGAAAGCAGCCATTGATTTATTGGTAATGAATGTAGGATAATTAAATCAGGCAATTACCTCATTATATGAATCGTCTTAAATAATGATTGAAATGATTGACAAAATGTGAGCAAACAGAACTAGCTTCCTAAGAATACAAACTGTACTTACCCACTGTACAGTTTGACTTGGCTTACACCATTTCCATCATCTTACTTGGGATAATTCTTCTTGACATACATTATGAATGTTACTCTTAATATTTCAAAAATATTAAATTGATTGTTCAGTCAAATGCATAAAGTGTACCATAATCAATTTTGATCAATTTTGCGTGATTTCATTTTGTTTAAGTTGCATTTCAGCATATTTATTGAAACCATTCAGTGGATGAGTTGCATAACAAGACATATTTCCGAGAAAAAAATGGAAACCTTTTTCTCATGTCAAGCACATTTTCCGTCTCCTAAAGTGGGCAAATTATACAGTTGAAGTAAATGGAACATGAAATGGTTTGATAGAGCCTATTAAAGGCTAATGACTTCTGTTATAGCATCTCTGAAAAAGACATGGAAATCATACCTTGTTGAAATTAAAATAGGTATTACCCTTTCCGAGAGAATATTTGGACTTCTGGTTTTAAAGACCAAAGAGTTTAGATTTTGTTTCTGTCATTTTAACTTTAGCTACATCGCTGTCTGTGTAGGCTGAAATAGACTTTTGAATTTGCTTTTACTCTTTTTTTAAATGGTCTTCTGTCCGTTCTGCAGTGCTGTAACTAGAGAAATGGGGAGAGTGTTTCATATTAAAATATAAATGGAGGGCAAGTGCCGATGCAGTAGTCGGATATGTTTTTAAGCCTTTGTTGTTGCTTATGTACTTCTCCTCCACATCTTTACCTTCAAAATGACTCATTGTTATGATCACATTCATGTCTAAAACCCCTTGATTTGTCTTTGTTTCTTGCCTCAGCGTGTCTGTTTGAAAACAGAATGAAGGGGGAGTGTTTTCCTTTCTACAAAAGTACAGACATAATTTCAACTTCCGAGTCTCCATGCATACTTCAATTTGGACTTAGAAATGCAATGTTTATATTTTGATATGTAGCTATTTTAAAAATCTATCCCAATATAAAAAAAATCTACCACTGCAAAAAAACGTTATGCATTAGTGGAAATTGTATAGTTTTATGAAAGTATTTCCTTTTTGAAATTAAATTGTGAAAGTTGGCAGTTTGTTTTTTGTTTGTTTGTTTTTTCTTCCTTTCTTTTGCAGATAAGAGAACATAGTGCTGCCTAGCTTATTGTTCTTTATTCCCACTGCATATTACCTCAAAATCCCAGTCCTCTCTCACTGAATAAAATCCCAATCCTCTCTCATTGAACCCATCAGGAACTCAATCAGGAAACTCCAGCAGAATCCCCCCCCCCCCCCCCCCACCCCCACCCAGCCATGTTTTATCCTCCTTTCTGTAAATCAGATGTAATGCTTCTGTGCGAGGCAGCTAGTCATGCTTATAAACAGTGAGGCGTCAGTTTCAATGGGTTTAATTCTGTGAAACACTTAGCAAAAGCTGTTAACTTGAAAATGCACATTGCGTCATGATTAGCTGGAGGGTTTGACCACTGGGGCACCCTCTAATAAAAGTATAATTACTATCTTTTAACTTCTACCTCTCCTATGGGGGAAAGTACTATCAACCAAAATGGCCTGTTCTCCTGCTTGAGTCTTGCTAGAGTGTCCATCAACTGACCATCAACTAGTCCTGCTAACTAATGCTGGGCATAATGAGATTGGAATCAATCAAATTGCTGGAATCAAGGGGGGGAGGGGTCTAACTGAGACTGACTGAGTGGTAGTTTGCCATACAGCACTGCAAAGCTAGGGTCTGCTTTTGTTGTGATTTGTAATCAAAGGGAAGACCCAGGCATACTCCAATAACTCGCAAGACAGTATCGCATTTATTACAGACCAAACGTTCCTGTTTCCCATCCTTCCACAGAGGGACTGATTTAGGATGGAAAGACGATCAGAAGCTTAGGTAATTGTAAATGTGATACCTGTTTGGTAGTCCTGCAGTGTGCAGGTGTTTTCTTCATACATTTACCTTTACAGGTATGCAATAGTTCCATCAACTTTTCCAGTTTATGAGGCAGGCATGAATACTGATGTTGTCATGATCCAAATTTTACAGAATTACTCATTTTAATAACTTAGATATCATATTTTCAGGTTTTTGAATGTAAAGAATTTCTATGTTCAAAACTTTCTTCTCCCTAATAGCAGCAGTCCCACAGAGATCATATGTTCAAGAACGAATGATGATAAAGTTTTAATTGAATTTTTAAAAGCACCAAACTTTCTGAACTTTCAGAAATATTTTTGAATGTTACTCAGGAAGAAGATGATTATTTTTACATTTACGCATTTCTGTCCCAGAATTCCTTCGGCATCTATTTTGCCGAAAGCAAAAGTACCAGCATGTTCTGGCAAGCTATATTTACAATGGCAGTTTGATTTTCACATATTTTTATGGGCCTGAAGGGTCCTACGATAAATGGATGCTCTTTTTTTTTTCTTTTTTTTTTTTGTTGAATCAGCTCTCTCCATATTTCATTCATGTCCCTTTTGCACTGAGAGCAGTGCATCATGGGATTCCCACAGCTGGCCTGTAGTGAGGGAATTCCCTTGTAAGGAAAGTGATTTCTAGACGATGGGTGAATCTGAGAATTGTGAGGTGAACTGGGGGGGCGGGGTTGGTTTTTTGCTTTACAGGTGTTCCTTCCATTATGTAGTGTGTTTTACAGGGTGTTTTTAAGCCATCAAAACCACCCACTGTGCCGCACTAGGCTATGCTGTTTGCCATTGGTAAGATCCGCGAATCGATTGAATGGAGAACCTGCTATCCCAGCTAACGCAAAACATTCTCACAATGCTCACAGCATTCCAGCGAAAAATGTTCCTTGCAATATTCCAAAACTAAAATCAATCTTGTCTGGGTTTTTTTTTCACATAACAGTGACAGCAGCAAGAACTAGAAGTCCGACCCACGTCCCCCTTTTTCTTTTCTTTTTTTGCGTAATTTTGTTTTTTTTCCTGAAGACCAGGAAGCAGGATTTCATATTGCCGGTCCCTGGAAGGCAATGACTGAAGCCCAGAGCTATTGCTCTCTGTCCTTAGATAAACAAAAGCAGTTGGTGAGGTCAAGCTCTTGGGACAGCATTCAGTGAAAACATAAACAGTGTACACACCTTCTGGTCATAACATATTAACTAACATCTGTTAGAGTTTTCTTTCCAAAACAGCACAATAAGCAATATTTTTTTTTTTTTTTAACACCATGCCACTTTGAATCTTAGCAGTTGCTGTAGTGAGCAGAATTAAAATGAAGGCAATAGTCTAAGAAATATTATTATGGGATGTTACTGGCCTGAGAGTCCATATAAGGAACAGAGGTATTATGGGCATTATGGGAGGTTTATGTCTTAATAAATAAATACTAATGAATAAAATATTATAATTCTTACCATGACTTGTATAATAATTACCACAAGACTTAAAGGAATATATTTTTATTGCAAATAAAGCATTTTGTAAATTTGCAGTTTAGACATTTTAAGGACTTTTTTTAATACAGCATTGTTTGCAAAGCATTCCCTCAAGGGAACCACAGCCAAATGGTTGTCTTTCCAAGATCTCATCTAATCAAATCAATCAAACCTTATGCTCACCATTGTTAAATTATGATTTTGCAACAAACTGTGGAAAAATGATACAGATTATCTAGGAGTAGGTATGAGAAGAGTGGACTTTAATTGGCATGATGCTGACCTTCATAGTGTCCTTGACATGTGTTGCACATACACAAGCCAATGCATGCCACAATCTCTGCCAAAAAGATATCTCACTTTTTATCTGTTAGGCAATAACAATGCTCTTAATGATTATCCCCAGAGCTTGTGTTTCTGTGGTGGAAAGCATGCATACAGTTACATGCATCTTGCTGCATCTTTGTGGAATTAACCAGAGGCATGCTTTAGACACTACAAAAACGATCATCCATTTCAGAGAAATCTGTCACAGGATCATGGTGGGAGTCAATCAGGCGTCAAAAATGACACACTTTCCTCTAAACATAATTTTCTTGCAATTAAAAAAATGTATTCATACAGTGCTTCTAAAAGAAATGACACAGACAGAAGAGATGTACTGACAAACCATTGATGGCACTTGTAATCGGTAGCTACATTCCCCATCTCTAACTTAGAAATGCTAAACTTGGACATCCATCTGAAAAGGCATCTTTCCACGGTTCAGTGGCCTGAATCTAAATTCTAAATTCAACCCGCAGCCAGTTAGAGGGACAGAACGGAATACTGATCCAGTATCTACTGAAATGGGAAAAATGTAACTGGACCCATGTAAAGAATGCCTCTTGGTTCGGTTGACAGGCGGACGTACACATGCCCGGTTCAGATGTACAGTACCAGTTGTCTTTAACATAACGTAAGACGAGAACAGGACGTTCAGCCCAACGCTGCTCGTCTATTCTAGGGGCGGGCGACATAGCTCAGGAGGTAAGAGCGGTTGTCTGGCAGTCGGAGGGTTGCCGGTTCGATCCCCCGCCCTGGGCATGTCGAAGTGTCCCTGAGCAAGACACCTAACCCCTAATTGCTCTGGTGAATGCGAGGCATCAATTGTAAAGCGCTTTGGATAAAAGCGCTATATAAATGCAGTCCATTTACCATTTATTCCTACCACTAAACTGTACGTAATGCATAGTTTACCTAAAAGCTAGATAGTATCTAACACTGTATCAAGCCGGGCCTTGAATAGCCCCAGTGTTTCTGCCTCCGCTACTTTGCCCTAGTCGGTAAAATGCCGAATGCGTGTGCCTTCAGGTATCCAGAATACAGAGTAGAAAAGACTTGACGTGTCCTTTTGGTGCATTAAAAAACATTCCCGGTTCCGCCCATCAAAGAGATCTAAATCTAACTGACTGAAAGGGCTAGAAGCCCGGACAATAGATTTCTTGTACAGCAGCTCTAATGTAGAGAGATTACAGACACATGGCTTTCAATCTCCCGCTGACCTTGACATGATCTTCACATGCACTCTCACCAGTGTCAGAAGGAGACGCCGGTGAAGAAGCTTTTTCTCTCAGTTTTTCCTGCTCAGGTATTTTTTGAAACAAAGAAAAAATGTCGCAATCATTTCTCAGTGTGTATCCAACCTTTCTTCCATTTAAATGGTTTGAATTCCTCCTATTGTGCACGGATATTGAACTAATTAAAATTTGATTTCTATAGCCAAATATTATCCTACTTTATTTCTTTGTGCAGTTAACTAAACATGCTATGAATGATAAATAATGTGAAATTACTGTATGCCGTCACAAATTTCACGACTGAATCACTGAATCACGCTGGGAAAAAGTCCCATTTGTAGGATGCAAGCATAAAATGCCTTCCAAATGTTATTTTAAAATGAATTACGCACCTGTTTCTTGTTATTTTTCCCAGGATCGCATATAAATGCACACTAATTCACACTGAGCAGTGGAGGAATAAGGACTGGGAGATTGAGTACCTGCCCTGGGGTAGGGTTTCATTTAGGACCTTTAATATCACTTCACCAAACTGTCCTCACAGGCAAAAGCTCCTCTACTTATTTAAAATAAAGGACCCTCACCAAATAGAGCATTAGAAGAGGAAAAACATTAAAAGCAAATAAATATTAATGAATAGATATTTATTGTGCTCGCTTGACCTGCAATTTATGTTTCCACTTTCTGTCCATGCGCAATTCAAGACCTTTGTTATCTCCAATAAATTCAGTTAGACTGCATGTTCATTTCTAAAAGCTCTCCAGAACACTAAGGTTTTTTTTTTTTTGTTGTTGTTTTTTTTGTTTTGTCCTGGTGTACTCCTCTAATTGTTCTTTAGAAGTTTTGATTTTACGAATGACCTGTCTGCAGTCTCTATGGTGACGCATAGGATCAACAACAGGGCCTAGCTCAGAGAAACCAAGTTATTTTCAACAATAAGATCTACCTGTATCTCCTATAGATGTTTTCATTTCCAACTGTGGCCTCAATGGCAGTGGCTGTCCAGGGAAGTTTAAGGAAATTTCCGTTCAGAAAAATGAATTTATCGTTCATTTATTTATTTATTTTTATCTCACTCACAGGATATTGTGGATTCTGTCAGATTCAGTCTTGCCAAATTTATCATATTTTCTGTGCCCGTAAAGCATTTTTGTGACATTGTCTCTGTTAAAAAGCGCCATACAAATAAAAACTACTTAAATTGAATTGAATCATCCCCTGTGGAAGGCAGGTGATTCAGTGACTTTCAATGAATCCAATGTGCCAAGTTCTGAAATTTGTTTGACCGTGACTGTGTTGGGACACCCATTCAAATAAAAAAGTAAAAAATCTAAAGTAACTCTGAGTCAGTAGGACTCATTGCATGTTTTGTTAACATAACTTTTTTCTTTGCTCTTTCCACAGTGGAATATCCAGGCCATTGTCATTGAGTCGTCATTTGGCAATTTGTTCTGTAGAAGTATGCCTCTTTAGATGCTGTTCCCTTACTGACGACAACATTTTTTTTGTTTTTGTTTTCGTAATGTTTGCCCATTTTCATTTCCCGAAGTAGCTTTCTGTCTGTTCTTCGCAAGTAATGATGCTGTACAGCAGTCTTGTGGCAAACTTGTCTCTATTAATGCTTTTTTCATTGTGTCGAAAAACATGGCAAGAAGACCGTTATCTGTGATTTGTGCTTCTCCCATTTCCCTTATTGAATGACATCGCAAGCTTTTATTTCTTCGTGTGCCTGGCCAAGGAGGAACCATTTCAGCCTATAATGGTCATTCATTTTTTTCTGAAATCTCTACACTCTTTTATTCTTTATTTCACCAATGCCATAATGACCGCCAAGTAGAACAAAGCCTTTCTAACCTCACAGAGTGGTCTGAAACTTTCTAAGCAGCATTAGGAAAAACCTCCCAGTTCTTCATGTACAAACATGTTTAATAATTGAATGTGCTGGCGGTGTGTTATTGACAATATCAATGTAGAAACGGCAGCACTGGGTTCTGCTGTTGAGAACTGCAGTAAACATAATGCATAATGGAGGCTCAGTCATGACAGCCTGTCAGGTGTGCTCCTTTCTCCTCTACGCATCTGAGGAATGGCTTCCCAAGAGCCCTTGCAAAGGTGCGTATCTAAAATTTACTGCGTCATAGAAAATGGCTTGGTGACTTTTCAATCTGCGGTCACAGTCTTCCTGTCTCCTTCCGTTGTTGCACTTCCAAAGACAAAGATCTGACTTGACTGATCTGTTTTTCGAAAAAAAAATATCCAGAGTGACACCCACTACAACAAGAGAAAGGGAGCTCCTGGAATTTCGCTCACAAAAATATCACGCTAAATCCGATTCGCCAAAATGTCAAGGAGCTCGTCCTTAACATCTTGAATGCCGGGTACTTTACCAAACCTGAGGGTGGAGTGTTTTCACAATGCTTGGCCATACTCTGCCAATAGCTCAGCCACAGAAATGAAATTCAGTTGGATTCTGTGGACTTTTTTTTATACAAGAACGCTCAAATACGTATATATTTTTTTGCATATTTGTGTATTAGAAACCTATGGACATGAAATTCTGGAAATAATTGTTATTCACAGAAGAGTTCACCTCATTTATAGTAATATAATAAGATAAAATTTAAATTTAAATTGGGGTCTGCTGAATCAGGAGCGGACTGACCACTCAATGGGTTTCAGACGTGTAATTCAGCACATTCCAATAACTATTGATATTCAAATATACATTAAATCAAAGCCAGATGCTGGTTTAATTGTCTCCAGACCAAATGCTTAATGGAGATATGCATGAATGAGCAGAAATTTCCTGGAAATAATCACATTCTCACGAGTTTCAATCTTGCGCTCAATCATGATTTACACGTATGGTTTTCTTATTATAACGGTGATGGACAGTTAATTGTAGCAGTGGGCGATGTGGTGGGTGGGGGGGGAGGGGGGGGTCTTTGGCCTAGAGTACGTCCTCTCCTGACCTTTCAGTCTCATGGTAATAACTTCAGAAAATAACTTCCTCTGTTTCCCCTGAAGAATACTCCATAATGAAGGCCGTACTCGAGTGTCCGTGATGCAGAAAAGCTCCTCCATGCTTTCGTTTCATTGTGAATTCATTGTGATTATTGAATTGCCCTTTTTTCTGGGTCCAGCAAATCCCTGCAAAATATTACAATACGCTGAAGGCTGGATTCTATTAGCAAAAAAAAAAAAATATATTATGCCCACTTCCTGCATCGAGCCACTGATGCACAAAATATCTCTGACTCTGGCACTTTTGCTAAGGGCCGGTAGGGCTTGATCAGTTGCCATGATACAAGGCAGAGCGATGCCCTGAATGCTCCTGAAGCCGAACGCCCCCCCCCCCCCCCCACTGGTAAAGAACACGGAGGCACAGCGGGTCATCACCTGGGATGACCTGGGACTGTCATAGTGTCACAGTTCCTGCTCCTGTGCGCCTGAAGTCAACAAACTATTAAGCTTACCTGCGTGCGGTTCCCCTCAGGGGGGCGGGGAGGGAAGGGGGTGTGAGGGGTGGGTGGGGGGGGGGGATAACGCTCCCCTCCATACCCAAGTTAAATGTTCTGTGTGGGTGTTTTTTTTTTAGGTTTGTTGGTTCATTACCTCGTGGTAATTTGCATATATGCAGACCTCCCTGTGTGTTGCACCTCTGACGCCCCCCCCCCGCACCATATGTGTGGTCGTGCTGGGTACCTGTGCACCCCTGGCTGAGGCACAGCTAGCCGTCCTGGGGTACAGGTTTCTGCTCCACAGGTGGCCTGGCTCACTCTGCATACATTCTTAATATCACACTGATTTCTAATGTCTTGCTTGGTGGTCTGAAACCAGCGGGATAAATTGCTGCAGAAATCTGGCTCTGATTCTCTTGCACTGCCTCTATTTTTTTATTTAAATTTTTTTGTATGTTTGCTTTATTGGTTTGTATTAGTCATATTGACTGCTGTATATAGACCTGCTTGTAGGAGACGGGATTGAAGACCTGCTGTATATAATTTGCTTCCTTTTTTCCCCTCACTTTTAATATTTATTTTACCGGTGCAGAATGATCGAGAGCATAATGAGCAAACACATGGGTACAGAACAGTCAGGAAGAAGGAAGTAGGCTTTCATGGCTGTCTGTGTACAATCTTTTTCCCTTGTCGCACATTAAAAATGGAATTGCATTACACTGGAATCGCAAAGCGACTGTTTAAAAATACTCTTTCTCTGAGCGCGAACACCTCCTCGTCTTTTGTCGTCGTTACAGAACATTCAGGAGACAGGAATCAAGATGAAAGAGGAACCCGAAATATAAGTTTGCCTATTAATTATCCCGTAAGGACGAAGTGCGCTGACTTTGAATTCCCCCCGTGTCTGTTCCTGTTCTGGGAGCTCTTCTCTTTGCCGCTCGCATGATGCCTGAAGGCGAGAGTTAAATGCTCCGCAGCGGAGCCCGAGGTTTCCCCGTCAGGCTGACGATTCCCACATTTACGCTTTAAGGATCCGTCTACAGCACCACGCCGCCATCTTTCTCAGGCGGATACATGATATCGTCGTGATATTAGGAGTGCAACTGAGGGCCGCCCCACTGCTCTTTTAGGAAGAAACCTGAGAGAGGTCTGAGCTAGAGCCAGCTGGTGTCACGCGTAGACAGGTCCCCGCGAGCGGTATTGATGATTTTAATATCCAAGCCTCTTCGGAGGTCGGGATTCTGGGGTTGCCGGTTCCTCTCTCTCCGCTTGGAGGCTTATGTAAAAATAGACAAACGCAATAAAGGTGTCATTTATAAGTTGAAGGAACTGCTGAGTAATGATAAAAAGTTTACTGCGTTTATCACATCTTTGCCTTGGATGACTGTAATGCTCTTTGTTTTACTTGTCAAACTCCTCAGTGGGTTCCTGTGCACACAATAATCAGCTTTCCGAATTCTCGCTAGTACCGGCTCGTGTAACCCCATTACCCCTTCTCAAAAGATGCAGCGCTCTTGGGTCCTTGTTATGTACAAAACTGATTACTAAATCTTGCTGCTGACTTGTAAAGCCCTATGTGGATTTTAGCCCCATTTACTTTTGGTACCTCCTGCAGGGGTCATTTGCTTTACTTTTAAGGACTTAATTGGTTGCTTAATAGTTCTTTTACCGTTCATTCCTGTCCTAATGGTTTTTTATTGCTCTCTTTTCAGTTAAGTTAGTTGTTATTTTACCGTCCTTTGTATTTTAAACAGTACAATATCCCGCTATTAATGCCGTATTTTAGCATGTCATTGGGATTTATAACAGCGCTTTATCTGCGAAGTGCATTATCATACTTGCCACAGAGCTAAATAATGGGGCTGCAAGAGCAACAATACCTCTCACGCGGCATTTAGCGGTTATTCATAAGAGCAGAATTACCTTGTGCGCATCGTTACGGCAGCCAGTAGAGAGGAGCAAGAGCATCATGACGCTAAATCAGGATGTGCTCAGGGCAGGAGACGTCGGATACCGTTGCTAGGCAGGTTTTGTTTTCGTTTGTACTCAAACTCAATTAAATACAGCAATGCCAATGAATATTTATTTAAATATGATACATAAGTACGTAATACAGAGAGACTGAAAGAGAGTGAGAGAGTAAGAGAGAAAAAGAAAGAGAGAGAGACTTACACGGTCCTTGCTATGGAAAATACCAGAGTAAAGGAGCGGTTTTTTTTTCCAAACCACGGAGGACTGTTTTTAAATGGCAGCCTAAATTTATGTTGCCCATACAGAGATACCTGGACAGATTGATCACCTCTTTCTTAAGCTTCACAGTCCTGATTTCCAGGTGATAACAGCCGTAAATAACAGGTCATGTGCAGGTCGAAGGCGGCAGAGTGACGTTCAGTGCATTCAAATGATGAGCTGGGCTGCTACAATTTGGTCCCTGAAAGATAAATGACAATTGCATAGATTGCTAAAATGTGAAAGAATATTTCCTTCATATGTCCTTGTGTCCACAAATGGCTGGCATTTCAATTCTGCATGGTACCTGAACTTTAAAAAATGCAAAATAAAAATATTTCCAAAGTGGTGCATCTTGTCAGATTCAGGGTAACCAGTTACTCTATCGAGTTCTCGATGGCGATTTTACCTTCAGTTAAAACGTCCATCTGTCCAAATGTCAGAACTCCAGTGTATGACGGTCTCTGTCTTTCAGTGTTGTCTGATTTAACAATGGTGACCGATGACGCATGAAATTACATGTTTCAAGATTATATTGCCATTACCATGGGCAACTTAGAAGTCCAGGAATCATTTGCAATGGCATGTTCTTCTGTTTTAAATGAATGTGCTGCATTGAGCAAAGTTCATTATTATGGAATATAATCTTTGACACGTTCAGCAGAGATCTGAATTTTCCAGTAAAGATTTATATCAATTTCATCTTCATAATGCACTAAAAAAAGAGTAGCATTAGAGCTCACAAAATATTCATGGCACATTATTACATGCTTCAGAGAGCACATTGTAAATAATGATTTTTTTAAACTGAACATAATTTATTGCTCAGTGTGTGGTGGCCGTACACAAAATTTAAAATAATGTAGCCTCAAATATACACTCTGAAATAATGAATATATCAGTAATTTAAATTTTGTGATTAACCACCATGCACTGTGCATGATTAAAATAATTTGCAGCTTATCAGTTATATTTTGATATGCACTTTTGTATGACCTGTCAAGCACTTAGCAAGATTAATTATTAGATGTTAATGTTTTATATGGATTTTATATCATATTGGTATGCATGGCACACACAGCACTGTACATGTGTCATGCATATGAATATGGTCAGTGGTGCCTGCAGCCCTATGCCAGTATGCACTGTGCATACCGTCACGCCTACACAGTTGGAAAAAAAGTATTTAAACCGGTTCCAATCTCGGCTGAAGAGAGAGTCCGGCTGAAACCAGTTTAAACTGGTTAAGCTGTGTTACCAACACTTTTAGCTGGTCAACTAGGTGTTCACCAGCTGATCAGCCTATATAGTCAGCCAGTCCACCAGTGTGACCACCAGCATACTCTACCAGCTTAACCAGCCTTGACCATCTTGTCCAGCTAGAGACTGGCTTTGACCAGCCACAGACCAGCTACGACCAGCTAGAAGTGTCGAAAACAGCGTGGCTTTAACCATCTTAAACCAGGTTAGAATCCCAGCTGGCCTCAGCTGCAATTTTCAGCAGGGATCCTATCAATAAAACTGCAGAAGGATGAGGGTCGGAAATTCACCGTTTGGAAGTGACTGCTGCTTGTCCTCCACCATTAAGCTATTTATAAAAATTATGGTTGATGATTGATGTGTTATTTTTCACGTCAGACAGCTGATTGGTTACAGACAAAATAAACCAGCAAAATACTAAAGACAGTGGTTGCTAGGAGAGCGAGCAACTGGTAGTTCAACAGTAACTAAGAAGAAAGCAAGACTATTTGAGATCATGAGATAATAATGGAAAAAACCAAGATAATGAGCAAACACAAACTAACAAGTATATGTCAGTTTGTCCATAAAAGTTGTACGTTAGAGAGGGATAAATCAGCAGCCTGAGCTCACAGTGCAGCCAGAAATAATCAGTGTAGTTTGTGTGGGAGTTTATTTCAGATTAAGTTTATATTGAAGGGTCCCAACCTTACATTCAAGTATCATTTTGTATGTTATTTGTTTCTTATTTTGTTGTTTATGTTACGGAACAGTGTTATAAAAAGAACCAATTATACCACGATTTTGTTTGTTTGTTTGTTTGTTTGTTTGTTCTTTTAGAATTTTGAATCTGCTGACAGTTTTTTCCAGAAGAGCACATCGTTTTCACAGCCATCCTCTTGAGAATGCCATACTTTGGAAAGGTTCTTTATATACAGTCCAGGCAACAGACAATGTAAATTTTTCTCCCTTTTCTATACATTTTATTCAGCAGCATAACAACAGACTGCCCATGTATGAGATATACAAGTGTGTATAAATAAAAAGCCAAGACCTGTGCAGTTTACAGAATAAAAAAAATGCTTCAATCTTCCAGTTGCAGTGTTAAGAACTAATATTTAATAATGCACAATTCAGCTTTCGCTCTGTGTGTGCTTGTGTGTGTTTGTTTGTCTGTGTGTGTGTGTGTGTGTGTATGTATGTGTGTGCATGTGTTCTGTGTTGTTTTACATTCTTCTTCTACCTCACAAATCCTGTACTTCCATTACTCTTAAAATATTTATGTTTCTGTTGCAAGGGTCAGACAGTTTCCGACGCCATGACATCTACACCACCCCGAGCATGTTGTCAGTCGAACGTCGAGCAAATGACTGACGCTGAACGGGCTGATTTCAGTAACTGAAGCGTTGGCATTATTTGGCTTTTTTTGCTTCTTTTACTCGCATTGAATTTTAATTGCTAACATTATCTAAATGTAAATCCCGGAGTGCAGTTATTGCTATTCATAAGAAGCCGTTTCCTGCGCTGTTTGTTCTAATGCTGTCAAAGTTCAGCTAAAGACGTTTGAATGTCCCATTTTTATTGTTAAGAATTAAAGAACGCTCATCAAATGTTGCTAAAAAAAGGTTTATATTTATTCATATTTATATGAATTCATGGAAACAAATGTTAAACTGAAAATAGTGGAATTGCACTTGCTTCAGTAGTCAAATGAGATCTTACCTTATTGTGAGGAAACCTGTAAGCTGAACCAGACCAGAAAAATACATTTTAAAAAACTCCTCCGGGGAAATTCAGGCATTGTTATCGTTTATATGAAATTATGGAACATCTATAGCTTTATATATCTATGCGTATGTTTTTACAGCTTGGAACTGCAATACCGGAGGCATCAAAAAATCAATACATTCTTTGAATTGTTATACACAAAAGCCCACTCAGTATACAGCCTCCTTAGATTTAAGCCATAATTGATATCCAGCATGTTTTCACATTCAGAAGGCTCATTCTTGAAAATGGCTTTCAGATGCGAACAGAGAGAAACAGGCAGATAGTTTCATGGTTTCCGGAGTTTTTTTTTTTTTTTCTGGTTTCCCCTGCCGAATCAATGCAGCAGCATGACAGTTACATTTAAACTGTATCTCAGGAAGTTTAGAGCAATTATCCCTCCAATTTCACTTTTGCAGAGCTGACCCAAACTGTCTACTTCATTATTTAAAAGATCTATGGCACAATGTGGTCTGCGAAGTCAATGCCGCGGAGACGGAAAAAAGAAAAAGTATTGATGCTCGTAGGCGTTTTAGATGAGGTAACTTTGTGTCCGTCGATGCTTGTTTCGCAGGCTTGAATCTCCGACGCGGACGCTCACAATGGAGGGGCCCAAAGGGGTGGAGATAAGCGCGGACGCTGGGGAGCTCAAGGCCTCCTGTCGAAAAGACCTGCTGCTCCAGTCCACAGAGGGAGAGGTAAGAGTCCACTGACGGGTCCTCTGATGACACTTTATTTGAACCCTTCATGAGAATCAAATTGAGTCGGCCATTTTGAATTGTAGACTTAGTTATTACACTTCCTAATCATCACGAGTGGTTCGATAACACTTTACTTGAACCCTTTGACATAAGGCTGACATAACGCTGTCATACACATGACATAACTGCTGTCACACGATGGCATAACAGGTGATGACGTCAGTTTAATGTCTAATGACATAAAACTGTCATCATTTTGGTTAGGAAAAGTTGTGTCGTATAAAAGTATGATCGTTTTATGTCATTTGACATAAAGTGACATCATGTGAATTGTGTGGCCCATTCATGGCTCTGGCCCTAAATGAGACTGTTCATGCCAGCAGCCGACTCTGGCTTCAGTCAGTGTTCTGGTCAAGCGTTAATAAATCGAAAGATGAACAAGGTATGAAAACGCCCCTTGTTATATGCGGACATTTTAGGTTTAGACTCTTTCACACAGGATCAATTTTGTCAGCAACTCACCCACAAAGATCAATAAAACCTTAAATATAAAAAAAAGACTTAAAATAAAATTCATTGAGTTCAACATTCCACTGCACTAGAGATTTCCATTAAAATCAACTGGAACCCAGAGCTGACTAAACAATCTCATCTCGTGCATCCAGATTGATTTATCAGTTACCTGGCTTTCCCCTCCAGTGGCAGAGATGGATTCTCCCCTAGGCCCAACTGAGTACCAAGCAGCAGACATGTAAATAGCTTCTGAAGACAAAACCTCCATCTCACCTCCCACACCTTGCGTGGCCATTTTGAGCGATAGACAAGGGTTGTCCACGTTGATTAATTAACGCTGAATATGATACAGAGGAGGGAAAACTTACTGAAAATCGCTTCTTTTTTTTTTTTTACAAGAAAATAAGAAAGCAGAATCACATGCTTATCATGGAGGACTTGTGTGAATGGTCAATCATTCTGATCCATTATTGCTTTACTACTGAAGACTCGAGCTTAACCACTTGACACCTGTGTGTTTTACAGCGTTGGAAAATCATACTATTAGAAAGATATAAACTGTTTGAAATAAAATATTTCCTGGTCCTTTTATTGAAGAAGATATTTTAAAAACAGAGCGCAGCAGTATTTTATTTTTTTTTAACACTGAATCATTCTCCTTTCAAACTTTGCCATGAAAAATGGTCCAAAATAAATATTTTCTCTTGGAGATGTGAATCAGCACTCAGGAAAGTATTGCCTGCTACTTTTCAACAGAAATATTTGCCAAATGAGAGAGCGTCCATATCTTCAGAAAACCAAAAACCAGACAGAGGGTAGTTTAGTCTGAATGTCCTGTTCACTCATAAAATCTAATTAGCCTTTAAAAATAATTGTTACTAAGAATGAGCCCATAGCAAAAACACAATGATGCACTGCTGGCTGTATCAAACATAATCGAAAGAGAGACAAAAACATATATGACAAAAGTAAGAGGCTTCTTATAAGCTGCCAATTGTCAGTGATTTATTTTCTCTTTTCTGATGTGTGTGTATGTGCAGAATATTCGCCTCGTCTCTGGCAAGAAGGCTAAATGACTTCAGCAGAATAATTATTTTTCTTCTGCATATCTGAAGAAATGTTCATTGCTCTCTTCTTGCTTCATTTCATCCTAGGGATAGAACATGAATAAACAACAGTTGAAGTTTAAGTTTGTGTTTATCTTTTTTTTTTAATCAACGCTATTATAATATGTCTCAAGGTGTTGATAAAACGCCAGTTTGAATTAAATTCAAAAAGGGCTCTTTTGGTCTGTCTGTGTGGGAGACTTAATAAACATTACAAACAGTTGTCAAAGCTTAAATAAAAGCTGTGATTATGTTTCATTTCCTTGACTGGCTCAACCATGAAATTGGGCTCAAGGCAACAGACTGTATTCATTTCCAAGGAAACATCAGTGACACGGCACACAGAAAGGCTCAGGTTGGGATGCGAACCCAGGACCTTCTTGCCCTCACGATCACGGTTATCTTTAAAGAGGACGATTGTGGCCAGCTTGAGTTCTTGACCTCAAATGACGGCTATGTGGAATTGTTTAAAACAGCTTGTGCCATTTGGCTTCCCGAAACAGCTTGAGATGCATTACTTACGCATACGCAGGTACAAGCGCTGTCTCTGCGCTTTGATATGCAAATGTTCTCACTCTCTTCAACGTGGCCGGGGCAGAGCTGATTGGTTGGAGGCTGAGGAGGGGTCATGTGACGTGGCAAATGGCTTCAGGTGCAAATCAATACAAGTAGGAGAGAGGTGCAAGGGTCTTACTTGGTAAACACACTTTATTTCAACCATTTGATTTTCTCGAAGTAGTTATTTATTTAGCATCACACAGCGACAGCTGGGTTTTATGTTCCAGTCAGATTATATGCTGTATCTTGGACATAGGACCAGCCCTTTGTAAAACTGGACATCAGTAAAATATGACTACGGCATATCTGTAGCGAGTCAGCTTTTTTTTTTGCATGATATTGTAAAAATTTTTGTTCTAATATGTGTCCTGTGAGGAGCTATTGCAAGATTGAGCATTGCTGTGCTTGAGCTGGGGCAATGCTAAATGACTTCATCACTATGAATACGAGCAGTTGCGGAGGATTTTGTGGAGGGCTTCTTCAGCACGGGGGAAATGAATTTAGTTTCTTTCAATAAATTCAACAGCTTCTTCAGTTTATTAGAGTGAAATCTTTTGGAGCAGTACGAATCATATGGTAAGGACCTAAAATGGCTGGGGAGTCATTTGGAGGCTGTTTCTGCAGCTAGTGATTTTGTACAAGGGAAGGCAAACATCCACTGTGGGTGGGATTCAACCCAACAGACTATGAGGGCATGTGCAGTTCAAACCGAAACCGGATTAATCCGGCACTGTGCCTTAATATAGTCTGTTTCACTCAAGTCAAGTCAATTCATAGGCAAACATGCACTGTGGGTTGGATTCAACCAAATTCGACTATGAGGGTATGTGCAGTTCAAACCGAAACTGGATTAATCCGGCACTGTGTCTTAATATAGTCTGTTTCACTCCAGTCAAGTCAATTCATATCTCAATACGGCGCCAAAGGTGAACCGACAGTGAAAAGGTCTGATGGGTCTGCATTGGCGTGGGCTGCATTTTCTTGGCATGGCTTTGGTGCATAACACCCTCTGAAGAGAAAGCTGACGCCAATCACTGCTTAATGGCAGCGAACGATCGTCTTCGCTGCACGTAAAAGCCATTTCTTTCCCAAAAAGAGAGGAGCGTCTTTCAAGACGGCAATTCCCCTGATCCCCAGATCATAAGCAAGTCGGCCTGCGGGTTCGAGGAGCGTGACGTGTGACGCCGCTCGTATGACCCGGCCCTCCGACGTGAACCAAATCAAGCGCTCGCGGAACGTTCTGGAACGATGCCCGGGACGGCGTTTTTCCACTTCTGTGAGCTGAGAATGAGCTCATCGACTTTCCCGTGGAAGAGCGGGGACGTTTTCCTCCCCGACGCTGGGAGAATACGCCACAGTCAATAGCGGCTGCAATGTATCTGACTGCCCTTACGTGACCTCATTGTCATTCAATATTTTATTCTGTACATACAAATACTGTATGTCTGTGAAGTGAATGTAGGGTCATAGTTCTGGTTTTCCTATTTTGTTGATCATACTGCATATTAGCTCAATAATTTATTTATATATTTATATGCGAACAATATTCAAATTGCTTAAAAAAAAAAAGATTTTTGTTGAGAATTTACAATTTTGCAGTGGGTGTACTAGTTTTTGTGATTTAATCTCTGATTCGGTTCATTTTTCCCCTCCCCCCCCACAGATATTTTTAAATGCAAACACAATCCGACTGGGGAACCTTCCTCTCGGCACCGCTGCCACCCCGTCTCACGGGTCGCCCGTCTCGAAACAGACTGTCTACGAGCTGTGCGTCTGCCCCAGCGGGAAGCTGTACCTCTCCCCGGCCGAGGCCAGCTCCACGTGCCACTCCACCAGCAGCGTCTGCCTCTGGAGCTGAAAGCGGGCCCGGGCCCTCGCACCAGAACTGCCTTGGGTTTCGACGTTCTCCCCCCCCCCCGACCTCCCTCCCCATTCCCTCCGCTTTTCCTCCCTTCCCTGCCGGAACGTCGGGAATCTCGGAAGGCATTCCTTTCCGGGGGGGGGCGGGGGGAGGGGGGAAAATCCAGCGAGGGAGTTGTTATTAACGATGCCTTTTCATTTTTTGTAGACTTGAAAGAGAAAGGCATGCGTGAGGTATGTGCCGGATGAATCAAACGGGAGTGCACGTGACAAGTCTGGGATCAAATATATTTTCTAGGAAATTGAAACCAATACACAGGTGCCTTTGCTATTGTCAGTAAAGCACATGATTTGCAACATTCTTGAGATCGCCGGGACATCGTTCACAAACAAAATCTATTTCCCTCGAATAAAATCAAAAGACTTCTAATACAGTATGCATTTCTCTACTGTTTTACTAAAAGCACAAATTATGCCATGTATAAAATCTCCAAATAATAATAAAATACAGTTTTTAAAGAGTCTGTATCTGAGAATGCTTGATAGTTTATAGCATTTAGATATCACAGTCATGTATATTTTTGTGTGTTTGTTTTGAGGATTCATAATATTTTAAAATAATCTTTTTTCTATGATTCGTATAATGTACGGTGCGTTTGTTTGCTAGGAAACTACTAAAATAATTCTGGCAAATACGTCAATGTGCAGTATTCTCGTTTATTTCTGTTCCAGTAGATGCCCGTTTATTCTACAAAATCTTTCATGGGTTGATGTCGAGCTGCATATGGAATATTGAGAATTGAAATGCAGTTTTGAGTGTTCAAGAAGCCAAAGATTGTGACATCACAAATGGTCAATGGTCCTGGTCATCTTCATGCTACCCAGTTGGACCAAACAGAACTGAGCACTGAGCGTAGGAATATACAGAATCACCTGATTAAAACCCTCAATACAATCTGCTGTTTCTGTACTGTAGTTTTAAGCCACACAATCAGTACTTACATTATACCTTGTGGCACCCACACACTGGGAATGGGTTGAACTCTTTTGGGAAAATACATTATGTTATGGACAAAAAATACACTCAATTTAAACAAAATTGTTTTACCTCTTGTCGTGCACTAGCGCCTATACTGGTCGATGATTGGGTGCCCGCTGTCCACCTGTGTCTTCCTTCTATTCACGTCTGTGCGAGCTTGACTCGCAATAAGAAGGCTCACAACATTACAAAATTAGGACAAAAATGCAGATGGGAAAGAAGTCTAAGTTACACACAACAGGCTCCAGAGTAGCACGCCTAGGCCTATGTCTTCGGAGCGTCACGGTCTGGATCAAATTTCAGCTATCGGCTTAGGCCAGGTGACCCTCTCGTATTCCGTGGGTGATGAACTGACAATCAATTTTGGGGGGCACAGTGGAAGAAGATAAAAATCAATATAACCGGAATGCTAACCTTTTCTCAAACTCCAGCTCTCACTGTGGCATTTACATGTCCGCTTCACCCAATAGTCCAGCAACAGCTAGGCAAATTGTTGCTGCTGTGCATAAAAATTTATACATATTCCTTCTACATGGAATGCTCTATTCACACAATTCCTTCACAGGGATTTTCTCAGGGAAGTGAAGTTAATGATATTGGGACATATTTTCGTTCTTTTTTTTACACCTATGAAACCTGCACAAGGACAGCTAGAAATCAATCTGTGTTGGTAACTGTAAAGATGATACCAGGTTTGCTACCATCATACAGCCATGGAGCGTGTGTATCAGTGAGTGTCATGACCCAGCTTGCCAGACTGTTTTTTCAACAGGTGTAACAACCAGTATCAATTGTGGTACGATAGATTAACATTGTGTATGGTGAATGTAGGTGTCGATTGTACGCCCAGTAATTTCTGTTGACTTTGTACCCAAATGGCTCAAATAAACATACGGTTTGGAAGCTGAGAATGGTTCTTTCGAACAGCTGTAGGGCGGCACCCTTCCTCGGTTCACATCATGTATTAATGAAAGTCCAACCGCTAGGTTGTCAACTTGCTCATCTCTAGGAGTGGAGGAGGGAAAGCTGGTCAGCTACTGATGTGTATCGGTATTTTTTCTCTCTGAATGTTATGTAATATGTAATACCAAGTGACCCAAGCATTACCTGAATTCACATGAGGTCAGAGGTCGTTTGAATTCAGTGTTTGTAAAGACTGAGAGTGCGGTAGTTATTTCTGTAAGAAACCCTGAAAAGTGTCAATGGAAAAATAGTTATGAGATTTTCCTTGCCAGGCTGTAACTTGCTGGATGCCATTCCTGACACAGAAGAGCTTATATTTTATTGCAAAAATAATTCCAACCGAAGTCCTCAGATCCCCCAGAAACTGTTCGTTAGCGTGTTCAGTGGGGGGGCAGGTTGGGGTGAGAGCTGGGTAGGGGGTCCGTTTTTGTTTTTAATGTCAGCAAGTGTCTCATTTTAATGCTGTATTGTCATAATTGGATTGTGTCATTACCCGCCCCCCCACCCCCAACACCCCCACCACCCCCAACAAAAAGTCCTAACTGATGTAGAAACACAAGTAAAATTCTTCTTTTTGGCCAAAGATGTTCAGGCATATTTGCATTTATGCTTAATCAACTTTAATTAATATGTGATTAATTACTAAATTTATGAAAATGTCAGGGAGCCTCTTGAGATAAGGTAATTATGTTTGATGGGTTCATACAATTGCCGGAAAGTAATTTGCATTTCTGCAGTGAAATGAACATTGGGTATGATTTTTTTTTTTTTAAGTGAAGCATACTTCATCTATTATATGGATAATAGATCGTAAAAGAATACATTTAATAAGAAATCTATCTCAATAAACTGAAAATATATTCAAGTCTACAATAGAAAATGATGGCATGGTATCGGGTCTGTGTGTGTGTGTGTGTGTGTGTGTGTGTGTGAGGGTGAGATAGAGAGAGAGAAAAGCAGAGAGAGGAAGAGAGAGTGTATTCTAAGCATAAATATTGTATATACATTTTTGCCTAGAAATGTTTCGATTAGCACTAAAATAAATGAATCATTAATTTGGAATAGACTGCACAACTGCACTAGCAGATGCTTTGCTGCCTTGTCATATGCAATACCAGCCAATTGATTTTATAAACATTATTAGGTTTGGCTGACAAATCAAATGCAACATGATAAATATCTCTCATAAATGTATGGGTAGCATTGTATAATTGGCTCTTTGAATTCCCATTAGTTTATAACTGTGTGATTGAGAAGCAAGCTGGTTTCAGTAGTGTTCTGACAATTTTTTATCTTTTACATGGAATTATTATTTTTATTGGAAATGGCAACAATAAATGTAATGCATTTTTTAGAATTCATTTCAGGCAAATCAATTACATGAAAGCTGTAATAGTTCTTCTCTGTTTTACCTGGATTTATAAGTCTGCTTGAAAAGGATTGTGAAGTTATATAGGTGAGTTTTTCTATTAATTTCAGTGGATTAATTGTGTATTATAGTGCCTGACACCTGCTCGGAAATGTGTATACTCCTGGGCCGTCTGGGTAGTGTAGAGGTATGAGCGCTCGCCTACCACTGCAGAGATGTGGGTTCAATCCCCGGCAGCAGCACTTCTGGCTTGGTCAGACGTTCCTGCGAATGCAATTGGCATTGTTTGTGGGTGGGAAGCCTCTGAGGGCATTAGCAACTAACATGGGAGAAAATGGTAAAAAGAAAAGAAATGTGTATAGTCCTGGTTTACTTCTATTAGAGTTGTGCACAGGAACATATCTTTTTTTTTTTTTTTTTTTTTAAAGCAGGGGTCCAGAGAAAGCATTCTCTCACAGTGAACTGTAGTGAAGTGTAGTTCTGGGTCTGACAGTAGTTATTGGACAAAGCCAAGCTCACAGCTGGCAGTTTAGTCATCAGATCGAGTGCCACACACACACACAGAACTTCTCTGGGCTGAGGTCCAAAGCTCCGTGAGGAGACCATCCTGCTTGATAGGGTTTGATATGACTCTTTTAGTAAGCAGGGAATTGTGGGTTACAGTTCCTGTTCTTCAATCTGGAGAAAACCGGCTGTCTGCAGTCTTCACATAACTTGCAAGTGTCTAAAGCAGTCTGAGGCTAATCCTGCAAAGAAATTGTGGAATTAAAATCATTGCTGTTTTTTTATTTTATTTTATTTATTTCTTTTCCTACCAGAGGTCGATTTGCTCATACCATTATAAAAAATCCTCTGGTCTAATTCTAGAGTATATATAACTGGCCTGTTTTGTGTAGGCAAGTAGATCATGGCAATAATGATTGAGGTAGGCCTACACAAAAAGATATTTTATCTGCAACTGTCATCTGACACCATTTTTTATTTGCAAGGTAAATCATTTTAAATCATTACACCGAATTACACAAGTAATCAATTCACTTTTGAGGGGCATGACTCAATGCTCTTAATACCCAGCACCTAATACACAGTTAAAGCAAACAATGCATCAGATCTCTTCAGTGTGATGTTACAGGTCTCACATTGGTATTATACTTCAAGATTTAATTATTCATGTGTAAACTGGGAAGGTAATTATCTTCAAGCAGTGGTTTCAACCAGCTCAAAGATCACGCTGCACCTTCTGAAGCAAGACATATTAAAATAATATTGCTCTCTTACTAGTTTCAGATCCTCAGGAGTTCTGTAGACTGAGTTTAGTGCATTGCTGGATGTAGTTTTTATGTGCTGGGTGTTTTAACACCGTTAAATGGCTGGATTCAAAAACGACCGTTTTGCTTATGATTCATATTTCTGTATCATTAATTGAAATGTTAAATTGTGAACGTTCATAATTCCACAAAACCCTGCTCATGCAAAATCAAGTGGACCAGTGTTCCAGGAGTTGGTCATACGCAGATATATGTGATACGGAGATAATTTCAGAGCCCATCGCTTTTTTATACAAGCACTCCTGTGGGAGAGGGTTCGTATTTGATTGTGCCAAATCTATGGTGCTTGTTTAATGTGTTCTACAGATTCTTTTTTTGTGGTATGAAAATTATCTTTTTATACTGCAGTCTGCAAGTTGAGCCAGTGCCGTTGAAACAGAGTTCTGGGGCAACAGGCACAGCTGGCTCAAGTGGATCACGGCAAACCTCATTGGCCAGAGGTGTCACTGCTGACCAATGAGGCTAAGGATTCTCTTGAGACCCTTATGGAACCCTCTTCCCAGCTCGGGCGATGCAATGATAAATCCTACTGCTTTTCGCTGTTTACTTGTGTTGCCTTCAACTTGACAGGCCTCTTTGGGAGCCACTGAATAACTATCAACACATTAACTGTAGCTAAATGTGTAACACTGTTGCTGTCTCTCCTTCACTGGAAGAATTTGTGGTTAAAAGTGAAGCATTCATTTTGTGAATATGTTCCTAACCACGCATACTGTATCTTGCGCTTGCCCATATCATTCCTGTGTGAATTGGCTTTTCAGAGGTATTTTAACATTCTAGAGATTACTATTGTATTGAGCAGGCTTTTATCCTTTTTTTAAACCCAGGGGTTTGTGGAGGTTTATGGATTTAAAAATCACCACCAGAATTTGCTGGGACTCCCAGGAAGAGGGGGCAATTTTCATGATGTGCCGGCATGAATTGGAAAAAGGATAGGCAGTTCCGTTGAGAGGAAGAGCAGTCCATTTTTGTTAAAGGATGAAACATGAGATAAGAATAACGAGTAAGGAGAGTGGAGGGAGGGAGGGAGGGATGAGAGAGAGAGAGAGAGAGAGAGAGAGAGTGGTAGCTCTCAAGTAGCTGAATGCAAGGAAAGCAAATTTCTCATGGCACGGTACAGAATAAAAATTAATTAATTAAGGCAGTCCCCAACAAAATCAGCTTGCATTCAAGACGTTGTGTCCTAGCAAAATAAATATGTTGTTTCAAACCAAGCGTGGAGACATTGGTGGCTTGTGCCAGCCTGGCAAAGGAAACGGGAAGGAAAGGAACCGAGAAAAAGTACGCAGCTTCCAATGCCAAATGTTTTAATAACAGTGGTGGGTGACAGTATGGTATTGTATAATATACTGATACTTCAGCTGTGTAACAATATGCTTAAGAATGAATTAGTGCAGTCAAGTGTATTGCTAAATAGAAAAATTAAACCAAATGGTATTGATAGCTGCTAGGGTGGCATTCATGTGTACACCAGTATTGGTTTTGACTCTGTTTTTACATGCTGTAGGCTACACTGTGATACTTGGCAGCTTGTGCCAGTGTCTTTCACATTGCTGACAATCATAAACAATACATTCGCTGGAGCGTTTCTTGTCCTTTAAATAGGGAATTCTCTTGAGCCCCTTGTTGTCAGAGCCAGATTGGCAGGACAAATATATTCCCTTTCATTGTGCAGGTTAAATCACAACGTTGCAGGCTTTCATTACATTTCATACCCACCAAGAGATGACATTCCAAACCCAAACAGCTTTCTTATTTACTTTTGGCAGTTTCTTCATAGTGATAGCCATTTGTAGATGGAATGAATATGCCATTATAAAAACGCCCCAAATTAGCGATACATATTCTCAAAACATGCCAATATCTGATAATATTCATGTCCAGCGACTGGCAAATTAAATATGGCTGTCTGGACACAGTGGCCACTTTAATATTGGTGATCTCTCTATCAGGCCTTCTTATTCCTTAATGTTTGGATTTTTGGAGGGTCAGGTTTTCATGTACAGTAAATTTATAATTGATGTGCTTGTGATGCTGACAGATGTTAGCCATAGACCTCCTGTCAATCACAGAATGTGTTGAGGGAAGACGGGGGGCTCACCTGAAACAGTAGCAATTGAACCGCTCAACTTTCCCTTTAACTCTCATTCTAACTGACAGCAGCCATTTCTGGGACCAGAGCCAGCTCGTTCTGCATGCGATGTGTTAAATAACGAGACTAACAAGATTTATTTAAAAATGCAGTTTTGTAAATGCTACATACTTTTGTGAGTACGTACAATATATAAATAGGCTCAGTGAAGAGTTTTTTAAAAACCTGAAAAGGTTTTCCTTTTGTTTTTGGCATTCTGGCATTTGTCCAAATGTTTTCACTTCAATACAGAATTGATACTGAATCAGACCATGAGAGCAGAGAGCATGATATGCTGCATATTAAAATGCATGAAGATGGATACAAGAAGAATTGTAAAGTTATTCTACAGAGAAGATGTGTAGACAGTGTAAACGTAATGCTGGGCATATGCTTGTAGAATGGTAAAGACATGAAATTGATTTTGTTTGATTCAGATTTTATTATTTTATTAGTACCTAGCTCCCACAACAGTTTTGTAAATTAATTATTGGCCATTTTAATATGTATTTAATCATTTTTAAATGCTTATTTTAAAACATTGGTAGTAAGACATACAAACAAAATTACATAGGAATAAAATATGAATTACAAATTATTTCGGATTCTTCATAGAAATAGGTATGAATTTCTGACCACAAATTAAAGGCCAACAGTTCGAGCCCCGGATATTCAGGTGCCGGCAGGGAAAAACAAAAAGTCACAGCGTAACTTAAAAGATTGTTTTATTGTCTGAGTGAGTTGATCACAATGGAGCAGCGACACGTCAGTCATTTTATCTTCTTCAGGCTCCGCGGGACACAAAATGGACGTCTCAGTGTTCCAAACTGCTGCCAGGCTTCCAGACTGGTGTAGCTCTAAATTAGCAATTAACTCACGAGCACCTGGAAAAAAGCCAAAGTCTTGGAGGAACATTGTGTGTTCGCTAGTTGGAAACACTTGGGGAGCGTCATTTTCTTTTTCTGTACAATCCCTAGGAAGGTCAAAAGGGCCAAAAACATTGCGAGGAGAATTAAATAGTTTTGATTTAGCGTGAAACAATTTAACTTTGATTCACTATTTGAGAATTGCCTCTCTTGGATGGCGAATACAATTGAATTGTGTGCTACAACAATTGACACAAGTTAATTACGCAGCTAAGCGGTGACAAAGCTGAGGACACAGAGGTACAAGCTGAGGTACAAGAATAGGCAGATATCTCGCTTTATGCCTTTTTGTGTACCACAATGTACTGTAGCACCCAGACAACAATAGTGTGCAGTGCACACCTTAAATTAAATGCACTTATTAAAACGTTCAGTATGAAATCAGCAAGATTTTTATCTTAGTTTATTGCACTCTGATAGAGTTCATGTGATCCCAATTGGACTCCTATAAGCACTATTAGAGAAGGATTAGCACTGAACATTAGTACTGTTGACAGTGGGCAAGGAAATCACACTGGATTACAGTTGTTTCTGTTCTCTTAATTATAATATATACCTGACTAGCAAGCTAGCTGAACATATCCACATCAAGATGTTCATGAGTGTCATATCATTTTGTTGTTGTTGTTATATTTAGCACACATCTTTATCGCAGCATAATTGATTACGCCTCCATTTTGTATAATTACTTGTTGATGTTTCTGGGTATTTTGCGCCATGCTCATTAGCACATGAGCAAAACCACTCTCTCACTCCAGCTTCTTTGCTGATGCGTCAGGGTGACTCCATGCCATTTTATTAGCAGCTTGAACATGCTCTTCGTGTCTCTCGTCTGATAAAACAATATATCGACATTATAAATGTTACACTAGCTAGTAAGCCATCCAAATATTGGCATGCCAGAATGACAAATATTGGACTATACTGGTGGGTTCCCATGCATCCAAAATGGATGTTTCATGCCAGGAGACGAATTGATTGTTTTGGGGTTTTGTTTTGTTTTTTTTGCTGAAAATGGCCAAAACCTCATCAGAGTTATAGCATAACAACTGACAAAATTAAAATGACTCCAACATACTGTATCTGCTCATGCTTTTGTTTGGTAGTGTTGTCAAAAAAACCAAATAGTAAAGCATGTGTAATATTATTAAACCCATATTAAGCTCAGATTGCTGTAGGTTACAACATATTAAACAGACTGTTTTGATAGTGCCAGCTAAGCAAATCCCCCTTTGCACACAGAGTAATTACTTGCGATCTTAATGGTGTCTCCAAGGGTCCCTCATCAGTCAGTCTGACATGAGACAAATAAGGCTTTAAATCTCTCTCAAAGTCGTGATTTAATGGTTCATAAGACACTCCTAATAACATTATATTGTTATCTTAAGCCCTCCCCCCTTATTGGTTAGTCTCTCTATTCTCTGTTATTTCAGGAAATTTACTGTATTTGTACTTAGGGGTCTTTTTTTGTTTTTTGGAGATTATAATGTGGGGCAAAAGGTCACATGACTATTTTTTGGCCGGTAGGAGACAACGCAAAGGTCTAATTTGCGCTGATAAATTTGTCCTAGGCTCCGATAAAGTCTCACTCTCTGGCTAAAGTACGCATTAGCGGACTATAACTGTGAGTCCATTGTGACAGAACACGACTTTCCGGGATTTGGGGTGGATGTTAGTTTGTCAGTGTGCGCTTCAGTTTCCTTGCCGAATGCCCTCCAGCTACTCTCCTGGTTTCCCCAGGTCACCATTCATCATTATTGAGAGGTTTGTTTCCCCTACAGTAGTTCTCCCATGACACGCTTTATGGATTTAGTGTGGAAAATAGGCCAACAGCGTGAAGGTGTGGACTAATGTGTGAGATTGAATTCCAGTGCTCCTCGTGTGGGTAGCAAAGAGTGTAATACAACTGTCAATTAACAAAAATTATAATAATTTTTGTAATAATTATGTCCCTTTGAGTGAATTCATTTATTTGATCATGCACCTATCTGTACACCCGCATTTGTTTTTGTTTTTTGTTTTTTAAAATGTAATTATAATTTAATTTAATCTACAGTGTCTTCATATGACTCATTAAGTGCACTTATGTAATCAAAGTAAATTAAACTATCCAATTGTGATCGTACACAAAGACATGTTTTAATCGCTGCGTTGAAATTGCATAATTGAAATTTCAGAACCAATGAAACAAAACTGATATCTATACGGAGCAAAAATCCATTTTTAAATTTTTTTTTATTTTTATTGAAGCGTTTTTAAATAGTTACACACCAATTACTTGTAGATTTGGCTTCCAGGGGGCTTGAGAAATCCCACAAAGCCCTTGTGAGGCACAGAGACTGATGAAACCTTCATCAATTCCTTTATCATTCCCTCCACAGGGAACATTTCGGCGGGAAATGCGAGCCACGGGACATCCGGTCCCTTGTATGTAATTGGAAATAATGGAATGAGCATTAGCATCAATGCTTCATAAACTAACCATTGTGAAAGAAAGAATGGATTATAGTAGGTGTAGACAGTTTTTTCTCTCTCTCTCTCATTCTTTTTTTTTTTTTTTTGTGATGCCTTGGAGACCAATTAAACATTCCTCTCAGTGCTGGGTGGGCTATTGACGATGAAGTAAGTGAAAGAATCTAAAAAGAAAAAAGTAAAGCATTTATCTGCGAAGTAACAGCTGAGAAATATAAAATAAATGGCACTGCATATAATGCTTATAATCAATTCAGCTGTATATTCAAAGGGAAAACATTAAGTGACAATTAATTACTTACTTAATGTCACCAGAGATCATTTAATAAATTGCATAGTGTTTTATTTTTCAGTACTTTGTAAGATTTTTTATAATCATTGAGTAGTAGAAACATAAACAAAGCAATGTAAAATGCCTTTCAAAACTATAGAAGTTGATGTGAAACAATAATTTTGTATTCTAAAATGAAACTAGGTGGATTTATTCTTTTATTTTCTTTTTTTTCTATGTTCTTTTGTTTCAAAATATGGCACAAGTACATTTAACTGCATTTTAAAGACTATAGGATTATGGGAGATATGGATGCTCAAACAAAATGAAACTTAGAATGCAATAAACACACAGTCCAGCTTTCAGTCTCCCATTAATGCCAGCAATATACAACCGAGATGCAACGTGCAGCACTGCTTTGTCATTAAGGAATCTCAGAGTGACCGCAGTGGATGCAAATGACTGTGGTTAAGACTATGCGCCAAAACATGTTGTTTACGCTAAATGTTTTGGGTTTTTTTTTTAATGGCTTAGCCATAGATTAACTTGTGGCTGGCACTCATTCAAGAGCAGTGTCATTGACAGAAACGATAATGAGTCACACACAGAGAGAGTGACTCTCCACTTGTTAGTTCTTATACGTCCGCTGTCATAAGAGACCCGAAAGTGCCCCTGAGGGTGAATGACCACAACAGACATAAAGCAATCAGTTCATCCAACCCCAGCTAATTAGAGTTCACCCGCTAATTACCAAAACAATTAAAGTAAAGAGGAGAAGCGTATTTTTCCAACAAGGGCACCTCTTCCAGTCCCCGAGTGCCACCTCCGTTGTCTTTGCGCAGTGGACTGAACAATACGCTCTATTTAAGAGGATAATGTCCCGAGGGACGGAGAGAGAGAGAGAGAGAGAGAGAGAGAGAGAGAGAGAGCAGACAGGTGCCACGAAAAAAAATAAAATAAAATACAACACGGCAGTTATTTCAAAAAGCACAAAGAATATGTCTGAAACGGAGTTAGCTGAAATTGTAGCTCCCGTATCTGTTCAGTCCCGTTGTTGCGAGTGAATTATGGTGGTAATTAAGTCGTAATGGATGAATAGTCATTATGGTTTTGCATCAGTTTTGGAGAAGGTACATTGCGCAGCAGAGTAATCCAATAATAGCATTGTTATTGTTGTTTTAGCTGACAGGGAACAGAAAATGTTTTACCGATGAATTATTGGCTTGTCTTCTTCCATTTTTACTAAGCTGACTCCAAAGGTAGCGATAGTATTTTGAGTCCAGAATGACTGAATGAACATACAGATATTGAATCAAAGCCCTGAGTCCTGAAAATTAAATGCACAACCTGTCCTCCAAAAACGCGTGGTCCATTTATATGAATTTGTTGAAGTGGATCACGTTGTACTGCTGTGCACAGGGTCTCTTTTGAGTATTTTCTTTATTCATTTGTGTGTCCAGAGGGCACTAAGTAATTACTGTAGATTAAATGTTACAGTGCTAACAGAAAAACACACTCTATTTAGCCATCTCCGCCCCATTGTTGCGGGGTTTTGTTTGAGAGAACACTGTCCGCATTTGAATGTCACAAATTGTCCTAATATGACCTAGGAGGCCTGCCCTTTAAAAAAAAACTGTTTTAAATCTGCATGTCATATGGATGGGATGTTATTGATAAATATTTGTAGTGCTTTTATGATGGTCCGTTAGCATCGCCTGGAAAGCTTACAAAATTGAATGCCTGTCAAACATCTAATATCCAAAATAAAACTCTCTTTACAGAAGTCATATTCATCGCAGGAGAAAGACACCGCAGTCACACAAATCCCCTCAGTTGTGCTCATTTCAAGTCCAAAACTTCTTACCAAATATTACAACACAGACTGCTCTAGCGCACTGTTCTACTGGGATGCTCTACTGCCAGTTGTAGCCAAATGGCAATTTTTTTCCGTGAAAGGCTTTCAGAGAGCCTTTTTAAAGAGGACGGAAGGCCTTGGGGAAAGTGCTAGCACACTATGAGGGCCTATTAGCTCCACAGTTAGCCTGTAATGCACCTCCATGCTGCGATGGTGCTTGGTCACCACACAAAGTGAAGTATTAAGCATTAAGAGGCCAGTATTCTGTTACCAAGTTAAGAATTTTCACGGTAGCAGAATGCTTGTTTGGTTTGGAAAGAATTAGACATAGGCGTAGACAAAGAAGATGTACAGTTATAAATTCATCTGTAATCTATTTATTCTAAATATTCCCACAAGAGAATTGAGGATTGACTCTGGGGTGGTTGTTGGTCAAGTTCCTATAGACAACAGAAGCTTGAGGAAAGGTTAAGTCTGGCTGTTTAATATGTCAGGTATTCCCTTTGATGTAAGTTTTGGCTTACCTTGAGCTGGGATAGCTCAGGCTTTCTCTGTTGTGTATAAGGATGAGCCTGACAGGTATAATGCAGATACAGGATCAAGTGCACTTATTTTAAAACATGTTTTCTTTTCTTTTTTCTTTTTCCTTTTTTTTTGTTGAAGCTTGAAAAGAATAAAGAAAAATTGGTTTTCTTTCATCCCTTCAGTGAAATCTCAGTCCCTCAGTTCCTTAGAGATGAGATACCAAATAGTGTTTGTGCTTTTTTTTCTTGTGGATTTTTCATGAATATTTCCTTGAGAATAGCACATTTAAATTTTTGAATTTCAAAAAAAAAAAACTGTTGAATCATGTGACTTATAACTACCCATTTCAATGCGTAACACCATGTCTCTGATGCTTAAAAGGACATTAAAACATAAAGTTCACAACATGACATCACACAAATGGGCCATGTAGTGACACGCCCACACCTTGCACAACCCTGCGGGAAGGTGCCGCATTGCCTGATCTGGTATGAATGCGGCCTTAAGCCTGTCCCAGGCATTTCCAAGGCATAGCACACATTCAGTCCCATCACATGATCCTGGGCTGTTGCACCAGGCATATGGATTCCCCACGCTTCAGTTTCACATTTCATTAAATACTGCATGTAAATCTATGCAAAGCTCTCAAAAACTTTCTCCTCACATTTGAGAGGAGCAGCATTTTCTGAAGAAAAAAACTAACATTTGTGTAAGTGTTATATAAACCTAGGTTGTATTAGCCCAACACATTTATATTAATTTGATGGAAATCCTCAGGGTGGAGAGTGAGATGAATTAAATCTGCAGTCTCTCTGTTACTGTGGAAATCAGACCTGTCTGAAAACAAATATTTACATGAGTTTTCCATTAGCTAGCTGTCACAGGCTTCATATAATTCTTCTGTTTGTTTGTTTCTTTCTTTGTTTTTTAAATTCCAGTGTACTGGGACAAAGTCATATCAATAATTTTTTGGCAGCACCGAAAAAGAACATTATGTACATATGAACATATAAAACATGATATGATATGATTAATATGACATTTGATAATCTATTGTAAAATACTGGCAGTTCATAAATTCTAATTATGAACTGCCAGTATGCCAAATGTTTTCTAAAAATTTATGCAAAGGTCTTTACAGTAAGTGAATTGACTATACTTTCTTGGGGTTTCCCATGGCAACCACAGTGTAAGATGCCACTTAGATGGCGTTGTTCTTCATGTGTGTGAGCCCGGGTTTCCAGATCCCCCTGTCTTCACAAGCTGTTGTTTGAAAGAGAGACGCAGTCCCAACAACATTCAGTCATTCAGCATGAGGACAATTGCCTAATGATTATTCAAGCACCCACCCATTTAGCATAACAATTATTAGCATTATTTTTTATTTGTAGTTGTGGACATTAAAGGACGTGGTAAATGTGGTAGTTAATTCCAAAAACGCCGCTTTGACCTCGAACGATGAAACATAGCCCACAGCTAACTGCGAACAATGGAACGGGGAGGCCATTTTGTTTTATTGACACTGATGAAACGCCTTGGTATATTAATGGGGACCGAATGCCATACAAATGCTGTCTGGAGGCAAAGAGCAAATATTAATAATAAACAGTTAATCTTTACAGCTCAGCCAACCTTTAAGAATACCTTGAGGAGCCGACTGCCTTACATTTCATTTTTCTTCAGTCACCCCATGGGTCCTGTCAATGGTGGAGAAAAAAAAGAAATGTAAGCATTTGCATAAGCAGGAAATTTTAATTTTATTTACGGCATTTAAATTTGAATGCAATAATTAACTCTGGAACAAAATACCCCCAAGCTCAAAAGGCAAAATATTTCAGTAGTTTATAATATTAGCCATTGTGTATAATTGTTTTTTTCCAGAAGAAAATGGCAATTTTAGAGGCAAAAAAATACCTGCAATATCCCCTAATAAAATGTAGGGATTTAGCCATTAACCTGGCATACACTCTCATGTTTTTAAAAAAAATGCATATTCAACAAACAAACATATTGTAATTAGTGGGATGCTGAATACTTCTGACTCTGATAAAACAAAGAAACGCTCATTAATACTTATAAAAGTATATAATCCAAACTCTAAAATGGCTGAATGCAGCGACTACTTTAAAAGAGTATTCTGCATGCCCCTGGGGAGCCACTTTCGGTGACGTGACAGGGATTACCCTCCGAACCGAGGCCCACCCTCCCTGGGGCTCTGTGTTGCCTAGCTTAGACTGTTTTTTTCTTAACATATTAACTGTTAACGTTCAGTAAATAAGTTCATTTCTATAACATCACCTATGTTGGACATGCATGTTTCCATAAGAAACATGTCAGAAACAACTTTTCAAGGTCAAATGACTCTTTAAGTCAAGAGCTGAGGTATATTGTTTTTGGTAGGCGTGTTCCTGGAATCTTTGCTCTTCAGAAGGACAGTTTTTTTTTGTAAAGCCTGTAAAATGTGCGGTGCAGTGACTTACCCATTCACCCTTTTATTTATTCAAGGGTGGACCTTCTCGTCTCCCTTATGAGAGAGAGACAGAGAATGCGGAGGGACTGGGAATGAGAACGGAGCAATTTGGGGAAAATAAAATGTATGAAACCAATCCATTAGCTTTCATAAAAGAAGGGCTCTTGTGCGAGCAGAATGATTTTTTTTTTAACTTGTTACGTAGGAAAGTCAATGAATGGTCGGTAATGGCGTTCCTTTTATACGAGAACTGTCCCCTGTCTCTCCTTTGAAAATCATTTTTAAAATCCCGTAGCGTTGCTTAATTGGTCCGCCATTATCTGGACTGCAGGGATGAATTCGGCGCTGTTTGGTTCAAATTCCATGAAACAAAGAAATAAAATTCAGTTCAGTGTGTCAGAGGCCCTATTAAGCGTCTCATCAGCAACATTCTTTGCTGGTGTCCTGTGCAAACAGCCACTGAATGGGCCAATTATGCCCACCAGCCAGTTCATCAGAACGCATATTCCCCCATTTCATGCCCATCCATTTGTCAGCTTACTTCCGTCAGATAACTAACTGGAACATTCACGGTAAATTCATGCAAAGCAGTTACCTGACACAAATACGTTTAACGGCAGATGGGTTAAAAGTTCAAATGTTTCACTGTTTGTGCGTGAAATGCTCCGACAGGACCATATTTTAAAGCCTGCTTTCTGCAGAGATGTCTAGAAATTTAACAGCTGTAAAGCGTGGCCTCTTGGATATAGGTTTTTTTTTTTATGTTCCCATAAAATATCTATAAAAATTTAGTATTCAAATGTATGTTCAGTGGTGTTCCAGACATAAGACTGCGATCCAAATGCATAGCCTTTGGGTCATGTTCGTGCCTTCTGGTGAATGTAAATGGAATAATCCAAAGCTCTGGAATTTCTACTAAAGCCCATTCATGCAAAACAGGGAGAAGGAGCTACGTCGTAAGGAAGTTCGGTATGGATAAAGGCATGAGCTGGACACACTCCGAGCTGCAGGACAGGGGTCGAGGTAGTGGGTGTGCACTTGCCCCCCTGCTGGGTTGAGATAACTTACTGTACGTTGTTCATGCAAGTCCACCGCCACATTCCATAATGGGCTCCTGCAGACCTTCGTTGGCATGGAGATCGGCTAGCACTAGGTCACAACGTTGTTACATCCAGTATCACAGGCGTCATGAAGTTTTCCATATTGTTCAGACTACTGCTGGTATCATGCCCCCTTTCAACCGGTTTTAACCGGTCTGCTGGGAACTGTCTAACCTATTCTCTTTTTTCCTTAATGAAAATTTTTTTTCTATTACTACTTTTACCATTTTTATTCACAGAATACTGCAGTGTCATGACCTGTCCATGTCAGTATTTGATTTAATGGGATGATTGAATAACATGTCAGATGTCATACTCAGTACATGCTGTACACTGTGTGCTTTTGCCAATCTTGTGAAGCTCAGAAGAATCTCAGGTTTGTCAGCGGACTGAATTTTCATGCATCACCAAGTACCTGAACCAAACAAAAAACAGAAAACAGAGGTAGAGAAAATGCATTTTCAGCAAATCAAAGTATCATGTTCTCTTATACACCACACATACGCAAATCTGAGCACTAAGTATGATTTCACGAAATGCTTTTAAAGGGCTTTATCCTCCTGCCATAAATCTTAAATCTGCAGAGACAGGCACACACCAAGAAAATAAAAAAATAGACACATCAATGTTAATCCATAATTCTGCAAGTTTTGCCGAATAATCAATTTTTTCTTTTACTTTTTCACCTGTGACTTCGTCCAACACTTCTTGCAATTTCAGTCAGCAAGATGGAATACTTATGGTCATAAAGACCCATTAGTTGACCACTGCACATCAAAGTGGTTTTTTATTGCAAACACCCGCTATTTCACCATATTTTTCACAAGCAGCAATTTTTTTTTTTTTAAAGGGTCACTAAAGAGTAGCTTTATAATACACATTACTCTTTCAACGATCATTCTTTCATATTGCAAGCCTGCCTATTGCAGCAAAAAAAAAAACTGCAGGGTAAATGCAGTTTGAGTTCTCAGCAGGTTATACAGTGCACACGGATATTGACAGCTGATCTGTTTATCCAGACACAAGCCTGCTTACGCGAGAGTCAGGGTTGTCCAGTTCATTTCGTAGAGTCCATTTCTTTTTTCTCTCTCTCTGATTTAATCCCAGCTACACGGGCGCGAGCGTACATATCTCACTGCACACGGAGAGTCTTCTCCTCGTCAGAGGCTTCGAAACGTCCTCCACATCCATGACTGATTGTTCCGACGGAAGGTTTGTCACGTCCACTATTTTTTTTTTTCCATAACGTGGCATTAGCGTTAATCCCCCGAATGCCAATCTGCACAGATGAGACTGGTTTAATAAAAACGCTGAATTCTGGGGCCTCTGGTGGCACAGTCCGTAGGGCGCTATCCACATGCTCAATGCGAACCGCAGCATTGGTGGTTTGAATCTGACTGCCGACCTTTGTCGCATGTCTCTCCCTCTCCCTCTCTCTCCTCCTAATTCTTCCTGTCTCTCTACACTGTTCTATCCAAATGAAGCTGGAAAAGCCTGAGGAAAAAAATGGTGAATGCTAACATAAAGACGTTGGGAGATGAACAAAGCTGAGAAAAAGGAAGTGGTGAGGGCGTCAGACGTCTTCCTGTCGAGACAATGGCTGCCAAAGTGGCCAAGGCTGACATAGGCCCATTTGGCCTGAACAGAAGGGAGTGTCATTTTCACAGTATGCTTGTCTTTCTTTTCTTCTTTTTCTTTTTTCTTGGTGAAATGTCCACACTTTACTGTGCACAGCATGCTTGATACTGAAATGCCTAAATGTTCTTTGTGATATCTTATCTACAGCTTACAATACAAATGGGCAAGGGACTATGGAAGCTAAAATGAACTTCTTACAAGTAGTACGAGCCTTCTCTAACGTGTACTTCTTAACAATGTCTTAACTTTGCAGAGGTGTAGAGAAATGAATGCTGATAAGCGATTTAAAATCAGGATATTTCTGTATCGCCAAAGAACAAGCTTGACCTTTGACCTTGAGATTTGACCTTTGACCTTGAGATTTGACCTTTGGGTAAAACAGGCTTACGTGTCACACTTGGGTGTGATACTGGGTAGGAAAGGATGGTACTGGAGCGCACCTACTTACAGTGGCTGATGGTCCTGTGGCCTGGGCAGTTGGATTCCTCACAGCTCTTATTTGTCTCTTAGCTTTCTTCTCCCTCTCCCTCCTTCTCCTCCTCCTCTCTCCCTTCTGTGTCTCATGTCCTATTCCATGTTTTCATGTTTAAACATTTAACATCAGCTGGAAGAACACACACGCAACGCTTGTTTCCTTACCCAGTTTAAATCCCACAGCGCTGGAGGCCTCAGGATTCATGCGGGTGGGAAATGAACACCCAAAATATTTGTGACAACAAAGATGGGGGTGGGGTAGTAGGGTGGGGAAAGAGTACAAACTGACAGGACAGTTTTTAACAGCATTAACTGGACTGAACATAAATCGGAGTGGGCGATCAGTGTAGCCTATTTTCACAGGGAGGGGAAGAACTGGGCACCCACTCAAAAAGCTTGGCTCACTGAGTCTGGATCTTTGAAAGGCCTTCAGAAGGTCTTTGACGTAGATCTCAATTGAACAAGCGCCAAGTGTGAACTTGCATGGGATTACAAAAAAGTAAAAGCTCCTTTGGAAACAGAGCAATTACTCCGTGCCTTCCTGTGATCTCTGAACATTGCTAATTCAAATGTATTTGTTAATTTATTCATTGATTAATTCAATTGTTTTTGCTCCTTGTTGAACGAACGCTGCTGCATTGATTCAGTGGTGTGTGCACAGTCTTAATTGCGTTCCTCAATGACAGATATATCTTTCCTTCATCAAAGGATCCGACGCGCCGTGGGCTTTCATCAGCGAAGCCCTTGCTGGTGCGGTTATCTCCTGCGTGTGATAAGCACTGACAGTTCCTGGAAGGTTCTAGCAGACTAAAGGAGGTTACTAAAAGGAGGTGTGACGTTTTACTGCTAGCCTAATCTGAATTAAAGGTAAAAAAAATGTACTTTTGTTGTGACTCAACAAAATGTTATGTTGTTGGGTTGATTTCTGAAATACATACATGTTGCTGTTAAATGGTAAGAAGGTTCCTGTCAAAATTAAGCATTATTTTACCTGTGACACTTTTTTCCATATTTTTTTTCCCACAATTTTACAATATGTCTCATCATCCCACAAGCGATACCAGATAGCATCTCTGACGTGTCTGATATTGTTAAGAGCTTATATGTCTAAAGATGGGATTCAATTAACATTGGTCCTTAACTTTGACTAACAATTAAAAGCAAGAATCACTTTTTTTTTCTTCAGCAAATCCAGCAATCACTGAAACTAAGCTGAACACTTTGTGTGAAGAAAAAGTATAACACTTGCTTTACTTGCAAGACAAAGTTAAGGACAAATTGGGATTGAAGAAAGTGAATAAAAACAATAATAGTAACAGAAACACCAAGTCCCTGAACACAGTGCTAGGTCACCACTTGTGGCCAGTACAGCTTGTATACTTCGTGGCAGCCAGTCTCCCAGCATTTGGTGTCCTGCGGGAGGGAATACAATACCATTTACGCTCATGCTCAAGTGGGCTTAGATCTAGTGAATGGGAAGGCCTTGACACACTGAGCTTTTCAGTGTCATGCTCCTCAAACCACTGGGTGACCACTTACTCTCCGCGGATGGGAGAATAGCCATCTTGAAAAGACACCCCTATCAGCAAGAAGACTTACAGGGTCAAGATAACCTCTCAGTAGCGTTAAGCAACAATCGACATCATTTAGGCACTCAGCCGATCTCCAGAGTGTCCTACTTAAGTACATACATACATGCACATCGGCAACGGACAGTGCCGATGCCAAGTCATCAGGGTTTCATTGTCACAATTATGACATAACCCTTCCCTTCTATGGATTATGAGTGCAACCATGCCAGGAATATTCACACCCAGACCACGACAGAACCAATCAGCAGAGCCCTCCACTGATGGTACACTGTTGCACTTCTATTTGTTTGTTCACTAATGGTACGGCATTTTAATAGGAAATCTGTTGCTCAATGTATTAATGGATCTCCATATCTCCATCAACAACTGCTTTCAGCTTGACTAATAATTGACTTAATAGTTTTCTATACTGTATATGAAACCCCAAAAGAGTTGATCAAAAAGTCTGCATTATAATGTTTCTTTTTTTGGTGCATTTGCTGGGTCTCAGCTCAATACCTTTTGTTTTTTCATTTGACCATTTTAGTATGTATATGATAAAATAAATGTGTTGGTGTTAATGGCAATGAGATGGAAAGTTCATTTCATATCATAATACACTTTTGATATAGCTCCATTCAAATAAAGAATTTTAAAAAAAAGAATATGAATTTCATCTCATTTAAAGGCTGTGGGATCTTAACACAGGCCGCTGCCAGGTTAACCACTCTGTGTGAAAAAAGCCATTGTGGATTGTGATGACAGCATGATATCTATTACCATTCCCATATGAATGTAAGAGAGAACAAAGTCAAATTGTGTGGGTGCGTGTTGGGCACCGCTCCAGTGATATTAATGAAACATCTATTAATGTCTGGCTTACCTTATTATAAGAGTGTGGGGGGGGAGGGGGAGTGTATGTGGTGCGTGTGGGTGTGTGGTGTGTGTTGTGTGTGTGTTTGTTTGTTTGTGTGCGTGTGTTTGTGTGTGCGTGCGTGTGTGTGTCCCTATCTACACATCATAAGGAGGACATTGCACATTCAGTGATGCGATGTCCTGCTTATGTTGCTGTTGTGATATGCATGAACAACTGTATAGATTTCCATATTACAGTTCCCAGTTTAGCGAGCTGGGAAATGACATTCCCTTTTCACATAAAATGATTCTGCTGGTAAGTCCATGAAACAGCAAATCTAGGGCTTGAGTATTGTTCCAGTTTACACAAGCACAGTCACTCTTTGACTGGAGTACGATCTCATTTACGGGACTGCAATTTAAAGGAATAATCAAAGTGTCGCAACGGAACGATAACTAAATTATTAAATGTTTAGCAGGAGCAGTTATGCAGAGTTAAATAAGTTCCTCGAGCCGTAAATCTAGCAGAGCAAGTCTATTTCTTGAGTAACACGCAGCACCCACAACCTGTTGCACGTTCTCATATGTCAGGCACAGTAATTAACTGTCCCGGCATGAATATAAATTATGCATTCTGCACACATTGTTAAAAGTAACATTGTTAAATGCGAGACCCAGCTCTGAACTCCCGCTGACATCAGCCCTTTATTGCTCCAGAGGGACAGAATGTGAACTCACTGTGGTCATTAAAGATCCCATGACACTATTTGCAAAGAGTAGGGGGGTTCCCCGGTTCCCCGGTGTCCTGGCTAAAATCCCAGATCTGGCTCTCACAAAAACTTGCCGCCTAATCATCCCCTGATTTAATTGGCTAAAAAAAATGTCCTCTCCCTCCAGTGGAGCTGCTCAGTGGCCAACAATAGAGGATTGTGGCTGTACTGGGCAGCTCCCAGGTGTGAATGTGTGTGAGTGTGAAGCAGGGCGTTCCTGCAAAAGAGCATCCGTGCTCAGTGAACCTACCCTGAGTAAATAAAGGTTAAATAAAAAAATAAAATAAAATAAAATAAAAAATAGAAAGGATGCTGTTCAGCCCACACCACGGCCCGGGCGATATCGTGTCAAGGACTGATATATCCTGTAGTTGTCGGGGCATAGCTTAAGGATCTACTGCGCTGTATTCCCTGTTGACAGAAAGGAAATACAGCCGGGTCCTTTGACGTAGAGCAACCACAGCATGGCCGTGGGCAACATCGCAGTACCAGGGGCTGCTTTATTACCCCCGCAAAAACAAGGTCTCTTATGGATCGTCCCATAACTACGTAGTATCCACGCATAAGAAGGGGTTTTTATCATTTTAGAATCCAGCTTCCTGTAATGTTAAGTTCCCCATCACCCTGTGAATACCATTGATTTCTTTACCTCTTCCATTTCAAGGCTCTAGCTGGAATTCTGGGTCAATCAAAAGCTTAGGAACTGCCTTATAGTTACTTTTTATCACTACTATCATGTATAGAAAACTTGTAAATAATGTCCCAACCATTAGTTGGTATCTACATCAGAGATAGAGTCAGGGCCTCCCTCTATTCCCAGGGCACCAGTTATCAATATTATCTGACCAATAACTCTCAGTATATTACATATCTTACCTATTATATTTTCTATAAGCCAGAAAGATAAGTATCAACCCTGAGAAACTGCAGTGGTGACCAGAGTCTGATATTTCAGGATTCAGGAAATGCAGTCATATGACTACTCAGTCTATATGTGTATGGTCTTTTGACTTATATTGTTGCACAGAATGCACAGTATCTCTATTTCCTTAGTCATATTTAATAAAAAATAACCTACCAAAGAGAAGCGTGTTAATTCTTCTCATACCCTACACATGTATTAATACCATGTTTTCATCAATACAATTTTTACATGCATTATATTTTTATCTATTTCAGTGTTTGGTTTAACCGTTTGAAAAATAGTTTTATTTATTTATTTATTTAATTCTACGTCAGTGTTCAGCACAGATTGTGACATCAGCATTGGAATGTTCAGTTAAGAACATTCTAATTGCATATTTGTGATTAGACACCTAATGAGAAATGTAAGGTAAGAGAGTAAGGTATAAGCCATTCATTGTAGGGGAGTGTGTATAACCTCTTAATCTTAGCTTGCGTTCACTATGCCTTGAAATGTCGGTGTTCTTTGAAGACTGCTCGATCAGTATCAGGTCGGTGGGACTTTAAATTCCTCTCCTGTGCTGCTCCACTGCATAATAGCAATCAAAACAGTATAGGCCTTTCTCACGGGATGATTCATGTTATTTTGACATTTCTATTATCACTACAAGCAGGTCATTTATTTTTTTGTAACTTTCCCACCATTTCTATCCGTTCTTATTTGCCTTTACCTTGGACACTTTCAGGAGTTATTTTTCATCTGAATAGAACAGGAACCAGGATAAGAACGTCAATACTTTTTTTTGTTCACACATTGAAAACCAGTTCGGTACAAATACACATTTTTCCACCTTTTGGAGAAAACTGGAGAAAATCTCAATTTAGCCATCTGTCTGAAAGTCCCCGTCATTAAAATCAATGTACCTGCAACATGCTGTGTCCCAGTATCTGCACCTGCACAAAAACACAGTACGGTCACCGCGTTCTGATAATGCTAAGTGCATTGCATCATCTCTGGCCGCCAGACGCAGATATAGATCATTTTGTTATTTATGCTTCACTCACGTTTTATTAGCCAGTGTAGGCATCGCTCCCGGTTTCATTTCAGGTCAACGGCCCTGTGCTGTCTGCATGTAGTTTCATGCTCGGTCGTCTGAATAAAGCAAGACTGCTGCCATCACTGCAAAGTAACATTGGTCTTGAATTAACAGGTTGTGTAATTATAGAGGTATGTACTGTGCACATGCAGTAGAGGCCAGTATAAATGCAGAAATAAATTAAAGTAATCAATGTGAAACTCTTATTACCATAAATTCGCATATACCTTCTATATAGTCACATATTCACAAATACTTCTGTACCTTCTTGTAAAAATCCAATAAATGCTTCTTGAACTTGTCAAATAGTTGTACTTAAGCATTCATAATGTTAGTGGCACAATTACAATAATACTGATAAATATAAACATACCGAAAATATATAAAAAACTATATTTTAAAATAAAGTGAGAACCAAAGATCAAAATACATGACTCTGAAATTTAGAAATGGAGAATATACCATAGTAACTTACCTAAAAACGTGTCTTGTTTTTAAGTGTCTGATTTATATGTGGCACAATGTAATTCAATCAGTGTAAAATGACATTTTAAGTTTAACTAAGCAAATCCAGCTTGAGCCAAATTGATCGTAACACCAATATTGCCATTCTCATTTGCCATTCAATCCTCAGATAAGTGTCCATGCCTTCACATGAAATCTTTGTATCAGACACGGTCCAAAGTTCAGCCGCATCTCATTCCCATGCTAGACCAGCCGCAAGGCCCTGTTACCCCCGGAAACAGAAACGAGCAGATGTCTGCCACAGATGAAACCTGCGGCAAAAAAAACAGTAATTGACCATTGAAAATGCAATGTTTTAGGATTCAAAATGCTAACTGGAGATAACAAAATACTAGAGGGAAAAAAATATTCTGGATTAAATGTGGTTGGATCATTTAGTTAATATCACATTTGCTTATTGACTTATAGGTGGCTGGGCCATTTAGATAGGGGAATACCTCCGCAGGAAAACTGGTAATAAAAATGAAAACAAATCAATTTAAACTGAAACGTAAAAGAATTTCTTTTCTGACTTTTCTTCTCCCCCAACTAAAAATGAGGGGCTTTCCCTTTTGAACTCTTCTGAGCTTTCCCGCTGTCTCCTCGGTTACCTTGAGCTCGCAGCGTGATGTCACAGAAGTGCAGAAGCGAGGTTATGAAATAGTGAGCTCCCCCAAAAGAAAATGTGTCACATTTGACGCTCCATCCATGTGTTTACTCTTTTCGGATTTTAAACGCCCTGAGAATAGCGATCAAATGCAGTGCTCAGACACTGCAAAGTCAGCTTTACTTTGAGGCATGGCCACAATGTCTCTAAAGAGAAATGATGGGGTCAATTTTAAAGGAACATAGTGTCCTCTATACATATATATCAGATGTGAAGATTGTCTTTACCCCCTGTACAGATTTACAGATATAATATCATAGCTCTCGTGCGACCAGGATGTAGCTAGAGATCCGTGAGCGATACGTCTGTATCACTGTGAGTCTTTACACGAGCGTACGCTGCTCTCCAGAGGAGCAGCCAGAACATACAGCAGCCATGAAAACATATGGAAAGACATATGGGAAATGGCTGAACAGGCCACATATCAAGTGAAGAAATGTGCGGGCTTTGATTAGCTGAAGCCCAACGAGTCCCAGGGAGACCTGCAATGAGTAAATTAGCCATTGGCTCTGTGCAACCCCCCCAGCCCCCTCCCCACCCCCCACCCGCACCCCCCACCCTCCCCACCCCGCCGGAGAAATCAGTGTGTATGCGCCATTCCGGAGAGACACGCACAACAAAGACCGGAGCTGAAACACTTTCAAAGTCGTCCAGCCGGAGTTTTACGCAAAATCCTGAATTAATCATGAGAGCGGGAATGAGAAGATTGATAATTCGCTGCAGACGTCTACACGTTGTCCGCAATATCATAGCACCAGTTCTGCACGTGTCCCCGTGGGTTTTTGTCTCTGGGTACTCCAGTTTCCTCCTACAGCCCGAAGACATGCAGGTTAGGCTAATTGGAGACTTGCTAAATGCCCATAGGTATGCGTGTGTGAGTGAATGGTGGTTGAATGGTGCGTGTACCCTGCGATATATTGGCGACCTGTCCTGGGTATATTCCTGCCTTTTGCCCAATGCATGCTGGGATAGGTTTGAGCACCCCCCCACCCTGACCAGGATAAGTGGGTATAGATAATGGATGGATGGATATCATAGCACTTTAAAAATTTAGTGTAAAATGGTGCCTCTTATGGCACTGTCTCCTTCAACAGGTTTCTGTATCTGCACGCAGCTCAGCGAGCCGACATATTCAAGCTAAACAAATTTTACTTGAAAAGTCATAGACAGTGATGGCGGGATTTTGAGATTAATGCCAGACGATTACCAACGTAGCCAAGCGCATGTTGCTCCCGTGTTCGGCCTCATTTCCTGTTCTGTCTCACCAGATGGGGGAGTCTGGAAGGGGGACAGTTTAGGAAGCAGCAGACATTAATTTTAACTGAAAACCAGGATACAAAAAAACAGCATTTCGCTCGTAGGCGATTGCGCAATAATGATAGCATTCCATCCTTCTATGAAGATGCATTCTGGCACTATTTTTTTTTTTTTACCCCAGAGATAATGTACATAAAACAGCCACGCCATATAATAAATAAATAACTCAGGGAAAGCCCATGTGAACTATAAACAGAGTTATAATGATGCTGGGGGGAAAAAAATAAGATAAAAGATGGAAGGAGTTGAACACATATGTTCCGAACGTCCTGGGGGCCTCCTGTTCCTGTAGAAATAAACCATTCATGAGAGACTCGCTCAGAATTTTTTACGGCAGGTATTAAGTCCATGCACTGGCCGCCCTTCCGGCTAAAACAGAGATCCAGTTCTGAGATGACTAGTGCACCGGCTCGGCATTATATCACCATTACAGCCTCGCCTGATCCCAAAGCCACTCCGCTAAGCGTGAAAAATCCCCACTTAAAGGGGATCCTACGCGAGGCTTTATTTACCGGCAGTCGATACGGCGACCGCGCCCTGTGTTTTAATGGAGGGCAGGTATTCGGGTATACAGTCTCCGGTGAAACGATTCATTCCAGTCAGTCCTCATCGTGCCGGTATACAGCGCATGCCGTACCGACCGCGCAGAGGCATTTTTATTTACGTTACATCTATAGCGCTCTTCTCCGCCCGTGACCGGTGCAGAAGGCTTCGTTTGCGAGCTGCGTCTCATTCTGAAGCGGCTGCCTTTCACACCGCCTCTCTTCTAATTGTGCCCGCTCTTCGTCCGTCAGCTCCTCTTACCTCTGATTACCGGGGATTTGAGCGGATCCGCTTCACGTGCCCCACTGCTTTCACCACCCAGGACACTGCACCTCCATTTTTAGAGAAATAACCGTTTGCAGGACACGTCAGTATTGTGAGCAGCGTCAGTTAGGCTGGGAGAAAAATAAGCTTTTTTTTTTTTTTTTTTAAACAAAGAAAACAACACTAAAATTCTGTCCAATGAAACAGAATTTCAGAATGTCAGGCGGCTTCTCAAGCAGAAATTCAGAATGTATGACTTGGAAAAAATAAAAGTCGACCGACTCTGGAGTCTGGAGTCAGTCATTATATGTTTCGGTACATTTTCCAACAGTCCGTTCAGCTGAACTTTGTAGGAGCGTTATACTTTTTGTTTTGTTGTTGTAAAAATCAATAACGTACCTCTTGAAGTATGGAGAAGGCCTACAAGCATTAAAAACGGGTGCTTTTGTGGTGGAAGCTTCGGAAATTCGGTCAATAACTCCATTGTACTGCAGAATAGGCCTACTCTGCCTACATACTGAGGCATTTTCTGGACGCCGTCTATAATTGGCCACATAATTGGCCTAATGAAAATGTAAATACCAATGAAGTGCATCCATGAAATCATTAGAATGCATCCCATCAGTCAACGTGACATAATGACAGCCACTGTTGCCCTAGAAGTCTAACTCTATTGGCCTTTCCTCATCCACTGCGACTACATTTACATGCATCTCACATCTCATCCCCGCAGGACTTTCCACAATTATTACTTGGCTGCAGATCTTTTGTTTCTGTCGCGCTATAATTGCGTGCTATTTAGACAGGGTTCAATGTAGTCAGCGCTGTGCTGTGGGGGGGGGGGGGGGGGGGGGATCTATTTTTATTGACTCAAAGTGTTGATGTGACTTTCTGGTTTCAGGATTCCATACAGCGTCGTCTTGTACTGCAACCAGCCTTCCAGCAATCGCCTCTGACAAGCATTTTGCTGCCATCAAGGTCATCCCGCTGTCATAATGTCAGCCTTTATCTTCGGCCTGTTTATTTTCTGTTAAGCCAATTAATCATGGCCGCATCTCACAAGGGGGAAAAAAAGGCGTGATAAAAGTTTTAAATCCAATGCATCGACCGGCAGAGAATCCCAATGAAATGATCATTTGATAAAAATATTTGGCGTTTGTTTGCTTTTCATTTTTCAAGGCTTCATTTATGAGCGAGCGAACGTCTCACTAAAAGAAAAATTGCACGCCTTATCGGTCTAGTTGGCCTGTAACTATAGTGTATAAAGACCTGTCAGTAACTAATTTCCTGCAATGATTTGCATGCAGTAACTTCAATGTCAACATCCACAGAAGGTGACCACCTCGCTCCTGTACATCAATGTTGCTGGATTAGTGCTGCCCCCTGCTGGTCACTCACTTTTTTATTCAATGTTTCCCGGTAAAGCAGTGATCTTCCTTCCTTCCTTCCTTCCGCAGGCTCTGCTGGTTTTCGTTGTCACTCGGCACTTAATTGATCAAATAAAGCGGTCGATTACGCAGTTTAACTCACCTCACCTGGTTTCTTGGTTTCTGAATTGGCTGCTGATATTAAGGCAAAAAACAAAAACCAGCAGACCCTGCAGTCAGCTAGGAGGACCGGGAAATAAAATCACTGCTGAAAAGCTTCAAAATCAAATTTACGCACCGTTGCCATCCTCCTGCCCTTTTCCCTTTCAGCAGTCCGTCCACGGTGACTTAAGGCCTGGTTCCGTAGCTGTGTGCCTCCTCGTGTAGCCTTCACTGTAAATCCAAAGGGCTTTCAAAAACCAAAAACAGGCCTTTCCGCCCCCCTCTCAGTTTAATGCCTTCCTTCTTTAAATTTTTGCTCAGATTCATTTTTCGGAAAGAAAAAAAAGAAAAAAGAACCAAAAAATAAATAAATAAAGAATCTGTGGTGAGCAGTGATTGAGCTAAGAACCAAAACGTTTACTCATGACAATATGCCACGTGTCAGAATTGTAATGTAACAAAGCTAAGAATATGGATGACATTAGCTTCTACCAGCTGTCCCCCTCACGGCGAAGCTTCATCTCACCACATGTTATGCGAGACTGTTATGCAACATTAGCACAGGCTAAAGAGAAGCTCTGAAGCTTTGGGGAGAAAAAAAACTGCTAGTAAAAACTGCTCTCTTATTTTTCATTTTGATACAGGATCCGAAAGTAGTGAGTTTGATTCCCAGGTGGAGTGTTGTTGTTATTTCACCTGGACTGCTTCAGTAAAATAAGTACATAAATAAAAAAACTTGGATAAATGAGTTGTACGTTAAACAAATAACGAAATAAATAAATGAATCTCTGTAAGTCACCCAGATAAGACCATCTGCTGAATGTCCAAATGTAATGAAAGTTATCTGTTGTCTTATTCATCACTAATAACACAAATGGATTGATTAGCAATGGTTTTCCCATTTTTGCCTAATAACATGTCACCTTGGCAAGATAATTAGGAAGCCTAACAAGTACCTAATACTTGCTTATTAGATGCTAATATATGATGACCTGATCGTTAATTAAGTGTTAACGATGACTTTCATAGTGCCTTGTACATGGTCACCCAGAATAAAGTGTTGCTAGCAATGCCACTCTCAAAATGTCATATCCTTCAAAATAGAACATTGAACGCAGAAGGACTACAGCCTGGGGAAACATTTCACAAAAGCTTTCGCAAAAAACAACTCAAATTAAACTTTGAAGAACTCAAAGATGTCAAAGCAGACGTTTATCCTGCAGCTACAGCTTCTGTGAAAGATTCATCTGAAATTCATCCGGAACTTTCTTTCAGGATGTTTTTTCTCACAACATTTCCATCAGCACACTTCAGTCCATCTGCATTTCAATGGAGTGAATTACTCAGTCGTGTTCACAGACAGAAAGGTACTGAGCACCAGAGGAGTAAATGGATGTGGTACAATTAACATAACAAGGAGTCTGAACATGCAGTCTATGATTTAATGTTTGGAAAAAAATAAAAAATACCATGGTATATATTCCACTAACATGGATTGCAAAAAATTTGCAAGAAAGCCACATGAAATAAAATAAAAAATTTGAATAGTTTGCACTCAGCTGAACTTACCACAGAAATATTTATTGGGGAATTTATTTTTGTGTTGCTCTTGTAACTTTGCAAGTCACTTGGGCTAAAAGTGCTACAATTAAATTGCACATTATATTGAAATAGCATTTTTTTTTCAGCAGAAAAGTCAGAAAGTGCCTAATACAATGCACACATGGGGGCTATTTTTAAATCAACCTTCAACCAACTGCTAAATCGTTTTTTCCTCACATTACGTTCCTACTAGTGGGTGTCATCATCAAAGAGCAGGTTGCTCCTGCACATTTCCGGATAGTAAAAGTTAAATTCATAAATGTGTAGACATGAGCAGTGCCCATTGATTAGTCTTGTAGAGAAAGTCCTTTGTCACTGAAGGGACATTTCAGTGTACAGTAGGTGTTCTTTCAAGCAACACTGCCACAATGTATTAGCTGCTGGTGGTTGTTAGACACCTTATAAGCCCTTGTTCTTCTCTTTCTCATCTCTGTCTCTTTTTTCTCTGTCCTTCCACTGTGTAGTTCCTGTCAGTGACCTCTTGACTGGCCTGCGACCCTAACAGTCTGACACCCCAACTAACCAGCCCCCTCCCCTCCGCTGTCATTGTGTTGGCTCCTTGCAAAGTATTGTGAGGTGAAGATTTCTAATATTCATAAAACACAGTCAGAACACAGCCTTATCAGGCAATAAAGCGAGGCGGCATGAATTAAATCAACATTTGTCCTGAAACGTTTCGAATTAAATGATAGCGCCGTTTATTCCTTGTCAAGAGTCTTTTTGTTTTTGTCGGTTCAAAGATCACGATATGAAATGAACGGCAATAAAATGTGTGTTTGCACCCGGGCACTCGAATTTGTTTGCGAAGCCAAAGTCAAGGACAACGGCCTGGATTGAAAGGCAGGCCCCAGTGTCCTTTCACTAAAAAAAAAGAAGAAAAGAAAGACAAATATATAATTGTTTATGCGAGTGACACGGCAGTCACCCCTGGATTGATTTGCTTTTTTTCCCCCATTCAGGCCGTTTTTGTAAAAGACTAACATAATGTAATGAAATAAAGTTGTCTGCCGTCCTCATCTGTCAGCGACACACTGGATCCGCGTGGCAGTTAAATGGATGTCTGAGCCCAAGGGACATCTTTATTTAGAGAATCAATCTGAATGGCACAAGTGATAATGCAATTGCTTGTGTGGTTTTTTTTTCTTCTTCTTCTTTTAAAAAAAAGTAATAATAAATCCTGAAATGAAAATTAATTTGTATGGTTCCCTTGGGGGTCAGCTAGGACAAATCTGAATTTACAAACAGATGCATGGAAAATAATAAATCAGACACCGCCAGTGTAGGTGCCTACTATACTGATAGAACTCATTATACTGAAAATGATCATTCCCAGATATGTTAAGAACTTTTTGGAAATTGTTCCTTAGACTTCACAGATTAGCATGAAAGATAACATGCGGGAAAAATCTACTTTCTCCAAAGGATTTTTCAATCAATATCTGGAGTTGGTTGTCTGTATATATAACACTGAAAGCAAAGGAGCTTGATGTATTTCATGTGTATTGACATGTACATAATAGCACTATGCTACACCTCACTATTTGATTTCCGTAGACATAAATGTTTTGCTCTCCTTCTGAACCTGGATATTTATTTTACAGTACAAAAAAAAAAAAAGCTCAAACTATTAAGCAAAATGAATTTGCATGTACAGCATCCAAGCAAGAAACCTTGCTATATTTGAGATTTGCACTCAACAGACATCACGAACGACGCAATTATCTGAAAAGCCAGCCTCGCGTAATCTGATTTTCTTTACGACGTGAACTTAACAAAGATGACAGTGCCTCAGATAATCTGCTTATCCCAGGGTCTTCTCTAATGGCCTGGCCAGCCTGTACCTACAGCAACTGGGGAGAAATAAAGGAAAAATTCAATATCTGCAGGAAAAAACTGGCAGCCTGGGAGGCTGAAGATAATTTATATAATTCTGGGCAAAAAGGACTCAGGGGCAGCACAGTTCCCATATAATAACACCAGAGAACAGAGCGAAAGTGATCCTGCCTGAGACACCAGCGCCCCAGTATGGGCAGAGGTCCCCCCGCCTCAGGACACGGCCGTATTTCGTGATCTCGGCTGGTTACCAGACAACCCTGTTGGGGATTTTATACTCTCCTCTCTGCATTTGTTTGCATAACTACCCTGTTTCACATCTGGAGGAAGTATATGTTGCAGGGTAGAGAAACAGGTTTTTGTTGTTGTTGTTGTTGTTGTTGTAATTACATTATTACTAAGGGAAAGACTGAGCTACAGTCATGGAATATAATTCTGATATAAGAAACAATCTACACATTTTCTTGACGTTACATGTCATTTTGCAAATAAAGTCAAACTAGATTTGAAGGTCATCTAATATTCACTGTGAATGCAATCTCATCCACAATGCCATGCATTGCTAACACAGTCCTCATGGAATGGAGTCAACCATTATGACATCACAAGGCCATAGACATCACGGTCAATTATGTCACACACCAGCTACAACAAATCATACAGCCACTTTTGACCCAATGAAGTCAGCCTCGGAGTCATAATGGATCAATGATATTCAGGAACGGGCCTGAAGCGGCCTGGTTTTATTATGACTTCTATGAATCGTGAGCCCGGCAATAAACCCTCCACTCATTTCCTTAAGTGCTCCAGTCGACAATAAATAAAAAGAGGCAGCATCACGTCAGGCTGTGGTCTTTGTCTGACCAAACATCCCTGGTGGCCATTTTGTTAAAAATGTGTCAAGTCCTTTCCATGCTCATTTGCTCTTATAACCAAAGGCTGTTTCACAAGACGACAGGAATTCCTCCCCCCCCCCCCCCCCCCCCCCCTCCCCCACCCCTCACAGCCTGCTGTAATAGCAGTCGCCGTCTATCGCTGATTACACAGAGCGATCACGTTTATCTAATTTATGGGACAAATGTGCATGCGGTGGCTTCCACAACATATCAGACATATTCATCATAATAAAACTGCTTCTTTTCAAAAGAAAATGATATCAAGGCTTTGAGGTTCATCAAGAGGACGCTGGTATGACCGAAAAGTGACTCCGCAGTGTACTGCAAAGGCCTAAGAATGGTGTTGGTGTACTGTATGTAATGTGTGCTGTATTGAGCAGCCCCACAGACAAGCAGACATTTGAGTGTCCTTTTGAGTGCACCGTGCTGTGTCCAGTGTAGGGTCCAGGGCTCGACACACCGGCGTCAGATGGACGCGTCTGTATTTGCATGTGGCTCCCGATAGGCCGATACCACAGGATCAGCCTTCCTTCGGCACTGAAGCCTCCCAACACCCAGCCTCAACACCTCGTCAAAACGCTGCCCCCGGCACAGGAGGAAATAATTAAAGAGACGGCGCCCCGGCACTCGTGCAAATAATCTCCCCCCCCCCCCCCCGCTTGGCAAAGCCACTCGGAAATGGGCAGAAGACCGGTACGCATGGATTTGGCACGAGGGCCCCTTTTTTTGTTACCGGCTGCATTTTGGACTCCCTTTGTCTCTGAACAGGGGGAGCTGGGGAGCCAGACGGGCAACTTTGCCTGGGTGCTTCTCCTTCAGTGATGGAGAACCTGTGTAACCTCTGGGATGCGTGGAACACAGTGGGGTGATGGAACCACAGATAAGCAGGTAAGCTTTAATTATTAATCTAATCACTACACAGATTAGATTAGAGTTCTATGACTGATTTTTCAGCAGAATGTCTCTTTATGACACTGGCATGCTAACACCCATTGCGACAACATTGTACAAGTGGGTCCTTTTCCAGATTGTTAAATCTGAATCTCAAAACTTCCATCGCAACGCTGAAGTGACACAGGTTGAAATAAAAAATCTACGCGAATATTTACAACAGTTGATATGGTCCGCGTCACTGGCCATGGCTTGCATATGTGCAAGAAACGTACAGACTTTCACATTCGAAAGGCTTTTTCCATTTGCAGTAAATAACGCAAGCAGATGGACGCGGTGTTCATCGGACCGATTTGCATGGGCGGTGAGTAGCTGTTAATTGAAAATGACGCCTTGGGACACAAAATGAAAAGCACGTATGAGAAATGATGAGTCCAACTCTCGGAGATTGTTAGGGTAATGGACACAACATGGCTTCCCGGACAGTATTTACAATAGCTCCGCTATACCGTCAGCATCTGAAGCACTTAAGAACCATACGTGCTCATTCAGACCGATTAATCCCAAATTAAATTATGCAATTATATGCCGGGAACTCCTAAAAACCCGGAGGACACGACTGCTCTGCATGACCACAGCTGCCGAGCCAAGATAAGCTGTCAAATCTGAAGAGTCAACTTTCTGAGCCATTATGACTCATTACAGATCCTTATTACTTATCTGGCAGAATTCCAAAACTTGTAATGCAAGTGTGACATGTAGAGGGGGATGGCAATGAGATACTAAATTCATTCAGTTTTGCAGCAGCACACATCTCTAATTTTCTACTTTTTCTTTTTTTTTAGGAGGGAAGCTGATTTTTATTTTATTTTCTTCTAAATTAACATAAAAAAGGTGAATGTAAAGTTTGACTACAACCTCTCTTAAACTAAGTGTTATTGATATTTGCTTGTGAAATCTCTCCTCTGGGATAGACCTGGGACTCCTTTAGTCTTATTTAGTCTGTTGTTATTATTGTTTTAATGGCAGCAGTGAGGCAGAGTGGTAAGGGACATAGCTCTGATATTGTAGATTCAGATCCCAGGCCATTGATCACACAATCCATCTTTCCACTGGGGCAATATGGGGATCGTGATTCCTGTCAAAACTGCAGAAATGTATCGATGCTGATTTTCTCTGCTAAAAAAAAAAAAAAAACAGAGAGAGAGAGGAATGCAAAACAAGATCAAAAGCCGGCTCTGTATGCTAACATTAATCATGCTTATAAAAAAAGGCAATGATGGATGGATGACGTTACTCTTCGTCGGTGGGGTCTACAATTTGTACTTGCACATCAAATCAAGCCTTCTGACAAAAGTCCCCAACATTAACTGAAACGCTCATTTGAAATCCCATCGCTGAATGTATGCGTAACAGTATAATGCAGTTTGGTGTTAAATATATTACAATGGTCTTGTTTTTTTACCTGGCATTAAGAATCATAATAAAATCTGCAAGAGTTCCCAACATAAAATACACTGAAGCTATAAAATATACAATCTAAGTATTGTACAACTACCTAAAATTATCCCACTCACCGATCTCCTGCAGTCCTGTTCTGTAGGTAGTAATTATTTTGTGTATCACATGGATTTAATTAATTCCCTGTTGAAATCTTTGTATTGATACCGTATATATGTGCAGATCTATGCACACTCAATCTTCAGTACGGATTTTTTTACCTGACCTTAAAAAACTGTAAAGATTTTGTTTATGCATTAGGAACATGCATATGCTTTCTGAAACAACTGTAGCTAATAAGCAGTAAATGAGTATTGTCTTGTTTAATTAAACCAACTGAGACTTTGCAATGTGCAAGGTTTTGTTGGCAAAATGTGAAATAAATCTTTAACCAGTATACAATCACACCTCTGAAAGCCTAAGCGACAGGCCTAAGCCATGTAGTTTCCAAGGCTAAGTATAGCGAACTGACTAAGAGTAGCTTAAAGAGGCATACCACATTTGGCAATATGTCATTTCTTATTTTAGAACACACTATTGTTTGAAAAACCTAGACTACAATTATGTTGTGGGTACTGGTGGTCATTTTTACATCATTAACGCTTGGCAAGGGTCAACTTTGAAAGCGAGTAAGGGTCGCATCTGAACTAAAAGTTATCACAAAGCTATATTGTGAATTATGGCTTCATTCATATTAACTATCAATCGAAGAGTAAACACATACATTTGGAAACCTGTTTGAATTTAATCACCACTTCTACATTTCCCAATTAAATAGTGGATGTTTTCTTTGTGTCATGGTATTATCAAGTATATCATATGGGAAATTTAGCAAAGACACAAAATGTCCTGCACCAAAACTAAGCACAGGAACAATATTTTCCAGGTAAAATAGTACAGTTGAGCACTAGCACCACTCAACATATTCGCCCCCAAAATTCCATAAACCACACATGAACATTTTCCTGGATTTTATGTCTTCAGGCACAAAAAATGAATGTAGATGTAGAAGGGAGGTCCTGTAAGATATCTACCTGTCCTACCTGAGTTTCCAATTCACCTGCGTGGCGACAGAGGAGCTCGGAACACGACCAGCGATGTTAGACATCACCGCACAGCCGTGTGACCTGCCAGAATAAAAATGAGATCGCATCGTTAGGTCTGCTTCTTCTCTGTGTTTTGCGCCGCAAAATATAAAAAATGCAAATCCCCGCCTGACTGCTGCGAGACATTACAAGTGCTCCAGCTGTGAAAATCTGCCGCTGGATTACAAGAGAGTGGCTAATTTCTTGTCTTACCGTGAGACCAAAACAAATCAAAACTCCCATGCATATCAAAAATGCCCAAATGCTGCACCTTCTATTTAAAGGTTATTTTTTTGGAACAAAAACCTTCTACACTGTAACTGTAATTAGAGAGTAGTTTGTAAAGCAATGCACAAATAGGTCAGAATGCTTTTTTCCTTTACATACACACACACACACACACACACCATACTACACTTCCAATGTGGACAACCCTTCTAATTAGTGATTTTTTCATTGCTAGCAGGTGCATAAAATCAAGCATACAGCCATGCAATCTCTGTAGGCAAACACTGGCAGTGGAATGGGTCGTACTGAAGAGCTCAGTGACTTTCAACAGTGGCGCTCATAGGATCCCATCTTTCCAACAAGTCAGTTCGTCAAATTTCTGCCCTGCTAGAGCTGCCCCAGTCAACTGTAAGGGCTGCTATTGTGCAGTGGAAACACACAACGCAGGCCTTATGCCCAACATCAGTTGCAAACCTCACTAATGTTCTTGTGGCTGAATGGAAGTGAATCCCTGTAGCCATGTTCAAAAATCTACTGGAAAGCCTTCTCAGAAGAGTGGAGATTGTCACAGCAGCAAAGGGGGGGGCCAACTCCATATTAATGCCCATGGTTTGGAATGAGAAGTTCAACAAGTACATATGGGTTCGCATAGCATTATGAGAAATAAACAAGAGCTATACAATATTCCAAATACTAACATGATGTTTGAAAATGAGATGTCTTTGGAAAGCAAATGATACTTCTATTGTTGAGTACAGCATATTTCTGTGTGCAATACATTTATTTAATATGACCTCTCACCTCTGCAAACCACTTAATCTATTTATCTAAATCTAATTATCCAATGTAAAACATTTTTTGAGTACATTTTGAAATGGTTACACTAATGATAACTAATTACTTCATTATTTATTAAAATGACATGATTGTCACAAGGTATAATTTGAACCTGCAGGACACCAATGCGCACCAATCAACAATACCATGTTTTGACTGACAATATATGCAAATTGTTTAAGTACTGAATCACTTAATAGGGTTTATGTAGCTGGGTGGCAAACATATCATTTCATATCTTTAAACATCATAAATTAAGGCCAACATAAAAATTACAGTTACACATAGAAAAAAACATCCTTAGAACAGAACAGCAACATAAGCAGTGGCAATGCAGTTGTAATTAGCATAATTAGCTGTGCTTAATCATTGGCATCAGATTATTACAGGCAAAAAACAGAATGCTTCAATGATTGGTTTTGTTGGGTGACACATAGAAGTACTAACACTAATTATTCAATTCAGGCAAATACATAAATATTCAGTTTATTCAAGAATAAATATTAACAACCGTTAAAGCACAGAAGCACTCCCCCGGTGGCACATCTGTCATCACACGAACAAATTCTCATGCATTTTGTTTTATCAGATATTTATTTCAAATAAAGTGAAGGAATATGAAGTTTCCCCAGTAAACCAACACGGACGGCACAGTGTACCGGAGACAGAGGCAGCGGGAATGCGCAATTATCCAAAGGAGATCTACACTGTGTATAAATCACCGAGCATTATCATTCACCTGCGCGGCGCCTAGCCACATTTCATACAGCGCGTCCGCTTCTGTTCTTGAATTGTTCATGATAGCTGGTGGTGCTGCGGCTGTATTAAGTATGGATCATGAATTATACATTTAGGAGAGAGAGAGAGAAAGAGAGTCTCTTAGGCATAGCCCCATAAACCTTTCGGTTGCGGCGGCTTCTAAATTTAAATTCATTGCTATTCCGCGGCAGCTGTCTTACTTCATCATAGGTTTTAATCTACTGTTCGGGGGCGGAGCGTTCACCTGTACTTTCCTGCCGATGGTGTCCTGTGCCTGTTCGTCGACTGTAAATACCGGCTGTGTGCTCGCGTTAAACGCGCTAACACCAAATGATAAACATAAATCAGGGAAGCAAGGGAGACTCAACTGCAGCTAAACGGCTGTCGTTGCTTACCAAAGTCCGTCAGCTAATTCAAAAAGAACTTCTGACAGCTGTCACTTTTTCATGGAGTCAAATATTTCACAATACTCCTGTCATGATGGCTTTGGATTCTAATCACGAAGCATACATTACTATTCTCAAAACTTACAAAAGTACTTCTTAAAACCAGCTTCAGAATGCATGCATATATATATCCATGTCAAGAGGATGCATATAAAACGAAGGGGTAATTAAAAATAATGGTGGAATGTGAAGCAGGGAAGCAGCTTGCAAACTGAGAAGGCATAAAATAACATCACTCAACATCACATACAGGATGTGCATGACGATAGCATCAACAAAATGTCTTACTGGAAATGTGGTGCAAGCAAAAAAAGTTCATCATAATATAAAATTATGTAAAAAGTTCCAATAACTTTCAGCTTTAGCTTTTCAGAGTTGAAATATGCCAAACCGCTTTGCACTTGGAAAAAAAAAATGTTAGATCACCTGAATAAACATAGTCCGTACCCAGTGAATAGGTATAGTAGGTAGCTACATTTTGGAATTGGTAATCTGAAATCAGACCATTTGAATATTAATTATCTTCCATAATTTATGGTGGCAGATAACTTATTGGACATTAATATAGTATATCAGGCTTGTGTTATAGTACCTTTGGTCAGGGTGTATGGTTAATAGGTTATTCAGAGCAGAATACAAATAAGCTTCCTGCAAGTACAATATTTTTCATTAACGTTAAAGAATCTCCAGCCATCTGCAACAGGAAATTGGACGATTGCAACTCATACAGACGGGAGATGCAGATCTTTTAAACCGATTTTGTAATGCTCTGTCAGGTTGTGGGGAATGAGTGCATCAAGCAAGCTGTCTGCTGCGAATGCATCAACCAACAAAGTTTTAAAGAACTCCTGCGCACAACAGCGTCTAGATGTTATGCAGCAAGAATCCAAGTTCCAAAATTTTCAGCAGACCAGAAAATATTTTTCATATTGGAAACCAATTTATATATATATATTAGAAATGTATACATTTCAGGGGCCAGTCAAATACACATACTAGCATAGTGCAACTGACCACAGACTCCTTCTAAGACCCACCCCATACACTCCCGCCACCTATTTTGGGTCCCAACCCATAACATTTAAAAAAACGTTTCCTCAGTCTCTCACATTCTCTTTTGTCTCAGCCATACTCCCTTTGATCTATTCCCTTCTTCTCACCCCTTTCACGCAGATATCCTTTCCCTCTCACTCTCTCATCCCTCATTCCCATAACCACCCCTCCTAACCTCTTCTCTCAGCCTCTGACACAGGCCCTTAGCATGCTGTTCAAAAAAAACAACAGCGCTAAATATAGATTCAACAATGCAATGAACAATCCCCATTCTCACCAGCGAGAACTGTAGGGAGCAAAGGACTAAGAAGGACTAAGAGGGAACACATCTGAGTTGTTCTTCTGTGCTTATCTTTTATTGTTTGTTTGCTTTGCTTTATTCCTTCCTTTCTTTCTTTTTCTTTTGATGGGTCAGATGATTGTAAAAATCCTGAGGAAAGTGCCAGAAAACTGGAGATGATGAGGGCTGCCATTTGGTTAAATGCTAATTTAAAAAAATCATTTCCATTACCCGTAAGACTCACTCACACTGCGTAAGACTGTTTAGGTAGAAATCTTCTGTAAGCAACGTATCATACGTGTATGGTCAAAACATGTATGTTTAGGACTTTGTTTTTAAAACATTTGTTGTTTTGCTCTGTTTTTAATTTGACCTTCATCAAGTTTTTTTTGTTTTTCTGAACTGTGTAACCTAACCTTTTCACAACTTAAACAAGTCTACATTCAAACTTAACCCCTTAATTAGTGGAAACTACTGTCACTGTTCCTGGTAGCAAGGCCACGGAGCCTGTGTTTCACAGACTTATTAATCTGGGGCCAAAGGCATGCAGCCGGCTTGGAAAAAGCTGACTTGCATCCAAGGTATTTCCATATGGGGCGAAGGGACTGCAACAGCATCTGGCCTCAATTTGTGTTCTTTGGCTGCTGGCAAAATGACCCCCGACCCCGGTAAGGACTGACTGAGCACTATCAAAGGATCAAGATGTCACGATTACAGGCGATAACAAGGACATTCAATGATGACTTTTTAAAAAATACTTATGCAAGAGGTTTTGTTTTCCCAATGTAATTGTTAGTTACAATCTGACAGGAACTGAGAATGAGAGAGATAGAGGGATATATTCCACTCTTTTTATATAAATATAAGTACTAAAGATTCCACTTATGCCCTGGGGAACAACTAATGGGATCTTTGTTAAATATGGCATCTAATGTCTTGGGAAACGACCACATTTCTTGGCTGCAACTGGAGGAAATGAGCCAGTCTGTCCTTTCCTTCACGCACCACTAGAGGGCGAACAGGCTTGCAGCGTATATTGAGCTTTTGAGCCGAGCCTGTTCACCTCTTGTTTAGTAGCTACCATATCATCAGTTTAATTAGTTAGCCTTCAGTCGCTCACTGTTTGATTCAGATTTCTATTTACCTCATGATATTTACCACTGAGATTAAAGGATCAAGCTCATGTGCCGTTTGATCTCTTACTGAAGACGTTTCATTGACAACCAGTGCAGCAAGTCAATCAGCTTTCAGATCAAGATGAGAAAGCAGGCTGTTTTTACCATTTTTGGACCATAATAAATATTTTTTTAAACTAATTTAACGGTAATTATAATGGCTACACTTTCTGTATTTCTTTTTTTTTTTTTACTTAACTCATATCACAGTTAGAAGTAGGAAAATACATTTGGCAGTTTATATAAAGGCATCAAATGTCATTTGCAAGACTTCCATGTGATCTGGCAGAAACGCAGAGTACCATCTGGACGTCCAGGACATTTTCATATATTTATAACTAATATTAAACAGAAGGTTGCGACACAGTTCCGCATGACAATCCCAAAGACGACTGAGACATTGGGATTTGTGTGGCTTACGATGGTCCTCCAGAAGGAATTATACTTGATTCGATCATGTTTATATTGAAGCCGCAAAGCAGAATCTGAAATCCAATAAAAGTCAAAATGTAAAAATAAAACATAAGTCAAAGTCCATTATACCATTCCACTCTTCAGTGAACTTAATCTGGTTTAAAAGATTTTTATGGCTGCGTTTCAACATCACAGCCCAAATTGTGTGCAAGGCAAATATTACCAGGAGTCCTCATAATATAATTTAAATAAAATGTACAGCGCTATTTGAAAAGTGAGATTTAATAAGGGAAATTTCCTTTTTGTTGAGTTAGTCCTTATTTGACAGATAATGGAACTGAAAGAGAAAAATAATGTTAATAATTTTTTTGAGGCATCACATAAAATTGTCAAACACACCCTTTAACATTTTTACAATGACACATCTAATTAAAATACAATTTTCTGATTCTTACAAATTTCCCCGCTGACTGAAAGCTCCAGAGAAACATTAGCATAAAGAAAGGAAAAAATACAAAAGGGCCCCGTTCAATAGGGCTGTTGGGTAGTACAACGGATAGTGAACAGGGCTTGCAACTGAGAGGTTGCGGGTTTGATTTCCAGCTGGGGCACTACCGTTCTAACCGCTAGCAAGATACTTACTTAATCAGAACTGCTCCAGAAACACATCCAGCTGTATAGATGGACTGCTCATTAAAATCTGTGCACATTTATCTGGATTGCCGTCTGCTAAATGCTGAAATGTAAAGTGCCTTCGATGCGGTTTGTGCTGTACAGAATGCAGAGCAGCGTTTCACCCAAAGAGTACAGCAGCAGACCACGCCGACGTAACATTCGGGCAACAAAACAGCTTCTGAAGGAACGCGGGTTGATTATTTTGTCTGAGATTATGTCAGCCGGTTTCATCAACCCCTCTTCCTGTTCCCACGATCGGCACTGCCGCGCATCAAATCTGAACATACCCCCACTCCATCGACCCCCCCTGTACACCCCCCCCCCCCTTTAACAGGACACATCCTGCAGACTCCAGAGAGCCTCCACTCTCTCCACGCCCCCCCCCCCCCTCTCTCAACTCAAGTTTGGAACGGCCGTTAAAACAGTCGCTCTAGCCCAGAGGTCCGGCGTCCACCATGGGGGGGGCGGGGGGCGTGTCCATTTTACACCCCATGACCGTCCTCGATTGGCTGCGTCATCCCGTTCTGCTCACCGTTCGAGGTTCTCTAATCAGTGAGATCGACAGCATGGAGCCTATTATGGGCTGTGTGGATGGCAGTAATACTAGCCTGTGAGCTCTAATGGAAAAACAATGAGGGCTGGCACTGAGTCTCGCCCTACGGGCACCAGACTCCCTCCTGCCTCCCTGGACCAGCACTCTCTTTGCCTGGACTATGATCACTACATAACATGCACTGTGTCAACTGTGGAAAACAGAAATATTGCTAAAGACTTCTATATGCTTCTGCTGAATGTTCACATGGACACTATGCAGTAAGGAGTTCTTGGGTTTGTTACATAGTTTCTACAATATAAAACTTTTTTTATCATTAATTTGTAATACCTTGTAAGAATACATGAAATCACACGCCTCATTAGCATTTCTAGGACAGCTTTAATTATATCCTTCTAAAATAAATTGACCTCATAATTAGTTATTTTCCTCTGCCAAAAAAATATCACTGTGCTGAAAGAGACTCAGTGAGCACTAGAATTAAGTTATGTGAGGAAATTTGTTTTATCATAACAGAACTAGTTCACTTCAGACCATTAAAAAACTTTTGATTGAATTAATCAAACTTATACAAAGATCTGTAAAATGCTTTAGGCTAATAGAGGATATCAATATTGATTCAGATAGAATTAATAATACAAGCGATAGCAAAAAAAAATACCAAAAGAATTGGTGTTCAAATTTTAAGTTCTCTTTAAGTTCAAGAGGGCCAATCTTTACTGAACAGAATATATATATTTTTGTGGGTCTCAGTCTATTGTCACGTGTAACTGAAACGTGGTCATGCATACAGCTGTTTACAGTGAGCTCTATGTCGACTCAAAAAAAGCTTTTTGCTTGATCTTATACGGCGCCAGATGCATCTCCAATGTTTCCCTATGAGGATGAGAATCCATATCTGCCATTCTCTCAATTTTAGCCTGGAATTTTCCAATAATAAACCATATCGGTGAGGAATTTGAGACCGTTTCCTCTGGGCTCTCTACGCACTACTTAAGGACCGTCAGCTCGGGGCGGGGGGGAGGGTCGAATGGGGAGGATTCCGTAGGCTCAGTAAAAGGCCCCTCTTTCGAACCTCAAAATCCCCCCCCCCCCCCCCCCCAGCCTCACCTGGTCACCGCTCGCGAGACACATCACCGTTAGTGGACGGCCATTATCAGCGGTACATGTCGCAGTCACACGTTAAGAACACAGAGGAATCCAGCGATTATATTTCCATTCTTTTGTGTCAGCAACACTTTTCCCTGTTGCAGGGTTGACTCTGCAGTGATTTTAAAAAGCATCGTTCCCCAGGATATTTCTGACCCTTACCACCCCAAACCCCCAACCCCCAACCACCGCCACACCACGCCATGCCACCCACCCACGCAGGTTCCGGCAGGGCACCGTTAATTGCCCAACTGATTATAGCCACACCGGTGGGCACATTCAAACAAAGAGACTGAGATCACCAGGGCACCTTTTTCATTGTTCTGATATGAACAGAAGGGGCACAGGAACATAAGAAAAGCTCACACCAGGTAACAAAGCTGCAGGAACCCGAATTCCCCCCCACAACCCTTCCCATTTCACATTGAGCCAATTGTCTGTGTGACAAACAAATAATTACTCTTCATAAAATGCAAAGGACACAGAGTGGAACCTGCTGCAGGATGGTGAGAAGTCGCCTCAAACCTTAGGCTATGATTTTCCATTTTGTTTTGTGAATTTATATATATATATATATATATTTTGTAATTGAGATTATTTCAGGGTAATGATGCAGGAGAATGGGTACAAATTAGCTTTTATTATTTCAAGCATCTGAAAGGTACAAACCTTAATGTCCCATTTGACCCTGAGTTCTGAATTTAGAGTCATTCTCAAGATATACGTACATTCTGTGTACTATGCTAGAGATTTTCAATGGCCTGCAACATACACCATATGACCCCCTCGGTCTGGGGCTGTTTTTCATGGTTTGGGCAAGGCCCCGTAGTTCAACCGAAGGCAAATCTTATGCTACACAATACAATCACATACTAGACTTCACACTATTGGCAATCTACTGTACCTCTGGAGGGAGAATTAATTCTGATTAAGTTTCAATTAGCGCTGATGAGCATCATTATCATACTCATTTTAATCAGGCACAGACACATTACAGCCACTCCATGGTAACTTTAATCCCCCCAATCATCTAAGTTATCTACTGAGCATCTCATCAGACAATGAAAGAACTTGCCACTTGTAGCATCTCAAACACTCATCATCCAAACATAACGCATGGATATTTTGGACAGTCCACTTCTCCCTTCCACCACAAGCCTAGGACTTTCAGCAACCTGGTTGAATTCACAGCAGTTCACTGGCAAAGCTCACAGGTTATGCTCATTGGTAAATTTTCCCCATTAAATAAATAGTTTCCTCGAATCTTTCCAAATTACAGCTTTGAGTCAAACGTCCATGGTTTTAGTGAATGCGTAATGAATGGGTTTGGTGACTCATGCGCAAAGCTCAGAAATAGGTGGTTGAAAGAAAAAAAAAAAAACTCTGTGGCAGAACAGCTGCAGAATGTATGAATTATGGTTCCGTGTATTTAGGAATAAAAGCAGCATGTAGCAATATTGGGGGAGGCAAATGGGAGAAATTCTGTTCACTGTTCAGTGAAGGCACAAGAGGCAACGCTCAGAAGACTGACAGTATAAACCTCAGGTGGGCATGCACATCTTTTCAAGATATTACCCAGAATACCTTGGAGACATCTCAAAAGCACAAAATTATTCTACCGTTGAGTGTTATACCACTATGCTGTCAAACTCAGTACAATAGGAAACATATAGTTTGTATGTAGCGTGATGTTTGTTTCGCTGCTTGAAAAGTGAACCAAATTAACTGGAAAACGAAATGTTCGCGTTAAGGAGAAGGCTCTGGAGAGGATGCGATAAAGCAAATAGCTGTTTTGTCATTTGTTCTGCCACGTAAAACACAAGAAAGCCAGAGAGCCAGACCAGCCCAACGCTACAGAGAAGCGTGAGTCATGTTCCCCTGCCGCTGAGCAACATGGCTGACGTCACTCCAAAAGTCCGTTAGGCGTTTGAACAATCTTTGATTCGAAAAAAAAAAAAAAAAAAACTATAAACACTAGATTCATAGAAACTTAGGCTAGATCATGGGACGGTAAATTAAGTAAAAATCTTAAGACATTTGATTGGAAATACAACAACAACAAACAACTGTAAACACTAAATTCATAGAAACTTGTTAGGCTATATCTTGGGATGGTAAATTAAGTAAAAAATCTTGAGATATTGATCTGAAATACAACAACAACAACATTAAAAACTGTAAAGCACTGGATTCATAGAAATATGTGTGGCTAGATATAATGGGACAGTAAATTAAGTAAAAAGTCTTCAGACATAGCAGGAAGTATCTCCTAAGCTTAGAGAGAAATATTTTTTCGCAATGTAGGAAAACATGTTGGTTTCTGTTGTGGATGAGGAAAGCATCACTGGCCAGTGTTCTGCAGTGTCCCCTGCAGAGCGCTTCATCAAGAGTGTAAGCTCACACTGGATGCCATAACAACAACGGCTTTGTTTTCTTAATAATTCGGGAGCCTCAGCTCCAAGCTCCAGGTTATTGGGAAGGCCCTTTAAAACTCCAAATAGTAGGATTTCCTGGCACCAATAGGCCTGGATTCAATCAACGTTTGTCCTTAATTTTAACTAACAAAAATGAAAAGCAAAGATTTTCTTCTTCACAAACAATCACAGAGTTCATGAGGGAAAAATGTTGCATAGACTTGTGAGTAACAGTCAAGGACAAATGTTGATTGAACACAGGTCACACAGATACGTATGCCACATGAACCCCTTAAAATGCAATAGACATACTCAAACATACAGTTAAGACAGAGAACTACTTAAAACACCAACAACAACAAAAACCATCTTTAAATTGTTGAGTCGTTCGAGAGCAGCCAAGTTTGTTTCCTGTTGTTTTCCTTCCTCCTCAGCTGCCACGTTCTGGTTGCTAGGGTCAGGCGGCCAATGGCCAAAAGCCTGGGTGACGTTTCCCTGGCTTAGCGCTCGAGGCCCAGCAGGCCATTTCCTGGGAGAGCCGTAAGAAAGTGCGCAAACAGGAAGATGCGCTATCCCACCAGGGGATCTAAGTCAAACATAATGAAATGCCTGCGAGTCCATCTGGGCTTCGGCGAAAGAAAAAAAAAATCTCTCGCTGATAGAATGATGATCTGGTAATGGCTGCCAGGTGGGATGCAAACAACCCCGAGGGGTCAGAATGTGCTTCCTGGGCTTACACAGATGTCCCGGGCCTTTTGTGATACGTCTATATCCATCTGAGTATTGTCAACCATATGGTGGCTCTAATCCGATGGTTAGCTGAAGCCTTTTTGCTCTCCTATTATAAGAACTGCTTTAGGCTGATGTTCCCCATCTTAGAAAACATTTTTTCAGATTAATTGGTTCTAGGATGTTTGTTTGCTATTTATTTTCTTGTCGCTCTACCGTGTGTGTGTGTGTGTGCGTGTGGGTGTGTGTGCGTGTGTGTGTGTGTGGGTGTGTGTGCGTGCTCATAAGCAGTCTCTCATATATTCTAACTACTAAACATATTGTGAGTGAATTCCATGAGTTTTGAGATTTATGCGAAGGAACCGAGTCATGTTTTACAATGTTTCTATACAAACAAAAGTTTTCATTTCCAAGTAAGATGCACTTGTATATGTGCTGCCGATTTAGGTTATTTTCTCATATGTTTATTTAGTATTCCTCCTAAGCTGTTCTAAAACTAAGAGGAAGTTCCTTAAATGTGCTGTGGTCCAGTCCATGGGCATGCCTATATTTGGGTTGTGAATGCCCACAGCAAAGGCTCAAAAAGTTGTTTTCTTTTGAAACTCACAACAGTCACCCTTATACTTCTTTAAATATCACATTGTCTAAATCGGTCTGAAATTCCCCAAACTGAGACCAGCTAAGTTCGTGTTTTTGCAAGGGTGGCACATTCCCTAGGAATGTCTATAAACGTGTCTCAGAGTGTATTTTTCCCCCCTCTGTTTTTGCATGGATGCTTGTACAGTTAGAGGCCACTCTTTTAAAAGCCCAGAAATTACTGCCAAAAAACATTTGCAATCTCCCTTGGCTTCCATCCTGAGTTTCGCAGAGCTGCGTGTCTGCTTTTAATCAAAACCAAACGGGCAGATCAGTTCCCAGCCCGAGAGATACCCGGGAGCGACTCGGAGGAAGTTTCTTCTCTGTGAGAAGAAGAAGAAAAAAAGAAGAAGAAGAAGAAAGGGAAAAAAAGATGAACGGATGAGACGGAAAGAAAAGGCAGAGCTGAGAGCCAGGGAAGTGAAAGATGTGGGCTGTCCCAGAGACAGGAATCGCACGGCTTGTCAGGCTGCTCCTACAAGCGTTCAGAGTCAGCAGAACCTTAACGTGATCAAGATGGAGACCGTCTTCTGGCTTTTACCGTACCGGATTTGTGTGGCTCTGGGGGCTATTCAGGAAAGGTAACGACAGGAATTTTCAAAAAAAAAAAAAAAAAAAAAACTGAACACGTTTAACTTGGATTGGGAATAATATACAGGAAGGATTCAGGTTTACGCAGTGCGTTTTGTTTGATGGGGTCCTCTTTTAAAGTGTGGACTGTTACAGAAATTAAACGGCACATCATTCATTTTTAGGGACTTCCTCAGGAATTCTCTCACCTTTTTTAAGTTCTGGTTTTGTTCATAACTGTGAGCTTTTAACTGACATTTTCTTACGTCCCGAGAAACTGCAGCGTGTCATGTGTTCTGCTAAATTATTTTTATTATTCTTTTTTTAATGTTTCCATGTTATGCACCACGTGTTAAAGACTTGTAAAGAAACTGGAGACTCATTTATTCCGGCGTGGATCCTGGTTCTGTGGTGTCCTTTGTGTCACTCAAACACGAGCAAGCAGTTCTAAAACAGGAGACAGCAGCGGGCAGGCCGGCCGGACCTGGTCCCTGTCAAACAAACCTCTGGACTGGGGACCTGCAGCGAGGAGTATTGACAGTAACTCAAACAACCGAGTCTCCCTCGGGCAGCTGGGACGCGAGGGTTTACTTTCACACAGGAGAAGGACAGACAGGGAGAGCTCTGCCATATCACCAGCACCCTGGAGAAAGAAATGAACCTCAAACTTTTCAATGCTCCAGACTAACACACTACTAACTCAATAACTCAACCATATCTCCCCCATTGAGTCTTTTTCTGAGGTGCTGTTCCACTGGCAATGAAATTTTATTTTTGTTTTCCTATAAAGAAGGTAAGAGGCTTTTTTTTATCTACAAAAGGCATTTAATTGTTAGAAGTGGATCTAATTTTCAGAACGTACGTGTGGAATAAAATCAAAATGACATGATCTCTGGAGGAGAATCTGTACAGTTAGAACTCTCAGCGTGGTCAATTTCAAAGTCTTCCAGCTGTTTAGAAACACTGATGTTCTTTAAAGAATTTTATTATTTTATGACTGGAATTCATTTTAATGACTCTTTTGTTTGTTTAGGTTATTTGTTTTTGAGATAAGCTTAACCAGGTTTTCCACTGATTTAAACTGCGCAGAATGAAATAAAATGAAAATCCCTTCACAGCGCTTTGCAGTTAGAAATGATGCAATGGTTTCAGCTGCATAGTCAGATTTGTATCACTGAACTCCTTACATTTTTGCTAATCTCAACATTTAACTAGCATTTTTAATGTCATATTGCTTCAGAACTACTCAGAATATTTTATTTGAAGAAAAAAACAGACATACTCAGCAATACTTCGGTTTTGCTTTATTTTAATCAAAACGTTTGTTTTTCTAATTTAGAGTGAGACTTTGACCCTTTGTTGAGGTTCTACTATTTATGATTGTATTTCATTTCATAGCTTTACACTGCCTGTGTGGTAAATTGATCCAGGAAATTGCGAATATTGGGCTGTCACAGTGTTTTGTTGGATCATCTAGAGGCAGAGTTAAAATTTAATATATACATGTGTAACTTTTCAAATATGCGACGCTGTTCCCTGTCATTTATGCCAAGCTTGAATGCTATACTCAAAGATATTTTACTAAACGTTCGCCCTGTGCTCGTGCAGTTTGAATTCACTGGGTCAAAGAAAACATACATTCTTGACCAAGGGTAAACCAGCGGGGAACTGTGACCGTTTAACACTTGTGTAAACAAACAAAGGAACAAAAATCTACTTTGGTCTAAGTGTTCTGTCGGGGCTTGATTGATGCGATTCAATATGTCTTGCCATGCATCAGATATTTTCATAGGTCACGATAACAAATAATCACACTTGAGGCCCACAATGATAATAATAACGAAAAGAAACACATTTGACTGTATCACAGTTGTTATATCAGTGCTTTTGAATTATGTAACACTTATTCCGAAAAGCGTTCATCTTGCGATTCCCACAGCTCACGGGTAACTGTAACCCAAACTTTTTTTCGCTTGACAACGAACCCGAGAGGTTTCCACGCTCAACGTCAGCCTTTTCTCTCTTTCAGCCGACGTCAGGAATAGAAGCCCCGGCCCCTCCGCTTTGACCGGATCTCACCAAAACTTTACGGCACACGCCGACCCATGAGTCACCCGAGACGCCATGCCTGTTGCCGTGCGGAGAAAAAGCTGGGAGGAGCACGTGACCCACAGGACCGGGTTACAGTACAGCTTCGACGACCTGGACGTGCTCTGTTGCCACGGGAACGCGCACAATGGCTGCCGGCCGGGTTCGGACGCGTCCGGGACGGGGCGCAGGGAGAGGTGCGCCTCCCTGCCGGAGTGTTGCCGCGAGCTACGGCCCGGCCGGCTCTCGTTCGCCCGCGCGCGGCTGTGCTCGGCGGACGCGGACGATGACGAGTGCGACGCCCGTCCGGACAATGGCGACTTCGCGCCCGTCAATGGCGACTTCGCGCCCGTCGAGGGCAGCACGGAAACGCTGGTCTTCGAGCCCGACGACGACGACTCCGCCGACAGGTCCAGCGACTCCGGCTCCACAGAGCCCGAGCGGACCGGGCCTTCAGAGACCAGGGCCTCTGGTAAGTATACGCCCCCCGCCGAGGCTCCAGGGGACGGGGCGGATGCCGGAGATAACGACGGCGACCCTGAGGACGGATCGGAGGGGAGCGACCAAACGGCGAGGTCAGCGTGCGAGGAGGGTCCCTCGCCAGCCACGGGCTCTGACAAACACAGCAACGGCGACGCCGCCGCCCCTCCCGATTTTGTCGACCCCCCACAGGAGAGAGCCGCTAAAAGCCTTGACCCGTCTCCTAGCGACGCGGCTGACGCACGAGCCGCCGGGACGTTAGGCAACGCTTCAAACGATGATGCAATCCCGAGCGAGGCCAGCGGCGGCCATCTTGAGGCCTCGCCGCCTGTCAAAACCAAACTGTCATCCGGTGGAGTCGAAGCGAGCGGGACAACAGCAACGAAGCCCCGTAACGACACAGTCGCTGAGAGCGATGTCATCAGGGACGTGCCGCTTTCGGAAGCCACGCGTGTCCCAGAATGCAACGGCGGAAATTCAAACGCCAGCGTGACCAGCGAGGATCCAAGTTCTGACATAATCGATGGCCGAACATCAGAGTTCGACAAATCAGCACTCAGAGTGGATACGGTACATGAAGTGCCTTGTTATGATGAAGCAGGCTGCCAAGGCTATCGGGAGAATCCACCAAAGCTATCAGAAGAAGATGCCAACGCGACCTCAAATGTGGATATAATTGGTGAGGTTCCCCACTCGGGGAGAAGCCCTAGTGAAGCAGGGGAGGCTCAAACGGAAGCCAAGCTGAACACTCATAAGGATGAAGACAGCGTCGTTAAGTTACGCAAAAGAAAGGTAAGCCCCACATGCCATGTGACAAAAATAGCCTTGTTCAGACTGTTTATTCGGTTTATTGATTTTGCCCAACTGATATTATTAATAATTAACTTCCACCCTGTGTGTTCTTTTCCATGGAAAGTTCAACTAAAAGTAAAAACTTCAAACTGTCTGGAAATTATATAACCTTTCCTTCTGAAAATAAGGCAGGCTACAAGTTTCATAGGACAGTAGCACAGTTGGATTTCTATTACCATGTGTCTTCAAAATGTGACCGTATATATTCCATTATTTCACTTCCTGTATGTCTCTATCACAGCTGAGTAAATATTGGTAAGCAAAGGGAGTCCGGAGGGAGTTTCTCAACAATGTCCAGAGATTTTCTCGTGTGATTAAAAGTTATCTTTAAACGTGAATGAAATCATTTTGGTGGGCAATACCCCGTATTTATCTGCATATAGGCAATACACGCTGCAACTGAGCATCTGTTTGTACTCAAATAAAAAGTTGTGAATCTATAAAAATCTGGCATCACAAGCAATGATAAAAAGTTAGAGATGTGTTTCTTTAAAAAAAAACATGTTTTAAGCCAAATTCTTGTGGTGTTAAATAGGTATGTTAATTGTACAGAAAGTATGCTGTAATGAACTTCATTGGCAGTATCTGCTCTATAAACCTATGCGCTGTATGCTGTGCCAATGGAGCCCGTTCCTGGTATTCTGTTTCCTGGCACTCACGTTGGATGCTTGTAGAATATCACACTAACAGACTCATTATTTTTTAATTGGCCCCATTAACCATGTTCAGATTACTGAGAAGAATTCACTCAAGCCTAACGTTCAAGGCTACATAATTGTTGGTAATTAAAGGCCAATTCCATGGGCTTGCTATTAACTGCAGGTTAGGTTATTGGTGTGTGTGTGTGTGTGTGTGTGCGTGCACGCGTACCACAAATGCCAATTCCACAGACTTGCTATTAACTGCAGGTTAGGTTATTGGTGTGTGTGTGTGTGTGTGTGTGTGTGTGTGTGTGTGTGTGTGTGTACATGTGCGTGCATGCATGTGTGCGTGTGTGTCAAAACCCCTGCCAACAGGTCTCAGTTTGAATCAGAGGCCACACAACTACATTTTTATATGCATGTGTGATTGCAGATAATATCCCATGCTAAATTAAACTTAGCTTTGCACTACACATATGCCAGACGGGAGCAGGGATGAGGCCTATTGAGATTTTCAGGGCAAGAATGTCAATGCAGTGATCACATGACACATCTGTGTGTACCAGCTGACAACAGGGCACCAGCACTAGACATTACAAAGGCTCACACAAAGACATCCTGAAGCCTTACAACAGGTGTTGTATGATATAACCATCCAGGTGTTTCTCATTTGATTTTACCATGTCTGCACTGAACGGGATGATGAAACACAGCAGTGGTAACCAACCCAGTTCCTGGAGATCAGATGGTAGATGTAGGTTTTCACCCCAACCCTAACAAAGCACACACTCCTCATTCAACAGCTAGTGACTGCATTGAGCTGCTAATTGGTAGAGTCAGGTGTGCCAAATTAGGTTTGAAATGAAAACCTACAGGATGGTAGATCTGCAGTAGATCTGGTATGCGCTTTCAAACCATTCACGTGTCTTTTTTTCCTAACCGGCATCGATATTCTTTCTCATAATTTTAAAGCGTACATAAAAACATCCAGTAAATATACTCGTCACTGAAATACACCCGGAAAATCATCCAGTCATTCCCGCTCATAGAAAATAATTTATGAATGTGTGGGTTTAGAGGAGGTATGATGGAATACACTAGGAACAAATTCATTACCGAGCAAATGATTCCTGGTCCTGTTCATATTTCTAGCATTTAGAGCAAATATAAAAAGCAGTGCTTGGCAGAAATTGGGATATGGTTTTCAACGACGCATAAATACTTAACAGTACACTGATCCAAAAACAGTATACTGATAATGGAATACTGGCATCCTAGTACAATATAAATGGAAAATATTTTGATCCCCAGATGATCACTGCCAATATGACTTAGGGCTTTCTTTACTTTATCTTTGTTGAGACTGAAAATTATGAAATATGACAGTTGGAAATGGTACTTGGCAGAGCAACATGATGTCTTGCATTACATGACACACAAATTGCTTCATAAATCACGTTCATGGCCGCCAACTCCATGTACATAATATTTATCTTGGTGTTTTTGAATATGTACATCATTTCGCTTTATTAACAAGGGTGACATCACTGAACGAACGAGAACCGTTGTGGGTGGTCACAAAAAAAGGCAATGTCAAGAGGGATACGAGAGTAAGGACAGGCTCACGAGAGAGGACATAGTTTGTGTTGAAAACAGGAAGTGGTTGAAGAACACGACAGCACTAAAGAGATTTAGACCGAAACGCAAACCACACAATCGCCATTAAGTGATTCGACGCGGCATTTCAGTCGGCCAGGAGCGTATTTTCTTGCTCTACGTAACCGCATAGATAGGCTTTGTTAAATACCAAAATAATGTGGGGGGTGGGAGGAAAAAGAGTGGAAGAAAAAAGCCATTGTATGGCCTGAGAAAAAAAGCAGTTTTTAAGGCAGGCATTTCCATTACAGCAAGTGGTACAAATGCGCATCTCCCTCAGTTTGAGAAAATCGCAAAGGAGCTCCATTCACAGGGTAAATGACCGGAAATTGGAAAATAAATGTAAGCACCCCAACCAGAGAGATAATAAGGATGGGAACAGAAGCCAAACTGGCTCTCATTTATCACGGAATGGCAATTTCATTTTGAATCAATACCATCAAAAGGCTAAATAGCTGGCATAAAGTGACTTTTGTCCCCAGCCCACCCCGCACACATGTGATTCAGTGAAGCAGTGAAGCAACACAACTGGCAACACTGACATTTTACATCATGTGACATTTGCAGAGACAAAGCTTACATTTGTTTAGATCCGGTTGGCCTCGCGACTATTAGATCCGGTAATGGTGACATCATCCTCTGAACTGAGGCATAAGAGGGAATTTTCATATCTGTGCAGCGTCACACTGTCCATAAATTTAATTACTTTGGCCTTTGCGTCTTCAATAATGCTTTTTAAGACGTTTTCACTCCAACCCTAACAAAGCACACCTCATTCGATAGCTAGTGCAGGGCTGCCCATCCCTGTTCCTGCAGATCCAGGTTCCTGTAAGTCTTCATTTCAACCATGCTCTAGCTCTTGAATGAGGTGTGCTCTGTTAGGGTTTTGAGTGAAAACCTACAGGATGGTAGATCTCTCTGCACGTTTACAATTTGCAGAACAGCCAGGGCAGGAAGGCAGAATGTAGGCCCAGGGAGATCATGCCAACCAAGGCCCCAGCGGCTGGCACACACTGTAGCCCATGGCATTGACTGTGGTCTCCAACGTGCTTCCCTTTCAACATACGCCTTGCTGAAAGTCACAAAGGTTTCTCCTGAACCAAAGAAGAGGTTTCAAAAGCCATCCCTGTTTAGATTTCCTGCTGGTAAGGAGGGCAAGTGGCAGTTTCTCTGCAAAACTTAGTGTTTACAACACAGGCAGCCAGAGAAATCCCGCAGTGGCAAGATTAATCACCCCCATAATTTAAGCCAATCGTCATAGTTTCAAAAATGAGGCAGTGAAAGTGGTCTTTCTGCCAGAAATAATTCAGTTGTCTACATTCTTTTAGATTTTATGCTCAGCCTATAAATCACTTTTTGCTGGTTGATATTGTTGCAGTGTCTGGTTGTGACCAAGAGGCAGGAGCAAGTATGCCACTTTAAAACAGGGATTTTTTTGCCTGTAACTGTATGAAATGACAGATATAACTTGTCAAGTAACATAACAAAACTTTGTACCTTTTTTCCACCTGTAAGAAAAGGAATGGGTTTGGGTTTCTATTGCAACATCTGAATGCAGCAACAATTTGTATATGTGAAAAGTATATTCTATTTCATTCCATTCCACATCCCATAGGACGAATGTGCACATGTGTGTATCAAACGGCCAAAAACGGGCCTTCTTTTTTTGAAGCTCACTTCCTGGTCTTGTTAAGAAATATTGCTCACTAGCAGCAGTGAGGTTGGCTCCAGTCTCTAGTAGTCCTTCAGCCACTCGTTTCAATGTGAGTCATTGGTATCAATGTGGTCAGAATTCGAAGTCAAAAGTCAAAAAAAATTTTCCCACAAGAAAATGTAGTCACAATAGGTGTTTTTTTTCTTTGCCTAACGTCTCCCCATGTGCTGTCTAGTTAAGTTATTGTGTTATTTTAGCATTTCGTGGTCGAATCGAGGACAGTTTGCATCATTGCCGAGTCATTGTGCATCACTGTATCTCATGTGGCTAGCAGACGACCCGGACCCGACCCATGACCATATAAGGGTCCCCCAATTTTCCCTGCTGCACAGTCCCTGGCTCAAATTTGTGCAACATGGCAGGATAAAAAATGCACTTCCATGGCTTCAGAAATGCTCTTCACAAGCCCAGGGAAGTCACTTTTATTTTTTCTACAGTGTATTTGTGCATGTGTGCATATGTGTGCATGCTCCATTATTGGCGGGGAAATGGTTTGTATTCCGTATTTAAGGGAATGTGTTGTCGATTTAGACAGATCTTCCTGGATCGTTGCACACAACAGACATTCAGTGAAGCCAAATGCAATAGGATATGTGGAACTGAATAATCCTCCCTCAACATCTGGTGAATGAATAAAATTGCATGGAAACAGACAGTTGTTCAAAACAATGCACCACCACAAACAAGGTTGTGCACAGAAAAAAATATATTTTTGCATTCATCGTTTCCTAGTCAAACTGTCATTTACTTGTTTACTTTGACCTCACTTTGTCTGAAAAATGTTAAATACTTATTCAAATAAATTAATGCGAAATTGCACGCACTTAATTTGATTTCACGCCAGGCCTCAGAAAATATTTTCAGACGGCATGACAGCGGCAGATGTTTGATAATTAGATATCTCTCTCCCCTGGATTCAGTGACATTCGGTGTTAGCAGTATAACAGTGAGTGCCCTGCGTGCCTTTATGTAAATGCACCACCTGATGTCAGTGTTAGCTTTATTACTGCAGACAGACAAAGGCCGGCAGGCAGGCAGGCAGGGGAGGGAGGGAGGGAGCAGGAGAGAGGTAGAACGACGGAAGGAGATGAGATACAAATAAAGAAAAGAAGACGTCAGAAGCGAAGATAACGCGGGGAAGGAGGGAGAGAGAGCGTGTGTCCGCGGGGACACACGTCATTGGGCGTTCTTTGATAAGTACAGATGTCCTGGAAAAGTTTTTTTTTTCTGATGTCATCAAAACAGAAAAACCATCTGAAAATTTGCATTAACTCTGAAAAAAAAATTAATTGCTGTTACTGCATCCATGTGCCAAAGTATCAAAAGATCAAAAAGTATGCTGTGTCTCCCTGGTCCTGAGGCCCTTTAGAAAGAGTCTATAAAATGTGTACCAATATTGTACACACACACGATTCTACAAAAATGAGGTACTCAGATGTCCATATTATGGGAACTGTGGGTTAGAACATCTAAACATTTTTTAGGGAAAAAAAAATAGGAAAGAAAGTAATAATTGTATAAATAACCTCATAACTCATACATTACCATGAGATATTGCAACACTTCACAATATACAGTATGAAAAATGTATGAATTATTGCCTCTTTAAGATACAAACATTTTCTCTGAGTAAAGAAAGCGGTTTCAACTGAGTACGTTCCATGTGTGAACAGAACCAGATCTCCCATCACAAAAGAATGACTGCGACGTAGCTGTGATATAAAACAAACAGAAACCATAAAGTTTCAAGATAAATGTTTTCCTGTTAGACATGTCCCCGCTGCCAGCAGAAGTGTTTGCTTCATTTCACTGCTTAGATGATCATGAGTACTCCAGGCCCCAAATGTAACTTGGTGCGTGCATAGCTACAGCCCAGCTCAATCAGAAAGGATAAAGCGCCTGTGATCAAGCTACCTCCTGAATCTGCCCAAATAATTAGCAAACTAAGGTACAGTCAAACAGCATACTAGCTATCTCATAAGGCTAACCAGCCGAATTTCATATTTAGAATAGCATTTGTATCTGATCATTTGTGTATTATTTGGCAGGAAAAGGCTGACCATATTTAACCACAAGACAGGAAACTAACAAGACAAATGTGACTGTTGGCCGCGAGCATGCAACATTTCACAATTCCAACAAATCCATTTTGCTACTTAGCTGACTTACAGAATTGACGTAATGCCAACTGAACTAAAGGCAGATAAGGCACAAACATCTCTATCACTATGGCCAGCAGGAGGCGCTGCTCCATTTATATATTTTGTCTCGCAGTGTGAGTTAGTGCTGCACATGCACCAGGTTTTTGTCAGATCGGTTGACATTTTGACTGTTGTCTAGATGCAATAACACTTTGGGGGGAAAAAACACTGATTACATGCCAGCCAGAAATATCAAATGCATGGTATGTAATTGTACAATCCTCAGATGAAACTAGGCATGTATTCCTTGTCCAATTAGAAGATGCAGTAAAAAGTTTATAATTGGTTCAGCCAACAGATGACAGTGTATGCGCACTCCGTGGTGTAAAAGATCATATTAAGAAGCGTTCATATTTTCACAAGTTATCATGAGATAATCACAAAAAAAGAAAGCAAAGAAGTACATGGCCTGTTATTAAACTCACCAGATGACAATGACTGATTACTCATAAGATAAATGTTCTAATAAATTAGGTAGTTGTGCTGTGATAAAAGTGGGAGGATATATTAGACTGGTAATGATTAGCCATATATATGAATATGTCCTATTCCATGTTTACTTTGCTCAGTGACTGAACTCTGTGGCATGCTACTTCATTCTTTACAGTGTCCCCTTTGAAAGTACTCCAACAACCCCCCCCCCCCCAGACCCCCCCCCCCCCCCCCAACACTTAATGCAGGATGGCATTTTGTCTTTAAAATTTAGTTTCTTTGTGCTTATTGTGTCTGTGTTTTATTATTTATCACATTTCTACGGCCAGCTGAAGTCCATTCTATCCAAAATGAACCCACAGCCACACCACACTCATTAAAGCTTCACATCTGTCTTTTTTTTTTTTTGCTGACAGGGCTCAAAGGAAGAGAGGGAGCGATCGCACTTGGACTCTATGGTGCTGCTGATCATGAAACTGGACCAACTGGACCAGGACATTGAGGACGCCTTGACCGCCTCCTCCTCCATATCCAGCACGCCCACTCTGAAAAGACGAAATGCTCACGTGAGTACGGATTTAGAACAAACTGTTTTTCTTTGTTAACTGTAGTCTGTCATTTTGAAAATGGAATATATGGCAATAATATTTAAAATATGTGGACTTTATGAAAACTATGTATGATAAATCTATTTTCAGAGTAATATATGAAATAAACATAAGTAAATAGTGTGCCTTGGTCTACATATTGTAAAGTGTTGCTATATATTTTTCTGATCTTGAAAATACATTCTTGAAAATACATATTTAAGTATGTTGGTGGCATATTCCTTTTTTTTGTAAGGGCGTGAAGTTAAACTTCTTGTTTATCTAAGCTCCTAAATGGACTGCCATTTTAAATATGTCACAGGTGACAGATCCCGAAGCAATAAACGGAGACGACGTTTTCCTCTCAACGCATCAACAAAAAATCGCCCAGCACGTGATTTACTCAGCTCTGACGTCACCGGGACCCACCACCGTATCTGGAGAGAGACCCAGGACTGGGGTAGGTCATGTGACATGTGAATTCTCAACCGTAATCATCGAGCCCTACAGCCCATTACTTCCAGCGAGAGTTCTTTGAGGAACACTAGCGCCACCCAGAACAAAATGGCCTCTGTTCGAGGGTTAAGAGCAAGGAATTTCACAACATGCCCTGGACCCTTATAAAGCAATATAGTGATGAGAATAAATGGATGGAATGTGTAACGGAGGTTTTGAAATTTTTGTAATGCATGTTTTTTTTTTTTGGGGGGGGGGGGATGGGGGGGTGCGTTTTTTGGCCACTTTGCAGCAGTGCAGCAGGTGGGCCCAAGGGGTGTTCAGGCCCCTTGTCAGGGCGAGCGTAAACAAATGACGTCGTCTTTTTGCCTTTTGTCAGCAGTGACCTCGACAAGGCCCAGGCTACTGGCCTATTAGTGTTTGATTGCCATTTCAACAACGTGGCAACAATGGCAGAGGAAAGTGAGGACATTCAAATGAAAGCAGCTGTGTGATTTAATTTAGCCCTTGGCCCGGTCTTTCTTTATTCTACCCCCCCCCCCCCCCTTCTTCTTCTTCTTTTCCCTTCACAGACCATTGGAGTATTTGCTTACTGCTCAGACACAGTGAAAAGGGTCAAGCCTCACAGAGTGTGATGGAGTGGGCATGTCACTCCAGCACTTTACACTGTTTAACTAAGGGGGGGGTCGTTAAAGTCATAATTAGCGGTCTCTCCGCCAGCCCGAACAGCACATTGTGAATGGGGTGGGGTGGGGGGGGCGGTGGAGGGGGGGCAGCGAAGTGTTGCATGGGAGATTAACGTCTTGGCCTCTCTTAACCTTCGGGTTAATGACTACGACTTTCCACCACTCATTAAAAACGAGGCGTACAGCTGCATTTTTTTAGGCGGGGAGGACTCGCTGCGCGGTTTTGTGTTACCCTTTCTGTGTTTGTCCCGACGTTCTGCGATTTCAGGGGCGGGTAAAGTTTGCAGATATTTGGCCCTGCTGTCAAAGACTATGTGGGGGTTTGTTCTCATTAGAGATGGTTAGCGCCTTTCTTGAACTATGGAGCTTACGTGCCAATATAAAAGTCTCTGCCATAGTTGTAAAGGAGAAACAAGTTGTGAAACACAGCTGAGGTGTGAAAACAATCAGAGTTGCCAAATGACATTGCATTTTGAATGTGTTTTGAATTTTTTTTCTTATCTATATTTTCTTGACAATATTCTAGAAATAGTCTACAAAGTGAAGTATGCCAAGTTAGCCCAATTCACAAATAGTCATTGTAGTCATGAGAGGGGCAGTTGTATCAGGGTAACATGAGAAAAACAATTATTTAGTTAGTAACTGATAGGTTATATAACACATACTTAATTTTCTTGAAAGTAATTACTTGTCTCACAAGAAGAAACTCAATGTCTTTTCTAAAGGTATAGTTGACTATTAAAGCACATTGGATTTGCAATAGGCACCAGCATTGGATAGTTCTTAAGAGAACTGAGCTTTAACTAGGCTGCTGATTAAAATTTGCTGATGAGGCACTGTTGTTGCAAACTAAAGCAAGGTAATGAACCTGAAAAACTACAGAACATACCCAGCTGTAACCATGGCTTATACAGCGGCAAGTAAATACAGAAATACAAATGTAAAAAAAAGTAAAGATCTTCCTCAGCCAAAGTTTTTTCCCCCTGTAAATTACCTGTGGAGGCTTTGAGCTGGAATTTTTTTTGGGGTGCCAGTTTTCCCTTCTGGCCGTCCTAACAGATGACTGGACGTGATATAAGACAGAATAGAACAGAATAACAGAATGACTAAATGGCAGCCGATGCTGAGCCTGTTGTATTTAAAAAGAACCGTGGCACATGCTGGGCTCAGAAAATTTTTTTTGGGGGGGAAAGGGAGTTGGGGGGCTGGTCCTGTGACCAGGCCCACACAGCAGCCACTTCATGCTTGACTTCAGACTGTCCCACCACCTGGGATCTTTCTTAGGCTAGGGTGGAACAATAATGGTGCTCAGCGCTGGCCCTCTCCTGGAGTTCATGGCGGACGCTAGCTGAAATACCCAAAAACACAGCAGGAATAGGTAGAAAAAAAGTGAATGTAAGTGGTAACTGTCCTGCACGCACAGAGTTGCTGTGTATTCTGCCAAAAACATCACTCTTTATTTCCACTGACCACAATCCCTATGTTTAATAAAGCTATTTTATGCCTTGTATAACATTAGCAATTCATTTGCGTGGAATCCATTCAAGTCAAAAATTACTGTCATCTGGAACGGCTTGCTGTACTCTTACGGTCTGCTAAGGTTTTTCCGATCAGACAGCTCCATAACTTTCCAGTTGCTCTGGCTCGACGTTGCAGTACTGCAGGGCTGCGCTGAAAAGATCGGATCTTCAGCTCCGATTGTAAATCCGCGGACCAGACGATGCGGTTCCGACGGATCATTGGGGAATTTTTTCCGCAAACCAAAGGGCCTTCGCCCGGCTCCCACAAGACGTGTGCGCTCTTTCAAAATTTGCCCACAAATGTTTTCTTACGTATTCTGTTAAGAGTACCTCCAGCCTATAATCACAGTTTGTTGATTATTCTGATGGAAATGTATTAGCGCTAAGCTCTGTGACATTTAGTCGAGTGGCGTTGCGAAAGAGAGATAAGGAAACCTTTTAATTTTGTTATTTCATAAACACATTATATGGTTGCTGCACAACATTGAACTTCACTGTTTGTTTATTTGTATTTTGAAGACCACAGCACATGCATTTTAATATTTTTAAGACTTTCTATGTTCGTTTATGCAAGTGAACATTCATGTATGGGAAGAACTAAAATGCATCCATTCAGATGTTGGTATAATTAGACAAGCACTACAGCATAATGAACTTTGCTTCCGACCTTCAGAAAATAATCTGTATAAGTGCTCTATAATTGCTAGGGATTATAATGCTGTAGCTTTAAATATTATCAAATAATAATGTGTTGAAACTATTTTGAGGAGTACTAGTAAGGAAGGGTTCATTGACATAACTAATAAAGTAGTCACAGAAACAAAGATCATCCGGTGTAAATACACTGCATGTGCCCAGAAAGAACCGACACTGTAAAGATCCAGAAGAAAAGCATGATTAATTCCCCCTCGAAAAACTCTTTGGTCTTTAACTCAGAAAGATAGAATTTCTTGTTGAACTGAACAGATATTGGGGATTTGTGGTTTGCAACCCAGAGCAGACTTACAAATTATAGGATTGGATATATGCTTGAACATTAGAATGATGCTCCTATATCAAAACGCAATGCCTAAGTGACATGTTATTGGTATTTTATTGTCTTGATTCACCTAGCCTACTGAACCATAATGAGAAAGCCTGCAATATAAACTGCTTTTTTGGAGGCATACGACTGCAGTTTGCAAAAGTGCGTCATGCATCATACTCGGCCTGACATGATCTTCATTTCATATTCAAGAATGATGCTAAAACCATCACCTTTCAAATGCATTTTATCTGACTAAAGAGTGTCATTTGACAGCTCCACTGGAATTTGAGATGGCAGGAGATTGTTGTGATGGCGATTTTAATAGCTTTCGCCCATCTTATATAATGTCGCCAATCTCTTTTCAGCTTAATGTCTCAATGTCTTTCTCTGTATGGCGAATGAAGGCCTTAATTGTGTGGTACAGTAGAGCTTTATGTAGCTACTGTGGCTGTGCAGTTTTTAAAGAACTGGAGAGAGACAGAAATGCACCATTTCAGATCTCCCAACCATTACGAGTTGATCTTACATCCTGATCACAGTCACAGGAAATTAGTTTCCACAGCCTACATGTATTAAAGATACACAGATACAAGGTGTTGGGTTTTGGTGGACATTTTGTTGAAGAAATGAGGTGGAAGGCAACCTTTATTCTTCTGTATTTGCTTATGATCCTGTGGCCAGGTGTATATGCCATTTTAACAGTGTAGATGAGGTCTTGAGCTGCTTTTTTCAGACAGGAAAATGGCCGCTGGATCAGTTATGTTTCAGTGTTATCAACCTGCCCTCGCTATCATAAGCATTGCAGTGTCGAGGTGATTTCCAACAAAATATGTGCACCTACTGAAAAAAATGTGCTGCATTACAAGACATGGAAGGGGAATAATCTCTCCAGAATCCCGCAATCTAGCACAGATATAAGGCCTTATCATCCTGGAGGCCGCCGGAGGAATGTGGGCAGTGTCCCCGGACAATCTCGAGACGCTCAGGGTCAGTGCACGGTGGACTGCAGGGCAGGCGCCTTTTCAAAACGAAAAAGAAAATGAAACTGAGCGGATAGGGAATATTTCCAAGACTTTCTTTTCTTTCTTTTGTGCGAGTGAACATTCATGCATGGGAAGGAGTAAAATGCATCCATTGAGATCTAGGTATAATTAGACAGGCATTACAGTATTATGAATGTCTGGGCTTTGCTTCCGATCTTTAGAAAATAATCTGTATAATTGTTCTGTTGGGAGTATGATGCCATTGCTTTAAACATTATCCCATATTAATGTGTTGAGACTATATTTTTCCAAAGACTAGTGAGGAAAGGTTCATTGGCATAAATAATAAAGCAGTCGCAGATCATCAGTAGCTGGATGATCTCAACAAAGATCATCCAGCGCGTAAATGCTGGTCAAAGGCTTCGTATCGCTGGCATGATAAAATGGCCCTCGTTGTTATCAGTGTGCCAGAGCCAGTGGAGCCTCACTGCTGAGTGTGAGTGCGTTCCTCCACCTCCCCTTCCCCCCCCCCCCCCCCAAATTCCTCACGCCATGGCAGGTAAACATGGAGGTGGGGGGGAGGGGGAGATCACCCACTGTGATTACCGCCCCTTGTCGAGCATGTCGTGGTTTCCCGGGACAGCGAACGTCGGCAGCGGCGGCAAAGTCAGTCATCGTTTACCTTCCGTCGGCTATCGATTTAGAACTGTTCCCACCATTTCCCGCCATTTTCCGCCATTCCCACTGCCGCGTGTCGCTGTGTCCCGAGCGGCTCCGGCTGGAATAACTTCCGGAACTCTGAAGGAAAAGGGATTCCGCGTGCGGGAGATGGAAAAGGGACGGGCGCCAAATTGGGGAAGATGGGATGGGGGCTTTTCAGCCGTGACGAGCGGCTTTCCCCCAGTTTTCAGGCGAGAGCACACTCCACTGAAGTCTTTCCCAAAATGTGAATGCATCTGTCCGGATGACAAATTAATTCCCCTTCAGTTCACAGGAAAGGAAACTAAAATACGGCAAAAAAAGGGTCCCATCGAACAAACGCCCTTCCTTTCCTTTCATAGTTTAAGACTGCTTTTCGTGACAGTGCTTCATAAATCTGGGGCTTCCATCTCCCGTCTGAATCTGACATCGCCAGCGAATGTGCTCACTGACTGATGGAATTCAGAGACATTTGCTTTTTCTCCCCATCTGATTGTCCTTACTTATCTTATGATAAGGTTTTTTTTTTTTACAATTTTACATTAAAGCCGGGTCTGTGGTGTTTGCGTGATAAGGCTTCTGTCATTCCCTGGAACATTCCGGTTTGGAAACAATAGGAATTTAACTGGACAAACATCCCAATCCAATGTATTTTGTGGAGGATAAAGATCTTTGTTTTATTCTTTTTCCTCTCAAATTGCACCAGGAAGGATTCATTTATATTTCTAACAATGACCATCACCAGAGTAATCTGGCCATTTGTCTAGTTATTTTTTTTGTTTGATGTTAGTGCTGATGGCCTATGCAATGGCCTATGGCTCAAAAAATATGTAGGCCTACATGTGCAGACAGAGAACTGAAAAATGTAGCATCCTTGTAAATGGGGGGACAACAGGAATATGCAAATCAGAAGATGGCTCCTCCGGAAAGGCCCAGGCCAGGATTCAAACCCAGGACCATCTTGCTGTGAGGCGACAGTTTAATAATTAGGTTGTAGCTATTTGCCATATGCACATGTACGCATTAAACAAAGAACATGTAGTCATTTTAAAAAGTAGAGAAGTTTCTTTTGGGGGAAAAAAACCCGTTGCGAGTCAACTTCTGTTCAACCTGCTCTGGAAGACAGTGCATTCAAGGTTATGGGTGCAATAGTGAACGTCCCAAGGGCACAGCATGTAGAGCTTACAGGAGCAGAGACTGCAGACTCAGCAAAAAACGCAAAATAACAAGAACGAACCTGGCAGCGGGCACATCGGCCTTCTCTCCATCCCGCTTGATGACAGAACCATATTTTTTAAGGCTAGCATTAGGGTTAGTACAGCAGTGGGCTTTTGGTTTTTTTTGATAAAACAAAGTTGTTTTCTCTTTTTGGATGCGAGACTCATAGTTTTATGTATTAAAGTGAGGCGAAAGTAAGGATTAGGGGTAAGGAACGCAGTAGTGTTCAGGCTGAGAAGAGATTTTAGTGATGTTTTTGAGGTAACTTGTGTACGTAATTATTTTTTCCGAAATTGTTCATCGTTTCTAGCTCATCTTAAATCACAAAACAAAATCTCATATTTAAGGAAGTCAATTCATTTTTACTGCAACTTTACTTTCTACCAGGTAATTAGAAAATAACAATGGCCAAAATCAAACTTACATTTGACTTGTCTTTGACAATAATATGATACAGTATGTATTACAAATAGCAAAATAACAGGCAAAGTCTCTGCTGTGGCTCATGTAGCAGTAGCATCTCCCCTTTCAGTAATCCACACTCAGCAGTGCCTTCCAGACTGTAGGCAGTGGAGTACAGCGTCCTGCCCCAGACCTGCTGAGCAGGGGAAACTGCTGTTATTCCGGCTCGGAATGAGTGAGCAAGCAATCTGCGGAATTCCTGAAGGCCTCGCGTAACTACAGGCCACAGCTGTGCCTCGCATATTTCTGCCTTCTTCCATTTGTGGCAGGTCTGAATACTGTGAAGCATGCGTATGCACCACCCAGTGTATCAATATCCATCCATCCATCTGTCCATCCATCCATCCGTCCATCCATCCATCCAATTTTAAGTTCATAACAGTGATGCCTATATATGTTATAAATTATGCAAATGCATATTTTAATTGTGCGTATATAAAAGGAACATCTATAATAAGCTTAAACATTATAAGAAATCTTATATTTAAATATAAATATAACGGGAATGGGAAGCTTACCACAAATAATCTGCCCACTCTTTTACACAGCACTTTTCAACCAGCCTCAGTAAAAAGAGCTGGTAGCCACGACAACTGCAGTCCCGGTCACATGATCGTCCTCCGCACAAAATTCCCGGCTAGAATTCGGGCGTGTCTGCAGCTGTGCCCGCGGAAAACTGGGTACGGCGCCACGCTCGGCCTCGAGCCTCACAGCGGGTTACGACTGCCCATAAAATACCCTCAATGCGGTGCCTGTTCATTAAGGGCGTAAGCACCGGGCGTCTTGCTGTTCAGCATTTTATGTACGTATTATTTTAACGTAGATTTTATTTTAATGCCTTGTTACAGAGTAATAAATTCAGCACCCCTCTGGATCCCGTCCTAATGGGAGTTTTAATAATCGGCAAAACAGTCGGGAGGCAAACTAATAATTCTGGTGCATCATAGCAGTAAACGTATGGGTTTCTCCTCATTTTGCAGTGGGATATATTTTATGGCAGAATACCAATGAGGAGCTACATACACTGCCTTGCTTTCACTGTGAAAACTTCTCATGCAGCGTTGTCCATGCTTAATTCCAATAACCAATCCCAATTGGAAAGGACTACCACTGCAATGCATGCTTGAAATAATGCACTCCACCAAATAGTGTCCAGTTAGTACACTCTTTCTACATACTGCATGTTATCAAACAGCAGAGGCAACAGCTCACACTATCCACGTTCAGTAATTCCACACACTCCCTAGCATTGTAGAGAAAATGTGAGGTCATCGTTAACGTGACAATATCAGAAACAAATACTGCCAGTTTTGAGTCATAAATGCACAAGATACTCCAACCAAACTTGCTTCCTATCTGTTTGAGCTGTCTGCTCAGTCATCAAACAGTCATAAATCAATCAGTTGAACACAGTTTCAGAATTAGAGCTCGTAAATAGCATACCAACGCTGTTTATTGGGGAAGACGGTGGGGTTATTCTGCTCTGAATATGTGCCTATTTACATTTATATTTCCTCGATTGTATTTATTGGTTGTATTTATTTAATTATTTAGCATTTTACGGAGGGAAGCTCAAAGACTTTGGGAGGTGACAGTGGTATTTACATTTTAAAGATGCAGGACAAGGTAAGCTGTAAGCATATCAATATTTAGAATGCTGGTACATTCTTTCTGATTGAGGCAAATATACTGGAAAAGGGTTTGTTTTTCATTTTCTGTATACAAATGGATATGAGAGGAACATTAAGACCAGACAAAAAGTAAATATAAGACTGCTTTGTTTAGTTATTCATGTTTACAGTGCAGTCTTGTAAGATGATCATTTGAATTATAATGACCAAACAAAGAACACTAAAAAGTTACAAAACATCTAAAAATGCTAAATAAATAAATAAAATGCGGTGAAGCAAAATGATCTAATGTGAATAATTGGAAATCTGGGAGCTCCAGGCTGGTTCTCAGAAGATGGCTTTGAGTAATGGGAATCTGACCCACATGCAGGGTGCAAGTCTGTCAGCAGCCTCCTCATGGTCATGTGATCACACAACCGTAACTATGCAGGGCTACCTGCAGGGAGGGACTATGGTTTGGTTCCTATGGCAACCTCAGTGTACCGCTCCTGCGTTTCCATAGAGATTTCTTACATGTGTGTCCATTTTGGGTGTTTATGTAGTACATATATGAAGGTGGCAAGACACACAAGGGCATTTCTTACCATACTTCGACTTTAAAATAAATGTATAAATAAAACCAAGTTTGTGGTCTTTTTCAAAGTTTGGCAAGTTCGTTTTGGATAAAATCAAGGACCGTAATATATTTGCAATAACAATGTTATGTAAAAATATGAAAATTACAACAAACAATGATAAATAACAAAATTTCAGGCAAATTATTATTATTATTTTAATCCATGGGAAAATTTCTCGACTTTGGTCATGGTTTCCCATTTGGTTGGGTAAAATGCCTCATAAACATGGAGAACAATTCTGCTCCATGGCAACAGCAGTAACTGAAACATAAAATGTTTGCTTTTCTCAGAACAGACATTTAAGCAATTATCTAAATTCAAAAACTGCTGATGATAATGAAAATAAATAAATGTAAGTGTAATCTCTTAAATAGTTCTGTTAGAAGTTTTTGACGTGAATTGGCTAGTGTTGCCATGGCATTAAGAATTGTTTGGAGAAAAAAAAAACATGCCTGCAGAAACATTATGCATTTTGGCTAATCTCTATGAATTCTGCAAGGAATTAAAGGAAAACGCTTAGAAATTATCCACTTATTTCACTCGACATATTTCCCCTGAATATTAAGACCAGCATAACATAATTCAGCACAACAATTTTCCCCCTACAAGGATGCTGTACAGAAATAATAGTGTTTTTGTTCCGACTGCCTAAGGTTCCTTTGATGCAGCTCTGAACGCTTTGGTCTACAGCAGGTTCCATCACTTGCTAATGGGCCCATTAATCCCCGGTGCTTTAGATGACACAACTTAATGCTTTGATACATACTGCAATACCACACTACCTGTGAGGGTGAAATCCAGTGCAAGCCGAATCCTGTACAGATGAATAATCAACAACAAACACTCCTAAGACGCAAGGAGCGCTTCATTTGTCAGGTTTTGACGCATACCCAACTCGCACTGTAGCTCATTTAAGCGTTTAAGCTTTTCTTTATACATTAAACCAGCCACCGTGCGCTTTTAATTTCAAATTCGCATCTCTGCAGTGTTTGAAAAGTGTCTCAGGATTATTATTTCCATTTAATGATAAGTTCTAGTGTTAGCCTGTTCTTCGATCCACGGCGTCAGCTGTATTTGCAGAGTTCTTATGTCTGACACATTTCTGATCCGGTCACTGGTGTCCAGTCCACCAAAAAGTAGATAAATGAGGTAAACATGATTAACAGAAGAGTGACAACATAATTGACTCAGCTAAAAAAGTAAAGTTAAAAGTTTAAAAATGAAATAATGCAATTTTACAGTCATATTTACAAAATTGCAAAATGTATGTGTACTGTATAACTACCATAAATTTAGCTGGTTTTATTGTGTTTGAATAACAGGGATATTATTCCTGTCTTCAACTTACTTTTTGTTCTTCTTCTTCTAATAGACACATCCGAGCACCGCACTGCACAGGGAAAGTACTGTAAAAATGTGTCTGTTTTTAACTCCTGCCCTCCTGCAGATGGTTTTTCACTTTTCTAATTTGTCAAAGGCATCTGACAAGACCCCAGAGCATTGGGTGCAAAAGGTGATCATTACTGCATTCATAATCATCATTTCTGACAGCTATATAATACAGTTTCAAAGAAATTCTATGATGTTAACCCGTCTTATTCGTTTTATATTGAGCTTTTTTACTTTTACTTCTAGTTGTACTGTCTGATACAGTATGATTTGATGTTGGTCAATTAGGGACCATGTTTCTTGCATAAGTAGCATAGTCATTTTAACCAATCAGATGTGCGACTGTTCTGTGGACTGCCAATCAGAAGGGAAGAGAATATCCACACACGGATATGTTTTTTTCAAAGCTCACTTGTTAGAAATGTCATTTTAAATCAAAAGGCAGTTTAATTCTTTTCCTGTCTATGAATTTGGAAAAAGAAAGTAAGTATACTTCTTTATTTTGTGGCTTAATGAACACTCTGAATGGGAAAAACATTTTCATGAGTGTCTTTAAAAAGAGATGGCCTGTAAAAAGAGTCATTCGAACTCTCTTCAAAAACTATTTGTGAAAGATGGAGAGGTATTAGTGTCCAGACGTGTTTTGCTTTCTTAGGGCTCTCAGTTTTTCTTTTCTTCACCAGGAAAGGTCAGTGAAATTTAAAACAAATTTAATTACAGAAGCCCTTCTAAAATTCCATCCATCCATCCATTATCTAACCTGTTTATTCCTGGTCAGCTGTTTCCTGTGTCAGATATTAAATCATAAGCCTGCTGCATCCTTCTGTTTTCATTAGGCCATCCAATCAAGCGCCACAAGGACTATTTCCAAAGAACAATGACACTTTAAAGTAGTGTTCACTTCTGATGGGAGTTTTTTTTTTTTTTTAAGCTGACTTGGCTGATTGCCTAAAACTGTTTGGCTTTCCTTAACCTGGAAAAACACAGTAAAACTCACGAAGCGTACATGTGAACAAGTGAAATCCAAGACACTTGCTGCAGCACACTGTATTTTTATGTTGTTTTTAGCGCATTAAAACTGAATCGAATTTATGCATTTACCTGTATAAATAGGATTTACAAGGATACAGGGATCTCAGCACACATTTTTAAGGCATTAAGTAAACGTAGGAAACAACTAAACTGGCATTTATTTAAAGACTACTGGAGCAGGTCCTGTTCCAGCATTCGCTGACAGCATTATCTCACATTTAAGAGCCTAAGTAGCCTACTAGAATGAACGATGGACACTTGCACTTTGACATTCAGGTACGATGAGCTCAATCAGAGAAAGAATGAACATGTCTTTGATGCCCAGCTTATCTCCCGTCTTAACTGCCTGCAAGCAAATGTGGAGAAAGGACAGCTACGCAGAGAGAGATAAAGAGAAAATGTGGTGAAAGGATCCATCTCATTTAATAGAAGAATAGAATTTAATGGAGTTGAACTAGTACTAATTATTAAATGCCAGTCTGAAAGCCAGTCTTCATCAGTAAGAACCTGCACATCTCTATTACAGGTCTCATTGCAAAGTGTTATAGCAAGAAGCGCGTGTAGGTGGTTTTGCACGTGTACACGCTTGTTGACGCAGGCCTACCTCTGTGTTTATGGGAATGTGTCACTCTGTCTTCCGGAAGTGCCAAGGTTTCTTTCTCAACCCCATCCAACGGAGCCAGGAAGAAAATGCTGTCCAACTATATCGCTGCCAAAGCTTTTAATCACTTCCTGTGGACATGAAACAGATGATAACAATTTTAAGGTGGTGCTTTATTGCATAAGTGACAGAACAACCCTCTTCCACATACTTCCAAATGAGTGTGCCTTTCCAGCTAAGACCTATTATTATCACTATTATTATTATAGTAAATAATTTTTATGCATTCAGGAAACATCCTACTCTATTAAAATGACCAACATACACATGCACTGTAAATGAGAACCTTTATAATAAACTTTAAAATCATCAGCACATTTCCACACAAATTGCAGATATCCTTCAGTCTGTAACGGAGTCTAGGCCAGTCTAAGTGTCACTTGTAACAAGAGTGAGAACTTTTTTTGATTCAACCAAAGGTTTCCGACACCCACAGAATCCGCAGCTGTGGAGTTTGTGGTTTCTCAAATTGCGTTGTGTAAGTTCAGCATTCCAGAGTTTTCGTAACCTCGAAATTATCCGCGCGTCATTGATGTTGCCAAGGTGCTCAACGGGTCGGCTTGTATTTGAAAAACAGATCTCCACAACGCCTAATGTAGAGCCGCCCTCTCCTGCCAGTGCAGCCTGAATGGAGATGCATGTTAAACATCACTAAAGACACCTCTATCTGGATTGAGCTTCTGCTTCAGCAATGCAGTGCAGTTTACACAGCGAAGGAGCAGGAATCTCTGAGTTTAATGTAATTTAATTTACCTTTTGCTCCAACGCTCATGGATGAAATAGTGCATTAAGACAGTACTGCCTCTCTTGAAAAGATACCCTTTCCCAAGAAGTCAGTCAGTCAGTCGGTCTCTCTCTCTCTCTCTCTCTCTCTCTCTCTAATGACCAATGTCATAGAGGGAGAGATGTTAATCCATCATAATTTATTATTTCACACTAGAAATGCGATTCTGATTCATAGAGAGCTGCAATCTAAACACCCTCAATAAGCTGTTGTGGAGAGGTTTGGAATTAAGATAAAACCAGACAGGAATGCATGAGCCTGCTATGGTGTTTTGCAATAAGGGAGCCAGACAGATGGGGTCCAAGACAGCACCTTATCTTTTAATCACCGTAAGCGCAGTGGCACGCATTCGAGTTGTATGGGTGACTAGATTCAGCATTTTAAAAATGCATTTAGTTAAGAAATCATGATAGAATGATCATCAAAAAAAGTTAAAATTAACCTCTGGTTGGGGGGGGATCTTGAAGGTATCCATGCTATATGCAGTTCTCCATTTATTGTAAAGGTATCAGCCCTGTGTAGTTTCATTTAAAAAAGGAACAAGAACAAAAAATACGAGCAGTGGATAGTTAAGTTTGAGCTGAGGTTTGAAAATTCAATAGTGAAACAATCTGCTGAATAAAAGCAAATTTCACTTCTCTTTTTGAAAGTATTCGGCTTGTTCAAACCCTTGTGACAGAGGATTGAGGATAATAATTGCTCTTTTGTCCTCCAATTATGGAAGCTCGCAGCTGAATTTTTTATCTTCTCAGCTCGTAGCAAATAAATTATATTCATGCAATCAGTTCTTTCCTTAAATCATACACTTCACATCTCCAACTGACCGTAGGCATGCGTATGTAGGACCTTATTTAGTGAGCGCGTGTGTACTATTATCATCCTAACATCACTTTACCGAGGTGCTGAAAGAAGCTACACTACTCCTTGACATAAGGGGGGGTATTTCACAAAGCAGTTGGCTGGATAACTGTGCCAAGCAAAACCTGGAACAGCTCTTTTTCTTTTTTTTACTTCAGTCTATGTTCCAGATTTGGGAACAACCTGGGTTTTGTGCAGGTATTCAGCTGCCTCAGTAACCCTGCTTTGTGAAACAGGGCCCGGGGACAGTAAGCGAATAAGCGGTCGGCTTTAAGTGGCTGTTTACTGCTCACTCGCTGGGGTTTTTCTCCGCAAACAGGCAGCGACGCAGCAGCTCCCACGGCATCGGTCACATGTCGCTGGCGGCGGCTGAGTTTTGTTTGGCGAGGAAAACGCTCGCATGCCAGCGCGGCGCTCATGTATATCCTGAAACACAGTGTCGCTGTCAAACGGCTCCGCATTCCACACCGGCTGACTTAACGTTGCGTCACCGAATCTCTTTCTCCGGCGCTGACACGCTATGAAAACAGACCTGATCCGCCCATTGAGCGTCTGATTTTGTCAATATCCTCACGAACAATAGCGGCTTGTTAAAAGTAAAGACCCTGTTTTGACAACGCAGAAGCGACGGTGGTTCATACCGCTACAGAGCAGAGCAGCGCGAGTCCGTGGATAGCGTTTCAAAATGACATTTTGCTATTTTCAGAACAGGGAAAGCGCAGCACTATTGAACTAAGGGGTTTGGATTTACACATATGCGTGGCAGAGTTGTGTCTGTATTATGGCTAATCGGGTCAACACCTTGAAGAAAACCCTGCATTTGTGCAAACTGTTAATTCCGACAGGATCACAACTTCATAATCATAATGCGTACAGCCAGGAAGACGTCACCAATAATATTTAAATATGAACTGGTCCCAAGACCAGCTGATATGCTTGTGAGACTTGACGTTTCACTACTCGAGACTAGGTGGTCCAGCAGCGTCTCACCCAAAGTTCAAATGAAACCCACGCCCATGCATAGAGCAAATACATTCTTCTGAGAATGCCACCCACTCATTTTGATTTTCCACGACTGTTCTCTGTATTTTAAAATGTAACTATTGTTTACATCACAGAATGATTCACTGTCCCAACAAATTTATACAGACCTGATTCATGCATCCTCTCATTTTAGCGATGTTTTGAGCTATATGATTTGCGCTATGCGGAAATGTTCATTGAATTGCCTCCGTGAACCCAGAAAATACATTTGGTATTGCAGAAAAAACTGCCCTGTCGTGGTTTTATCTTTTTCAAATGAATACTTGCCCTTTTTTTTTTTTGCTAAAACTAAAAAGCCACTTTAAATCTTCCCTCCAGGCCTCTCCTACATGTACCAAAATGGTATCCTTTAAAAGACTCAAATAATAAATTGTTTTACAGAAAATCTGTGTAATGTTTTATATATTAATCATACTTGGAAGTGCTGAAAGACACTTAAAAAGAGTTCAACAATGTGAAGAATGCAGAGGTGTCTTCTTTTCAGTGGGCTAAATGTTGTTACGGTCAACAAGTGCACAACTGCGTTGTGCCAAAACATGAGGTCTAGTTTTCTTCATCAAGTTGTATGAAATACAGATATTCCCTTTCATGTTTCAGGGTTCGAGTAAATGGCTTTCATTTCGAGTTTAATTTTAATTTTTATGGCATTCATATTTCCGAGATTTCTAAAAAGGAATTTGGGTGAACGTAATGCCAAACTGCAGTGACTTCTGCTGATGCGGATTCCTTTGTTCCAATAAAAAGGAATGCATGTTGATCATCAAATGCCACAATTACAGTGATTACTTATTTAGCAGTTTCTCTGATATGTTCACAGTGTATAATAATTATGTATAACTGCACACAATAACAAGGTTCATCGATGTCCATAATGTGAATGTAATTATTATATCTGTTTGTGATGAACAGAACCAATAACAGCTGGTTTTCATTTCTTGTTTGCAGACAATGCCATCTATTTCAGAAAATGACAGAGCTGGTAAGTCTTTGTTTGTTTTTTGTATACGAAAAGAAAAATTCCGTGTTTTCAACTCCAACCATAGGATGTCACGTGAATTACACTGTTGTCACTTTTCCGGCCATAGACAGCACTCATCTACCTTTAAAATTTAAACCACCTGTTGTCAAGCTTAATCTTCAAAGCTTATTGTTATGGGATGGTACTTTGTAATCACTGAAGCGACAAACAACACAGGAAAAAACAATAAAAAGCAAAACAGAAGCAGTCACTTCTGCTTTCGAAAATGATTTGGAACATTAAATCTTTTGTTGAATTTTAAATAACGATTACAGTAGCTGAGGTTTTTCCACAGTGATGTTTGTTGAATGCATTCAAGATGGACGAGTTTCCTCTATTTGGTCATTCTAGTTTTCTCACATAGTCAATCTCTAAAGGAATATGTATCACATAAGATGAGATCCGTTTGACCTCCTGGATGATTCTCACAATGTATTAAATCCCACCAAAGTGGTACTGTAAAAAACATTAGAAGAACTAAATCTCACCTTCGCATTCAATCATTAACAAGGTACATAAACCTTATCGTTAATTCTGCTTAAAATGGCACTTACAGTCAGTCTTCACCACTGATTGTTTATAGCCGTCTAGTCGTTTTCTCGATGACTTCAATATAGCATAATTTACAAGGAGAACCGGTATTACCATTACACTACTATCTGCGTTTGAGAGTACTCCCATACATTCCAGCTTGACAGGACACCCTAACATCGTTACGATGTTTATAATCAGTCAGGGGTCTGAGGGGAGATCCACCGAGTTTGTAAACAGTTTTCTGGTAGTGGAGAAGCGATCTGCCTGTTCGGTCCGCGGACGTCCATTTGCTTTCACTGGCTGGGCTGATAAGGTACAGGGGGACGTGATCCCGACTCATGCCCTGCCTGCTCACAGACCCCCCAATCGTGTGAGAGATAAAAAGAGACTGTAGTACTGGTCAGAATCCCCCATTTCCTGCTGTAAAATCCCCCCCCTCCCTGACCCACTAGGCCAGCATTTGCAAGAGGCCCATACAGCTTAACTGTAAATATTTGATTTGGTTAGAGACTGAGGCAGCAGACACCTGGACACTTGAAGCACACTTGGCACATTTTTCCCAATTCTCCTCTTTTTCCTATTTTCCTGTAAATGTTATTGTGACGGCAGCCTGTGTTCAAGCAACATTTGCCTTTAACTTTGAATATCGAGTAAATGTAAGGGTTATCCTTTTTCTTCATGAAGTGAAACCCAGTTCATTTGTTAATATCTCATATGATCTCTGCTGTGTGCAGTAGGAGCAGTTAGAATTAACACGTAGGCAGCTCATTGCAAAATGGTGTAAAGTAATGCTAGATTGCTTTACTTGTGTGAGTGTGTGTGTCTGCTTGTATGTGTGAATATGCACTAGTGCATGTGTTTGTATCTTTATATTTGTGTGTGTGTGTGCCTGTTTGTATGCGTGAGTGCGTGCTCTTGTGTCTTTGTATTTGCACGTGTGCGTTCAGTTTGTACAGGTGTCAGTACCATGTGACCTCACTAGGTTGGAATTCCCAGGTGGACAGTGGTTTCTAACCACAGAACTCCTGCTGCCCTGCGGGCTCCGTGTTGGGATGAGAAGCAGTGCATCCTGGGACGAGCAGAGCTGAGACAGGGTCACATGTGCGTGCGCTGAGAACGCTAGTTATGAATTCCAGCATTCTGAATAAGCTGAAGCGGTCTGAGTCCACAGACGGTGAGCTGACGGTAGTCCAGTCATAACAGAACAGGACAGGAACAGGGTCTGGATCAGCAGCCTGGTTTAACTACACTGTATGTGCTGAGGAGCAGTTTCCATTCTTCTCATATTGTGGTGGACAAATGTTCAGGGCTGGCTCGACTCTATAATGAAAACATGTCACTGAGGGGGAATCTTTATGGGGCGTTGGGGGCAGAGTGGAGCCATCCAGGGATAAATATCATGGAGCACTGGGGTTTTGTAGCGTAATGGAGGTCAGTCTTGGAGAGGTGAGGGGTTTTCCAGTAAGCAGGGCATGTCTGTCCTGGACACAGTAAACTTTGGGATTGATTCACCATCCTAGCCCAGATCTCCATTGGGGCGTACAATAATATGCTCCCCATGAGTCAGATGAGAAAATAAGGAAATCTGAGACAAATGCCACACAGCAATACGCTGTAAATCACCACTATATCAATCCGCTTATTTACACATCCAATGCTAGGCTAACACATTTGATTCATGCCAAATTTCAGTTTGAATATTCATACTTCCTTCCTCCACAGTCCTTAAAAATATATTAAATACCGAGCCTGAGCCCTTTTCTATGAATCTCAATAATGAGCAGGTCCTGCCATCCGTCAGGTATCATTTCAGAAAGGTCACGTGTTCTTCTGGCACAGACAAATGACCGAGTGAACGTGATCAGTGAGCGATCGGCGGGTTTGAAACGGCTCAACGGGCTGCTGCTTCCACTTCCCCTTCCTCTCGGGGGGTAATTGCAGGGCCGGCCGGGCAGGCGGACACAACAGCAGTGCGGTCTTTCACTGGAGCACAATTAGAAAGGGGATCTCCTCTGTAATGAGTGAACAGAGTAATGCTGGGGGGAGGAGGGAAAGGGGGCTGGGGGCAGGGGGGAGGGCGGGGGGGCAGGGGGTGTGAATCATGCCTGAGTCAAAAGATAGTAGCGGGGGCCATGGATTTGGTACCTTGTGTGAACTCTCTCTCTCTCCCCCTCTTCTCCCTTTTTTACTCACTCCCCCTCTCTGTCAGTCTCTCTCTCTTTGTGCCTGTCTGTCTCCCTGCCTCCCTCTCTCCCCTTCTCTCTCCTGCCCTCCCTCCATCTGTCCATCCATCTGTCCCCTCTCTCTTTCCTTCTGTCTGTCTATCCCACTTTGTCACTCAATCCCTCTCCCCCTTCTCTCTCTCTCTCTCCCCCCTCTCTCTCTCTCCTTTCCATCGCTCCCTGTCCTGTGCTTTGATGTGTGATCAGTCGTGCCTGCGAGCATTCCTCCAGGCTTCCTCGGGGCGGGCCCCAGAAAACAATGGACCCCTTTTTTTTTTCGGAGGGGTCGCCTTCACCTGCACCTGAGCGCCCGGGTCCTCTCGCTTCGGGGGCGGACATGAAAGCGGCCGCGGACTGCAAAGCGCTCTGGGATATTAGCGCCGTGACCTGACAGACGAGCGCAAGCCAGCTTCCGCACGGCCGTGTGCCAAACTTCAGAGGGCCCCCACGCGCTCCCCCCTCCCCCCCCCCCTCAGTGAAGCAGCACCGTTCAGCTCGGCCGCAGATCGACGGGCTCAGGTGCAGGAGTCTATTTAAGGCCCCGTTTATTAACGCATAATCCGAGGACGCTGAGTCACTCCTCAGAAAGTGCCAGCTCATTAGATTAGCTCGTAGCGCAGCTAGCACTAGCTGCGTGAGGCGATATGGTGAAATGTTTCCCTATGACAGAAGCATGGATTTTGACGTTCTTTTTGCATTCGTATTTTTGCACGTGTGGACAGCGACCTCACAATAAGCTTCAGTTTTCGTGCGTACGTGTAGCGTTATGTGGCCTTCCTTTGCGGTCTTGCTAATGAACCAGGATGCGTGCAGTGGTGGGAGAGACAGAGGGACCGCATCTGATTCCAAGCTAATTTCCCAGCTGAACCTCTGCCCATTCTAAAAATATCACAGTGGGAATATATACACACACAACACAATGTGGGCTGCGTTCCACCGATTCGGAGTTTGTGATCTATTGCTGAAATGTGGGGGGGGTGGGGGGGTTTTGGCAGTTTCAAATTACATCAGCGACCAGGGAATGATGGAGACCGCTACACCTATTCCTGTTTAAATGAGCAGGGGAGGAGCCGTAAAAAAAAAAAAGGAAGCCGTTTTTATCGTTCGAGCCGGTGATAAATCGAGGCGATTTTGGAACGGAGCGTTTGGAGCGTTCCTTTGGCACGTCCCGTCTGCGGGCCATCAGCAGGGGGGTTCCAGTCTGGCCTCTTTTCAGACGGCAAGTTTCGCACGTCTCGTCTGCACTTCCTCCTCCCCAGAACTCCCCGTGTGTCACTCCCTTCTTGTGAAAAATCGTTTGGATGACTTAAGCGCAAAGTTTCTCGCGCTTACACACACTTACTAATAGCTTTCTCTTGCTGTGATGTACTAGCACGAGGAATTTCTCCCATATCATTTTGTTGGAGGTGCTTTTTAATCAAAGCGGAACGGTACAGAAAAACGGAAACAAGAATAGGTCACATGTTTAATTTAATTAATCTAACCATTACGAGTTTGGAGAGAGAAGACTGTTATGTGCTCTCTTACTCAAATGCAATGCTAATGGATACTGCTAAAAATACTGCTTATTTTCTCACCATTTTTTGTATTTTATTTTTGTGCCAAATTACATGCCATGACAGTGATCTTCATTCCTGGTCCTGGGGGCCGCAGTGTCTGCTGTTTTTTTTTTTTTGTTTCTGCCTTAATATCAGCAACCAATTTCAGACCCAAGTAACCAGGTTAGGTGAGCTAACTGTGTAACCGACTGCTTTACCCGATCAAATAAGTGCAGAGGAACAACAAAAACCAGCAGACCCCACAGCCCGCCAGGACAGGACCGAAGATCACTGCCTCATGGGGACATTTTAGCAAAGCTTCAAATGTTGTTTGTTTATTTTTCTGTGAGAATCGTTCGCCCTTGGACACATGCTCAGTAGCTGAAGATTCTCTCTATTTGTGTAAGACCACGTTCCCAGACTTCAGACAGTCAAACCGTGACCTCCAAGCTCTCTCTCCCAGTAGCCTCTCACGTGCAGCCTTTGCCGGGTTAAACAAACAATCAATTTTTAATTTAACTGAACTGCATACCCGAACAAAAACAAAATGGATGCGTAATGTAGACCTGTAAGTGGGTCTCGGGTTGGACGGCTTAAGAGAAATCCTTGCGGTGTTTTTCCTTGGACAGGCAAGCTACCTGCTGGATATGCTACAAGCTGAACTGAATTAAGGGGAGGACATTTCCAACAATTAGGTCTGCATTAGAACGACAAACAGCTCCACCATACTGCGTAGTTTTAAAGCTTAGGGTGAGGTGAGCATCTGTAATTCCTCTGTTCTCGTCTCAATGTAAACCCGAGGACCGCAGGAAGTCTTTTCCTGTGCTTGAATGTGACTCCACAGTTGAGTGGCCTAACATACTTCAGATGCCTTTGGCTCAAATAAACACACTGGTAGATAAAAAAAAAAAAAAAGAATAACTATGAATAGATGTATTTTGTCAGAAAAAGGGGTGTGGTATGGGTCCGTTTTTGTTCTCTAAGGTACAACGTTCTCTCACTGGGTCATATTTGTACCTTAGAATAATAATCTAAAAGGGTAAATAATCTAAAATGTGCACAGCTTTGACGGTACTGCCCCAGTGACAAGCCATTGTACCCCTATAGGTACAATTTTTTTTTTCGGACAGTGACTATGAATGGTCAATAAGGACACCACATATAAGTAAGTCTCCCTGTTTATCACCCATGATGAGTTTCATTTGACTCACTTGGAGAGGGAGAGCTGACTAGGAGCATGGCGAACACCCAATTTATAAACACGATTTTTTTTTCCGTCGCCAGCACGGCCACAGCTAATTCTGTGTTCTAAATTAAAAGTGTAAAATTGATTGTACGTTTCCGTATTAGATTAAGGAGATAAGCTATAATCAGAGGTATGTGTGCCTGTTTCTCTTGTTACTGAATAAAGGGCAAAGCACAGATGTCCGATCCAGGGAGGATATCTTTGTTACAGAACCAGACGTTCTTGCAGATGGCTGTACCAAAGGCCACATGCCACACATATCTAGGAACAAGAAAAAAAAAAAAGATTTCCTACTTTCTCTTGTAGGTCAAAATGTGGTGGCAGCTATTCTTTTTCTACCACAGCACCGCCATCCCCCCCACCCATCCACTTTGGCCCCTCCCACAGCTTGACACCTCCCTCAGCAGTTTGGCGCACTGCAGTCCCAGAATGCCTCACGTTTGCCATAAACCTGCCTTCTACCACGCAGCCCTCTTCGGGTGCTGTGATCGAGGTCGCTGCGCGCACCGTGCGGCTATTTTAGAAACGGGAGAGGGCCCAGACACTATAGGGGAGGTAAAAAACCATACTGTCTCTATCTCTCTCCCGCAACAGTAGCAGACTACTTTGGCCTGCACTCCTGTTTAGTTTGAGCTATTATTTCCCTTAGTTTTCTGTCTGGTAGTCGGTGTTTCATCTAAAAGTACACACAAATCAAACATGCTAAATTGGTCTTCATTCAGCACTTTTTACCCTCCTCTCAGGCTAGTCAGAAGCGGAATAGCCACCCAATAAAACAAATAGACTTTTAGTGCCATTTTAACACAATGATTGAGTCTTTGTAAAAAATAAATTATGGGAGAATGGTGCTTGATGCTGAAAAAACACCCTATTATGGCATCAAAGCTATGCAATGGAAGAAAGATTCACACATCTGCAAGAAATTACACTTAGAGAGTTCGAGTGGTTCGGTGCTCGTAATTTTACTCATTTCCGATAAAGAGCATGAGCTTAGTGGGCGAGTTTAACTGAAATTTGTAGCGAAAACACAGCTCTGTGTCATCGACAGTCCATATATCCACGAGCACTTTCTTTAACTGCCTAAATTTGTCTCGCTCGCACGATCTTATTTTCTCATTTTGCACATTAACACGAAAGTGAAGAAACGCGAACGACCAAACACTCACACACACACACACACACACCACGTCAATTAATTCCTTTCTCTGGCTGCTGCTACTACGAGAGCAGTAAAGGGGGGGTCCACAGTCAACTCAGCAGGGAGAAACCATCACAGCCAAACCCAACTCTGAAGCATTCCATAGTAGGACCTTCATGGCTTTGCAAAATGTACTCGACCCGCAACGGCCACTGAGCACACGCATGACAAATGACACACGCATGACACACCAAGCTCTGCAGCACTCCAGGGGAGGCTGCGTGATGCTAGGCCGGTGGGACTGAACAATCCAAAAACTATTCTATCTGCCTTGAACGGCACGAAGTATGAATCATTTAAGTTGAGACAAAGGAATCTTTTCTTGTGCTTAGCCTTTGCTTTTAAGACGCTACATGGCGATGCCGTCTGGCTTCACTGGAAAGCTGGCATAAAGACAACTGCAAAGCTGATCGATAAGGTGTGCGAGCAGTAGGCCTAACGACCTTACCGCCGTCACTCAGGAGTTTAGCCGCGTGTGCGTACGCATAAGGGGCCCTGGCTGTGTCGGGCGTAAAACGAAACGTAGTCCGAGCTTCTCGCTTTATCGTGACGAAATAGGAGAGGTCCCCTTTAAATACCGCCAATAAAGAGCGCGCTCGCGCGGCGGCTACCGGCGCTAGCAACCGCTTCCAGACACGGCCCCTCCGTGGGCTCACCGCCAACTTTCCATATCAGCGTGGCTGTGGAGAGCGTGGTGTAGTACTCTCTCCCCGCTGCAGAGAGGGGGGGGGAGAGAGGGAGAGAGGTAAGGGAGAGAGGGAGCGTGAGGGAGAGAGACAGAGAGAGAAAAGGAGAGAGACGGAGAGAGAAAGGGAGAGAGAGAGGGAGAGACAGACAGAGAGGGAGGTAGAGAGAGAGGGAGGGAGACAGAGTGGTAGGGGAAGAGGGAGAGTGAGAGAGAGAGACAGAGAGAGAAAGGGACAGAGACAGAGAGAGAGCGAGAGAGACAGAAAGAGAGGGAGGTAGAGAGAGAGGGGGGAGGGAGACAGAGAGGTAGGGGAAGAGGGAGAGAGATAGAGAGAGAAAGGGAGAGAGACAGAGAGAGAGAGGGAGAGACAGAGAGAGAGAGCTGCACTGAGAACGCTGTCTGGAGATGATGCACAGGACAGGAGGGTGTAGCGCGAGCAGCGGGATTTGGGTGCAGCAGCAGTAAAACACACACGCTCACCGAGGGGGGGGGTGGGAGGGCGGTTGGGTGCCTGAGCGGGGAGAAGCCCGGCGAGCGATGAGAGAGAGAGGGAGCGGCGCCAGCGAAGCGGAGAAAAAGCGTTCCCTCCAGCGCGTGGCCCGGCGAGCCGCAGGATGTCCCAGGCGGTGAAGCTGCTGCTCCAGCGCTCCTTCAGCGATCACATCAAGCACTCCCGCGCCCGGGCGCTGGACCTGATCAGCAGGGGCGCCAGGGAGAGGCGACTCGCGGGTGAGCCCGGCTCCTTACTTACGCGCCCCCGCGCCCGTCTGCGTCCGCACGCCTGCAGCATGAATGACAGGGGGACAAGGGGGGGCCGGGGGGGCGGGGGACAGAGGGGGACGAGGGGGGGGGGACAAGGGGGGCCGGGAGGGGGACAAGGGGGGACGGGGGGGGGGACAAGGGGGGGACGGGGGGGGGGAGCTGATCAGTCAGGGAGGTGGGAGGATTTCTACTATGCATGTTTTTTAGCCCTTCACTTATCCAGTGTCCTTGTGATTTGCCGGTTTAATTTGTGAAATTACAATGAGGCCACATGATCATGCTGAATATATTAAGTACTTGTACTGGTATTATTTTATTACATTTCTTTTTTTTTGACTAACTGCTTAAGTTTTAGTAAAACATGACAACTCTATGACATTAGTGAATATCTCAGCAGTGCACATATTGTAAATGAGCAATCTCAACCACAGAAAAAAAACATCCGTTTGGTTATGATGTCCGGAGCTGGGAGATGATGTTAGCTGCTCGATACAGGAAATTGCTGTGTCATCTCAGAACTGGCAGAGGAGAGATTTTAAAGACCCAGGGAAAATATTGTCAGCAGATGATAGTTTGTTCAAATGAACTGTTTTATTATTACATTTTTGTTTCATTACTGTATTTCGAATCTAAACAGCCTTATGTGGTGTATAATTACAAAGATACAAGAGCATGCGTAGACTATTTATGTGGGCCAAATTGACCGCATCTTGTTTCTAAGTGATGTCATATAAATAGTGACTTCTGGGAAATCTACAGAACACTCTGGAATATGATGGTTGTGAGACAGTTGTAAGAAGGGAAACCCATATTAATATGGGGTATCAGTATATTTATTACACAAGAAGCATTTATAAATGTCTTTATTATGTAACATTTTACTTAGAATCAACAGGGCTTGCATTAATAACATAATTATTCACATAGTTCTATCATCACCTTTTTCATATTCTTAACCGGACTCATCGGTTGTTTTGGTTTGTGTTTGTATGTCTTTACACTTTAAGAGCAAAGGTAATTTCTTTTTGGATTTGCCTCGATGAACCCCATTCCCTTCATAAAAAGCAAGACAGGCAGCGACGCGTGCAATTCACTGGAAATGAGTTTGTAACGCGTTTCATTTTCCTGATGAAGGAAACAAGCTTCTGGAGTCTCCTCTGGCTCACACGCAGAATCATCCTCACAGCCAAATTACTGCCAGGGCTCGTTTGAGAGCTAACGCCACTCAGTATCAGACCACATCTCTTTATTTCTTTTTCTTTGATCACACGCTGATTCCTTCTAGCCAGATTTTGACCCATATAAAAGAAAACATTTTCAACAAGATGTGTGACTCTGATTCTTACAAGGTGTTGCACAGGCGTAAAACGTGTCTGTGTTCCGTTCAAATCGTTCAGAGGAAATCCAGTAAAGCACTCACAGGGCCACAATGTCCTTGGACTGTCCCAAAGTTTATTTCAACAGTAAAGCCGTCCTCTTTTCTTCCTAACAAAGACAATAGGTGTCAGAATGCATTTCAGGATGGTACTGAAGTGTAAATGGTAAATGGACTGCATTTATATAGCGCTTTTATCCAAAGTGCTTTACAATTGATGCCTCTCATTCGCCAGAGCAGTTAGGGGTTAGGTGTCTTGCTCAAGGACACTTTGACACGCCCAGGGCGGGGTTTGAACCAGCAACCCTCCGACTGCCAGACAATCGGTCTTACCTCCTGAGCTATGTCGGCCTGTGTGTACAGTGGCTCACTGAGTACTTACCCATCTGTTCTGTGCTGCTAGGAACAACTGTGAGTAATTATTACTCTGTGTGTGTGTGTGTGGGTGTGTATGTGTGATTAAGTCTTAGCTTCTAGGCCTAAGCATAAGCTTCTTTACACTGAAACTGATGTTAAGATTCTCAAAACGAAATGTAGAAGCTGCTGATGGTGTTGTGGCCAAAAATATAATTGGTTTTAATTAGATGGCAGGTCTTAGACGGAGCTGGCGTACTAGAAAGTATATTTTGGGAGAATATCAACTGATGCACAGTCTGCTTGCTTGGCACATCACAACGCCTCTGTGAAAGTATAATTGTGCAGTATGGCTTTCCATTTCTAATAAGTGGATCAGCCCTAGCCAGGAGTTGTGAGATGCATTTGCCTGTGCACTAATGCTACACACAAGACCACACAGACTCACAATTACGTTAATCCCCTTCTCCAAAAACCAACTGTTGCTCTCAAAAAAAAGAACAAAGCAGCACATCCCACATTCTGTTAAAAAACAGATTAATCGCATTGAACTTATTATTTATTAGGCATTCGATAATCTGAATTCAATTCCAAGTGGTTTCAGCTACAAAGCCATAAACATGTGGTATGTGCAACTTTGTTCTTTTTCTTTTTTTGAGTGTGTGCTTGTGTGTGTGTGTGTGTGTGTGTGTGTGTGTTTGTGCGTGCGTCTTTTGGATTCTCTTTATTATCCTTTTCATGTCTACCCTTTAAGGTCCAAAAATAACCAAGTTTACAATGTTACACAAGCCATTTACAACAAACATCAGTGTGGACAAATTGCTTATATGTAACAAATTGATTTTTAACTCTTGTTTTGATCTACAAAGAAAAGTTTTTCTTGGAAAAGAAGCCGTATTACTAGTCACAATTCATGTGGCACAATTATAACTGCCTCACTTTAAAATGCTTGCTTTGACTGTGTTCAATATTGTACATTTTTCAATGTACAGCTACATTTGAAAATATTTGTGAAGTTGTGAAGTAACGTGACTTATTGAGCAAAGCAACTCAAAGTAAACAGAGCGCTTTATCTTATGCTTTGGGTTGACAGAGGTCCTGAACGCATTCCTCATTTTCAATGGACCTCGCTAGTACAGCGAGTACAGCTCTTTTCATCCACTTATAAAAAGATAAATACTCGAATACAGTGCGTCATCTGCTGCAGCTACGCTCCCAGAAGAAAGGGTTCCAAGCAGCTCCTCTATGTCTCCATAGAGGAACCACATCTACACCAAGGGGACTTTGTCAGGGCATAATGATAATGATAAATGATAAAAATGAAGCAGAGTAGTAATCTGGGTTAAAAAATGGTGAAAAGTAGCCAAAGGGAAAAAGAACAGCGGGGAAGGAAACCCCTTTTCTGTGAAGCCAAACTTTCCTCTTCCTCCTCCTCCTCCTCCCAGTCAACTCCCCATAGGTGTTATGGTGCACATGCTGAGGCATCCATTTTGTATCTGTGAGCGCACGTCCATTGACTCATTAGAATCAAGACATGTAATATTGTACAGGTAATTGTATGAAGCTTTGAGTGGTCAATTATATCAATTAATAAGTCATTTTATTAACTAAATACGCTGCGGCAATCTTGTAAATGAATTGAGTGTGTAAATTGCATGGCAATTAAAAAAAAAATTTTAATCTTTAATCAGCTATGCGGTTCATGGTTTTCAATAACAACTGTATTACGTAATTATAATGGTAATTAATTCAGGCAGCAGTAATTAAAACAGTTAACATTCCACCTAGACGTGTATATGTGTGCAGGATAAATACATTCCAGATGTTCAAAACCCCTCTAGCATTACTGAACACTTTGGCCTATATGCTTTATTTGCGTTCTCCTGGTTTATGATTTGAGAGTCATAAAGTTCTGCACATTCTATGGACTTTCCAGCTCTATGGCAACCGCTCAACAAACCTCCAGAAACAAGGTTGCAACATGTAAGCAATATCCGTAGGTAAATGTCAGGAACAGAACTTCTCTGCAATCTGACAAGCAGAGGTGTGGGAAAGCCGCCAGATTTAAATCCTGCTCCGGGTTATGAGTGAACTGATTTATTGATATTACTGTCAGCGTGCTATATTTCATTAGAGATAAACGTATGTCAGAACAGCTGCTAATAAATGTTTCTACGATTTTTTAAATTTGTTAAAAATAACCTGTGTCTCAGTTAATGAAAATATAGTTGAAATATCGACATGTATTTCTGTACAATATACCATATTTCACACTGCTCTGTTTTAATTTTATGAATGAGTAAGAATGTGCGAAATTTTTCAATGGCTAATTTTTCCAGCTCTGAAAAAAAAACCAGTGAAATAAACAACAGTTTTTATATCACATTGCCTAAAACATCTGATGTGTTAGCATTGTTGCTAACAAAAATGCAATGCACATTTGTTGAGGCACAAATGTGTACTGAACAAAGATCATGTTCAGAATGAACAAAGATCATGCACCGTGTTTGGCTGGCACATGGTATGACTGCAGTGCGTGTTAAAGCAGGGGGGTGCTGAAGTTCACCCAAACGTGTTTCGTCTTGAAGGTGAATTCTGCACGTGAAAGTCACACGGCTGTGGTCTGCTCTTGTGAAAGCCACGGACGGGCACGTACCGTTGCATGTATCACGCTTGGCCTTCGAATGACTGGAGAGATGGTTGGGGGAGGGGGGGGTTTCGCAGAGAAGGAACGTAGGCATGCTGTCTTTGTTTGCTCTTCGTGTTGGGTCATGCTTGTGTTGAGTTTCTTGGGGGGCTTCTTTACACCTGACTACCGAAAAATTGGGTCACTTTATGGCCCGATGCTCGAGCTAAAATGCTGCTAATCAGCCATTACGGTCAATATTCATATCGCTTTGGAAGTTCTCCTTAAAGTGAAGTAAAAGTTTATATACAATAAATGCTATTTTAAGCACCAACGGTACATATTTTGTCAGCATTAAAATGGCAAATATTAATATATAGGACTTGTTAGGTATCATTGCCTTCCCCCCTCAGATATGCAGTGGAAATGCAATGAAGCAATACTCTCGAAGTACTGACAAGAGATGAAGGGGGTTTCTGAAGCGTCAGCCGCAGCTGTGGTAAAGAAACATGCCCTCATTACCCTGGGAAATGTCCGAGCGAACGTCGTGTCTCGAGCGGTGCCAGTTCACGTCATCGTTATAAATCGCGACTCGTGAAGGTACGGTCGGGTGGCAACGCGACCCCCTGGCCTCTGCCGGGATTTCGTGCGCTCCGCGCCAAGGCGACGGGAGGAATCCTGGGTAGGCCGTAAACGGAAACCGCTCCGTGACAATGCGCACCGCATTCCTGTCTGCCCTTACACGCGAAAAAACGTTCCCTCCTTTGTCCGCGGTTTTGTTTTCCCGCTGAGCGGCGGGACACCTGAACCGCGGCCGTAATCCCGAAATACCGCTCAGCGCCTCGCCCCTCGCCCCCTCTCCCTGACATCACACCAACCCTCAAGTGCAGGAAAAGTCCCCCCCTCCCCCCTCCTTGACCCCCGCACTTTGTCAACGTGAAAAAGGAGTCGTCATTATTTCAATTACTGGTTGACCTCAGAAGGAGCGCAACTCTAAACCGAGCACGCTGAACTCAGAGACCTTCCGAATCTGAAGAGGCGAGCACTCAGCTTAACTGTAGTCTGTGTGTGGTAGGCCCCAAACCCGGCCCCAAACCCATCCCCAGCCCCCCAACCCACCTGCAGTTCAGTTCTGTTCAGTTAAGTTTCAAGTGCAGTATGAGTCTGTAGACAGGCAATGGCCAATATCCACAGGATTACTAAACGGGGCGTGGCAGTGGCACACATTTGGGCGGGGCACCATACGCTTCTATATCCGGCGGTAGAGTGAATTACATTCGGCCAAGTTAATTCAACATTAATACAGTTGCATGCGATATAGCCTACCACTTTCCAAAAGGTTACCCGTTATCGCCAGTGAAAGATTTGCCCCCTCCACCAGTCAGTGCTAGCTCATATGTAGGACCGTGTAAGCAGTGTGGAAAATAGTCACTGATTCAATAGCGAGGGCATCAGAGGAAACACTTCAGCTCAACTGATTCTCACACAGAAAGTAGTTGGCACAGTGGTCACCAATAATTGGCTATTACACATTGCAGATATTTAAGGCTTTAGCTTTTGAATTGTTTCAGTGCAAGAGCCAAAAGTAGATTAAAACAAAACAAGATGCCCCTCACTAACTTGTTTGTGGGGTTTTTGTTTCATTGTCAAATTTTTGTCTGCAATCCAAAACCAGAAAACCAGCTGGTTTGAATTCTGCCAAGTAACCGCAGGCACTAATTTATTTACTTTTATATCAAAACACTAACTCGCAGTCAAAACTGCCCATAAAAGTGAAACTCTTACCTCATGAAATAATCTAATTCTGCCGATTATTGCTTGACACTTGCATGAAAACAGACTGTCATTTTGATTGGCCCACAAGAAAGTGCTGCCATCACCCATTTTGGCTGATGGGAATGTTTTCAGAGAGTGGCAGGGTCCATATCCCATATTACATTAGGCTACGTTTCTTTAAACTACTTCTGCGAGCCTCCCCCTTCTTCCCCTTAAGAAAACACAGTTAGCGAGCTTTTAACAAGCTGTGATGCCCTCTGGCAGTGTGCAATGAAAGCCTATATTTTACTGCACATTATAACACATTGGCAGACTATGGTCTTCTAATGAACCAAGAATGCAATTTCTAGCTTTACATAAAAACACACGCGAGTGTGCTATTTGAATGTTTGCATTTGGAGTCCGCTGAGGTCCGAACTCCGGTCTGGTCGAAGCGCGTGTCTTAGTCACTCACTGTGGGGATGGGCCCTGTACTTGTCCAGTGTTGTTCATATTTGTGTATACTGTGAGTGCCTGAGTCCTAAGACATCACCCCACAGGAACACAAATGCATATTGGGCATATTTCTGCCTGACTTTGTGGGGGGGGGAGGGGGCGGGGGTAGGCTCCAACTCCCCTCAACAGAATCACTGGAGCTGAACTTTAACCAGACTGAAACCAACCCAGCAAGATAACCTCCCGCTGACAGGGCGGCTGGGTCTCCTCTGCCTGATCTGGGGAGAGAAAGGCTGGTGGTTTTGGGTTTCACTGACCGCCACGGTCCTCTCTCTCTGTCTCCACCGGGGAACGAGAGGAGGGGCTCATGACGTTCGCTGTTCGATGGCTGTCCAAATGATGTGCTTTCTCTTTGAGCTTTTTGTAGTCCCCCGTACGTAGGGAATGAGCATTTTCTACTTTTCTAGTTTATTACCTAATAGGCCTATAACCCGCTTAAACTTTTTGATTTGCTGTGATAGATCCCTCACTACATTTCTGTTTCATCAATTCTACCTTTCTGCACCGGATGGGCCAGTGGAGGATGGGCTTCCCCTCTATAGCCGGGCTTCCATTTTGATCAGCCAAATTCAGACCAGGTTTTTTTTTCCCCCACATTTTTGCCCTTCTGTTACTCTGTAAAACGTCTTTGTGACAGTTTTCTGCAAAAAAGCGCAACACAAATAAAATTGATTTGATTTTGATGTGATTTGATATTTTGATTGAGGACAGAGAAGGGAGAACAATAGGGAAGAGCTCTGCTGGAGGTCCTGTCTCGATCCCCACCAAGTCCTGAACCCGGCCCATCGCCAAAGTGCCTGGGTGTTTCCAGAGCTTGGCTCTTCCTCCTGAAACTTTAGGGAGGGTCTCTGTGGGGTACGGTGGTCACTGGCAGGGACGACGCGGAATGCCATTAAAGCCGTCGGGGTCCTGAAAGGAAAGGGGGGTTCCCTCCGGGGCCCAGGGGGTGTGCCACCCGGACACAGGAAACGGGGGATCTGAGAGGGAAGGGGATTAAGTCATCCAACTGAGTCTTTGAGCAGGAAGTCGGCCGGGCCCACAGCACAAACTCCTCACAGGGAGCCGGACAATCAGCCGCTCCCCCCCCCCCCCTCAAAGCACCGCCCCCCGGAGGAGCCCAGGGAGACTCCCGGTGAAAGAGGCTCTGTTGCGCAGCGGTGAAAGACCCACCATGGCCATTACGCCACGCTCCGCCTTTGATGCGCTTTGCGTTGGCCACCTGAGCGTTCGTGATGGGTGTGACTGGGCCAAGAGGAGTGCAACTGCAACCCCGACCCCCCCAGCCAGCCCGACCCGCAATGGTTCCCCAACAAAATTTGATATTCATTATGCATTCATTCAAAGAAAAAAAATTAGAATTCAAGAATTTAAATGAAGTATTAAGATTTTCATTTAATCATCCATACATTTCAAGAGATGGCTTTCCCATGACAAACAAGGTTTCCTTTTTAGGAAGAAGGTCCAAGCTCTGTTGCTTCCATTGCTGTTTGTCTTTCATATGATTAGGTCATCAATTCTGGAGAGAGAATGTGACTCACGGAGCAGAATATTTCTGTCACAAGAGGGGCTAAGGCTGTCTTTGATATCGCAACGCAAATAACTTAAGCATTACCCAAAAAATAAATAAATACAAACATTTGCAAAGTCTGTAAATGGCTGCATATGTCTCACAAAAAAAGCCCGTTCAAAAGATCAAAAAGAGTCTTAAAGCGCATTCTGCTCTTGGTGTTCATGAAATCGAAGAGAGATTTCATCCTTCTCTTACAATATCACAACAACCGCAGCAAGTGTGATAAGCTCTATTCAACTAATAGTTTTTTCCAAATGTTTTCACCTTTTATCTTTTGGCTTGCCAACAAGTTGCTGCTATGTAATACAAGACATGTGTATTCTCCAAGACTCTCTAATATAGCTACAAATAACGATGAAAAATGAATGTTTTGAATTTCTTCTGCAAGTCAGAGGGCTTGCAGAAAATCTTGAGCTCATACAAGAGAGATATTGTTTCCCAAATAGTTGTGATCTCCTGCCCACCCAGATTGCTCAAAGAAACGCTACCATGAGTCAGGGGTCAATTGTAAAGTTAACCTCAATAGTGCAAGATAATACAGGCTTTTTTTAAATACATAGATGAAGTTCAAAGGTCATGCCGTTGAATTTCTGGAGCACATACTAAAGGGAGCAAACTGTTCAATGAGTTCATTCTCATTTATCTTCTATTTTATTCAGTTTTGTTTAAAATGTTTTTTGTTTCATTTTTTTTTACCAAGAACAACACCTTCCTGTGTATTTGTGCGTGTGTGTGCATGCCTTGTACCCAGAAAAATTTCCTTCAATGGTAATGTGACTTTGTGTTTGTTTTTCAGTCAGATTAATAAAAAATAATAATAATTCACAAAACAGCAACTAATAATAAGATGTTTTTTTTTGTTTTTGTTGCCTTTGGCCTTTTTGATGGCCTTGTCCCTATCACAGTTTCCACTGTGAGGCTGTCTCTCTGGGTCTGCTTCATGGGGGTCTGCTTCAGCAGCTTATCACACTGATTCCCATCTCCATGCAAATGAGCGAAGTGCTGCTGGTCTGTGAAAAAGGACAGAAGCACACGGTCACAGCACGCGCCGCGTCCCGCTTTCAGTTTTAATAAATGACCGATGAGTAATTAACTTTTTTTTTTAAACTCTGGTTCCCTTTGGACTGTCATTGTATAAATATGCGACTACCCCCCCCCCCAAAAAAAAGAGGAAAAATTAGATGGATTGGGAAACTGCTTGTGAAACAGCAGTGAGAGGCTCACAGGACAGACTTGGGGGTCAGATCCACAAACGAAGTGTTTTCATGTACTCCTCTGCCTGTAATCACCCCCGCCCCCAACCCGGCCCTGTTCCCATTCGCGGCTCCCTCGTTCCCACCATGCTGTCTCTCACCTCACATCTCTGCCGAACACAGAGGCAGGCGCCGTTATCTGCTGCCCCTCCACTCCCAGACCCCCCCTCCCCCCGCCCTGCCCCCCTCCCCTTAAGAGCAGAGCTCTGGGGCTCCGTGTGAACAGCGAAGCCAACACAGCCCGGCCTTTTCACGAGCACTCCGCTAGATCCGCTGCCCTCTCCCTTCCCTTCTTTAGCGGGGTGGAAGGGGGTAGAAAAGACCCTGAGGTTCAACCCAAGACCATATGTCCCTGTTGCCCCACTGGCCAGGGCAAGGGGTGGGGGGTGGGGGGGGGCTTTACAGCTGGAATGTATTAATACGCACAATAGGATTTAGCCTTGGTGCACTCGACCCGCCCCCCCTTCCCAGAGAGAGAAAGCCCTCCTGGCCGACTCCTGTTCATTGTCGCCCTTTCATTAACTCCAGAGTAAATAAAGCCACACTACAGGTCACTGCCATCGGGGGGGGCGAGCCGCCCAAATATTGACAGTGCATCAGGTCGCTCCCGACAACCTAAAAACAACAAGACATAATCTGCCATGAGCGGGCTTCTGTGAGCCTGTCAGATAAGAGGTTTTAACAAGCTGGCAGCACTTACCACTTTAATGGTGCCTGTTCTTACAGGTCCCTTACAGATCACGGTAGACAAAATGGAGAACTATTTCACCTGTACACTGGAATTACAGGTGACATTTACAAGTCATTATTGTACTACCTCACTGCGGTGCGAAGTAGTTCCAATCTCGTAAACTGGTGATAAATTAAGAGGAAACTGCACTCATCAGAGTATAAAAACAAAACGCATAATCATACAAATACAGCTCCCTAAATTTAAAATATGTTGTGATACAAAAAATATCCTCAAACAGGGTAATATAGAAGCTACAGCCTTGCTTAACAGGGCAAACATGAAAATGATAACTGCCTCTTCAGGCACAGCTACACTCCAGTTTAAAAATAAACTGGAAAAAACGGTTGACACGTGCAAGAGGATTAACCTCCCACAATTTAAGAAATAGAGCATCTGAGCTGACAGTTGTTCTGTGGAAGTGCATGCTGGGACATGCACATTTTAGAGTCCCAGGCGTTCAGCTTGGCAGCTGCCATTATGTACATCCAGAGTGGTGTTTTATAAACGTTTTAAGCTGAAAAAAGTGTTTTGAGGCACAGACGTGACAGAAACAATTTCTCAGTTTGGTGATCTAACCTTCAGTTTCAGTGGATGGAAATGGTGCATTCAAACACAACTTTGTTCATTTTAATAATGCAACTTTCTAAATTCAAATTTACTTCTTGACTGACTGTTAATTTTGAGTCTAATTTTGAGCCTTGGCTGGTTCAAAAAGAAAAAGTATCCTACTATGCAATGTAACCCTTTCGTCAAGAGAATGCCATTGAATTAGACTAGCACAAAGAATAATATTCTATCCGGTTGATCATCACTGGAACCCATTTTAGAATAGTTTCAAGCAGTCTGCCCCCCCCACCCTACATGGTCCTACATCACAGAGAAGTCGGGGGGTTTTTGAGTTCCTGTCCTTCCCCATTAAAGAGGGGAGGGGTGGGGTGGGGCGGTGACTCAACCTGCCGGTAAATTTGTCCACGAATCAACTGGCGCAACATGGGCCCGCGCTAATCGCCTCTGACCGCTCGATCTAACCGCACACCTGCACCGGTCCCAGCGTGACGCCTAATCCAATCAGAGCCCTTTTCACCGAATTTCACAGGCGGCCGCTCCAGGGCTCCAGGTCAGCAGTTAATAACGATGTTAAAATGTCCGACCTCCTCTGTTACTCCACCCCCCCCCCCCCAAAACTTCCTATTTAAACACAGGACCCCCCCATCCTCCCCCCTGCCCTTCTCCACCATGCGCATTTTTATTTTATCATCCTGTGCTGCTAAGTAGGTCAGGTTGTCCTTGGAAATAAATGAGCCAACTGCAGCCTCTCGTTCGGGGCAGAAGGTCTCTTATCAGCCAGCTTTTTTTTTTTCGGAGAGACACCCCCGTTGGTTGGTTCTCATCATTATTTTCGCGGAGCGGTTGTAAATCATCAGGGAAATGGCGCACTGCGCGGCGCGTGTTAAAACAGGAACGGCGGTGTTGAAACTGTTGAAGCCGAGCTCTTTTCGCTCCTCCTCCTCCTCCTCCTCCTCCTCCTCCTCGTCGCGCGATTGCCGAAACTCGACAGCACTGCGCTTGACAAATCATCCCCGGTCAGCAAGGTCCTCTTCCTAAGGAGCCACGGCGTAGTACTTGGGGGTCAGACCAAATCCCAATATCAAACCACCCTCTGGCTGGTATAAAGGCAACACAGCCTGACGAGAGTTGCGGTTTTACAGTTTGGATCTGTGCTCCTGCCCTGTAAAAACACAGTGGGGAAAATGCGCTTGGCAGCACTGCAGCATAGGCCCCTCAAATCCATGACGTTCGCTTAAATAGGCGGTGTCAGGCTTAAGCCTTCAATTTGTCACGCGGCCCGTTTCGCGGCGAAGGCCGATCGCAGCGCTCAGCTGTTCGTGCTTCGTGTTCGTTCCCGTGTCAGAGCGGACAGGAGCTCCCGTGTGCTCCATCAGCTCGGTGGCGATGAAGCACTTTTACTTTACTCCACAACAGGTGGCCGTTTTTTCAACTTCACGAAACTGCAGCCTAAAAAACTACACTACGAAAAAGCCAAATCCCATTGACTGTTTGGTGCAGATCCAGCCAATGGGATTTTGCTACTAATCTGCAGATGGGATTATAGCTGTATTTCAAACATCTTAACTAAATGCGATGCTGAAGGCAGCCGCACAGCTGTCGAGAATTACTGTGATCGCTTTTAAACGAAGCGTTCCAAAAGGGCCTTTTCCAGGTGTGTGTCCATGGGCACCTCTACACGTCTACAGTTAATTTGCTGGGACTCATCGCAGTACTTGCTAAATTGACTTGCACACTTATCCCAGTGAGAGGCGCGAAATGCATGCATGTGCCTTCGTGAACATAAAAGCAGGTTGGGCTCATGGTATAGATCACCCATTATTTACGATACACTTCAAAGAACAACCCCCTTAACTCTGATACAAGTATGGTTGTTCCTGAAAAGTGTAAGCAAGAGTACCGTGTATGTGGCTTGTTGTAGAATAGCCAGGGCTGGTGCACCACAAATGTGCTGAAAATCGATCAGTTGGACTTAAAACTCACCCTATTGTTACCACCGCTGTTTACTGATCCTGTCCCTTAAGGTTATGAACTACCTTAACTTCATGACACAAAAATTTGGCGAGTGTTGCCATCAACTATTGGTTATTGGCTTCTGGGGCTACAGTTGTTTGCAGTGGCAACAGTTTTGTAGACAGGATAACTAAACCCCTATGCCCCAGCTCAATAAATTCCTTGTTGTCTGATTCCGTCCAGCGTGTATTTACAGGAAACAGAAACTGCTCGTTAGACAACAGCCATTTTCAGCTGGCTGCTGGCAGTATCTGACTTCTATCAGGCATTTAAAGAATGCCTGATACCCATTCGCGGCTCGCGAGGCACTTGCAAATGCAACTGCACATGTGCACCGTCGCACGTAGGACCTGACACAGCGAACGGGCGCTAGGGGGTTTAGCTGATGAATGATTCCAGTGTGCAAATGGCAAATTTCAGCAGATTCAGCAGAATTTCAGACTCTCAGCAGACCCTCTGTAGACTTTAACTCACTGAAATGAAAATAACAAAACCAGAGCGCAGATCAAAGTGTGTATGAGGCGTTACTGCATATACGTCTAGAGGGTGGAGGTGCTTTACCTCACCTCAACATTAAGAATAGAAGAAATCTGCATGCTAAAAAAAGGGCTCTATTCCTCAACATTCTGAGATTTCTTTGTGTTCTTACAACTGCTTTACACAGCCGGGAATGTGACGGCAGACAAAAGGCAATTTCAGGGAAAGCTATAACACATGCCCACCACAAGAGCACATCAGGAGCTAAACAGAGGAGTTAGGTCCACCGTTTGTCCATACGGCTCTGTGGACTATTGGCTTAGTTTATCCTGAGCTGCCTGTCCGACAGAAATGGCTCTGAAAGTAACAGATTAGAGGATACCTGCGAGCTTTATTCTGCAAAATACAAATGAGGATATTGTCCACCATCACATTTATCTTCCTGCCGCTGAACACAAGAGGTGGTCAACCCTAAATGCAGAAAAAAAGACATTTTGTAATAACGTGATTAACTGGGTCGTGTGAAACGGCGCCTCATTTTTCAGAGGAAACGGAGGGCATAATTTTGGCCACGCTCCGGAAAATCAGGTATAATCAAGATAACAATGCGTGACCACATGCTTACTTGAGTGTACAGCTTAATCTTTTATCTCCATTATGTCTTGTTTAGGCTCGCCCACCTTCCACACCACACACAGGGTGAACGAGGAAAACGTTTTTTTTTTCTTCTTTTTTTCTGAAAATGAAAGGAAACACGGCCTACATCTAAGAGGCATACATCTGCCCTAAAGTTGACTAGTTTCTGGGACCTCATGTACAGTAGTGTATGACATGGAAAGAAGAGGAGGTACATGTATTTTCATGTACAGTATAATGGCACACAACACTTTGCAGCTATGATTTATATATTATTTCAAAAAATTTGGCACGTGTTTGGCAGCTGGACAGTCCCCTATTTGCTGTGCCAGGTCACTGTTGGCTACTGTGGTAAGAGTCAAATCACATGCATTTGGTCAAATATCATATCTAAACCCTCAGCATAATTAAAGCCCAGAAAATGTGCAGTAGTTTCTTATAAAGTGGTTAAAACTTGCAGTATTTTGGAGAAGGCCAGTTCGTTGTTATGAATGCCTTTTTTAAAGACTCGTGACTTTTGTTACCTTTAACGCGTGCCTCGTCTTCTCTTGGGGAAAGCGCTTCGTATTGCATAATTACAGCTATAAATCATCACATAGTTTGCATGGCGGCGTGACACAGCTGATGTTAAGAACTGCGGTAGCGAGATTGCTGGGCCTACCTCAAAGTGACCTGTGAGTGCTTTCAGCGAGAATGCTGCCAACTCAAGGAAAAAGCAGCTATGATGTGCTATTAAGGACGATATTTAATTAGAATCGGGAATTTTATACAGTGCAGAGCAGCTCTGTTCTCACAGAACCATCGCTCAACGGATAATAGTCTCCCATTATGTGAGATGTGATATGCAATACCATCGTCGCTATATGATTTCATGCAGAGAATTTGTCTGAAGTTAAGGCTCAAGTGAGCGTTTTTCCGTGAAGCCCCTCCTACACTCTATCCGCTGTATTTTAGTATAGTCAATGTAAAACATATTATCATAAGATTGTTCTGAGTCTGTGTGTGTGTGTGTGTGTGCGTGTCTGTGTGTGTCTCCGTGTGTCTCTGTGTTCATTGTTCAAACACCACAGTCACTTGCATCTTGAGAAAAACAGCCATATGGTTCTAAGGACGCAAGCTTCAAAAATCTTGGGGGGTGAAATGAGCAGCCTTGCCATATTCCCTCAGCATCAACTCTGACTCTCTGCCAAACTATTTTGGAGAGCTTCCTGTGCATCTATGTCACCCTCTCTGCCTGCTTGGATTCTGCTCCTGAGCTCAAAAGGAAATCTTCACATTTACATTACCAGACTTAAGCAAAATGTGCCATCTGTATAATACTACTATCACAAAGAAACTCCTGGAACGAAACCAGAAGCCATAATAATAACCGCATTGTAAGAGGCAAACGTGGGAACCCAGAGAGGCTGGATCACGGCCTTTTCTCTACATCTTTTCAGAGTTAAGCAAATAAAGAAAAACATGTTGTGAGCATTAAATATATTTCTGGAACAACATTCTGCAATATGTTTACCCCCTTATATTGTATGGTTATAGCAGAAATGGACAACACAACACCAGTAAAAACATATTTAGAACAGATAGCCTATGCGGTAACGCTTTCTTTCTCTGAAAGTAAACAAGGACAAACTGATGGCTATAGCATGACTGACTGATTGTCTGACTGCAACGCGCCTGGAATTTTGTTTTATCTTTTTAGACGAACGATAACTTTGAAGTCGATCCTACATTTGATATCTTAACTGTCCCTGTAACATGTGGTTTCTTTACTTGACCTAGTGTTTTTCACATTTGTCTCCCTAAATAAAGTTTGCACGTGAACCCCTAGACAACAATTTTGATTCGATACCAGTAAAGAAAATGGCAAAACAATTATGTTTGATTTTGGCCTCTAAAATTCCAATGAATGTAATCTTAATCTAATTTCCCCCGTGATTTCTGCAATTGCCTACCCAGATTGTGAAAGCGCCCTCTTCCTACCAAACAAAAGCTTCTTGTGAGAATGTTTCTCAATGTAGTAACATTTGGAACCATCTCAGTAAAAAACATTTTTTTCCAAGAATCTAAAGGTTAAGGGTGATCATCACAAAATGAGTGTGCAACACGAAAATTCCTCCCTAGACAGTTAAACAAGGGCGTTTAAAAAATAAATAAATAAAAAATAAAATCTTCCACACACTGGAATAATTACCATTTTTTCACCAGTCCGAACTCATCGAGTCCCAAAAGCTTTTGACGGGTGACCGAACGGTGACTGTGCCGACAGACGTCACACAAGCTGCTGTTCTTTCCTGGGTTAACGTGGGAGAGAAGGAGCATCTCTCCGATACGCTGCTCGCGCACTCTCTCACCCGCCATTCACTAAATCAACATGTCCCATATCTCCCAACCCAGGCATGACTAATTTAAAGAGTATGAGCTGGACATGTTCCAGCTCATTCAGTGGTTTTTACTTTTGTGGGGGGGGGTGGTTGGTTACCCTTGAAAATAGCAAACATTACTCATAGCTTTATTATGAAATGTTTCGAGCTTTTCCATGAATGCAGTTGTCCATCCGTTCGTATGACGCAAGACATCCCTGTGGCTTATAATAACAAAAACATACATAGTTTCAGAGGAGTATTCTCTCCGTACATGACATACATCTAAATACGTCCCCTTAAGTTTGAGTCCTGTAATACAGTCCTTCGGAATAAATGTAAAACAGGTAAATGAGATGGTCTTGTCTTTAAAAACAAACTGCGGAAGACCCAAATTATTAAGGAGCACGTTTCCAAGAAGAAGCTTGTGAAAATTCTTCATACCTATCTGCTTGTCAACAATTCCTAAGCTAACCCAAACATATTTAACAGCTATGACGCACGAGGAGCTGCTGTAATGACTTCAGAATCACGCAATAACCCTCCAGATATCAAAATACAGGACAATGCTCATATTTAACACGGACTACACTGTTCTGTTGCCATATATTATGCATATAAAATAAATTGTTTTCTTGTTTGTCATGGCTGAAGGGTTGAATATTTTTTGGGTTGGACTATCCGGCCGAGCTCATTTTATCGGTAAGCCTCGCGCAGAATACTGCACTGCGGGTCGAAGGCGTAACGAAAGCGTTCTGTGTGCGCGCCGCGCAGCCAGAGATCTGCCGGAGATGTAGCCTACATTTTTACTGCTTCCTGGCAAGTCACCGTACGCCGTTTTTACTGTCGAGATCCGGGACAGAATGTTCTCCGGGCCTCCGCAACACGACTGCCTTTCCATTCTGCTGGAAGCAACCATGGAACCGTGTGTGGAGCTCACAGCGTCACTCTCGATTCGAGAGCAAGAGCTTTTGCCAGAACGAAACTTCATCCTGCTATCCCATGTCTGAGATTCTACTAAAAAAAAAAAAAAAAAAAAAATCTATAAAAAACGAGATCTTTTTTTTTTGAAGAACAGTGGTTCTGAAGAAAGTCACAAATGTGTGTTGGCTTTCATTGTTACTCAGCACTTAACTGATCAATTAATGCACTTGGTGACACAGCCAGCTCACCGCACCTGGTTTCTTTGTTATGAATTTGCAGCTGCTTTGAACAAGAGCCAGGAGGCCCTGTGGCTCTCCAGGACCAGGGTTGAGGGCCAGTAGTTCAGAGACAGGACTGATGTTTTTCATAGGTCAGTGACCACACCATACTTCTCTACTTCTGTCAGGCCCTCTCAGTTTATCCTCCCTTTAGATCCAGAGGAAGCGGGCCAAAGTTAAGCAATTTTCTAACTTTGCTCACAGATTTTTTTCATAACTAGGCCAGGCCAAAGTTAGCTGAGTCAATATAGGTCAGCGTGACCAATGCTGTATTCACATAAGCATGAACTATGTGAGCAAGCCTGATTCTACATCTACACTGTAAAAAAAAAAGATCTAAAGATTTTGGCAGTATTTGTTTGCATAACGCAAGCAACAGTGGAGAATAGTTTATAAATACTTCTCTTGAAGCGTGCTCATAACATAAGGAAAATTCAGTCTGTGATTTTTATATAGGGCCTATATAATGATGTATTGGTTCATTACATGATATTAACAAAGGAGTAGCCTATCTCAGAAAGAAAAAGTCTTGAAAAGGGTAACTGTACACTCCTATCAAATAATAGAAAACAAGTGGACAACTATTAAGCGTCACTGTTGCAAGATAATGTTGCTACCAGTTATAATGCCCAAAATATAGCAGTGTTTGCAATGATGTGTAGTTATAAAGGTAAGACAAGCACAGATCATAGTTGAGTTGTCAGGTTTCTTCTCACATTAATGCATAACACAGAAAGCAGCACCAAACGCAGTGGTATGTATCAGAAAACTTGTTTTGTCCCCATCATTTCAAAATAGTTCCAATCATCGCACATCATATTTTCAACATTTCTGAAGTCATTATTCCATAGCAATCATGTCTTTTTCCCTTGATTAATAACGCAAGTGTACAGGGTGTGCGCTATCAAAACACACTCGTGCAATGCAGTGGAGCTCAAGGATATCAGTTGGTATTTGAAGACGGGGCACACCCTGAATGTTTCAGTCCAGATGATTCATTTCTTTAATATAACACAAATTCCAGGTCCTCTAGAGTGCCCACTATTACCCCGCTGGCATTATCATATGACAGCTCGGACAGACAACCTGCTAAAGTCACATGATATCGCCAGGTTTTATGGATCAAAACACTCCACTGCAGACACGGCCACTGGCCACTGGAGCTTGTGTTGGGGGAATTACCAGACCTTTATTTTTTTTATTCCGATGAAGGCACTGGTCTAAAATCATGGTAATGTGATCTTTGTTAAATCTAATGATAAGTTCCTGTCCGTAATTTTGAGTCATTCATTTAAAGTCACTCATTTCTCTCTTGACATTGTGACTTCTTTTATTTTTGGAGCGATCAATTAATAAGGACATTTTGAAATGAATTATCATTTATAGTTATGTTATATTGTATGAATTGTACTTCCCTTAAAAAAATGCAGTATGTGACTGGTCTTTAGAGACACCCAGTAAACTGCTTAAGAATTAACATACGATTATTTTTGTGTGATATTTTAAAGCTTACGTGGGTGTGAATGTTTAAAAGAAAATGAATGGCATCCTTGTAAATTTCCCAGGCCTATATTTGGCTTGTGAAAAAAAAAAAAGAAAGTTTGGCCTGCCTATATTTCTGTCCTATTATTCTCAAGGTTTAGAAGCAGGCATGAAATGGGGTTAATATTTATCTCTGTATATTAGTGAAGGAGATCAAAAGGGAACCCTATCAAGGCTGCAGTCGGTTATTTCCAGCTTGGAAGTGAAGACAAAAGACGCTGTGTCTTGTCCTATCCTCTGAGGCCCCGTTGTCAGAGTCTACAGAGTCACAATGTCTTTAAAGAGCACTGGAAGCAGCTCATCAAGATTATGTCTGCTCGCCCTGTTCATAACAGGAACAATGAAAATGGTTTTGTTTTCGTTTGGGCCCTGTAAAAGATATTACAATGATACATTAATACGCCCCTCTAAACAGTCAACAGAATGAAATGGAGGAAGTGCCCGGAAAATGCATGCATTTAAAATCAAAAGAAGGTATGTATGTATCCATGTCTGTCAGTTAGTATGATCGTATATTATTGTGTAACTTAATACAGACCTGTTCGAGAGTACATATCTTGTTGTGGTGTCTTTTTGTAGGGCATATTCGCTAGTGGCGTGGTCAAGGAAAAGGGTGTTGCATTTAATCCCTGGGTCCTCAGCTGGCGTGCAACATTTTTTCCTGTTGCACATCACATTTTTTTCAGTTTTAATGCTGCTGGGGTTAAAACTAAAACTGAACTGACTGCAGGGGTGGAGCTTGGGTCTTTAGCATGGGGAGCGAGGGCGGGGCAGGGCGCTCTGTAGGGGCCTTTGAGACCAAATTATTTTAAAATTCACGACTGGAAAATAGTTGATATCCTATTACAAACATAAATCAGGTATTGTCACATATTGCGACAAATATCTAAGTCTTATAAAACATCCAGCGAACGTTTGCTAGAAAGCATATTCTGAAATATAGTTAAACAGTAGACAGGACCATGGACAACAATACACAGGCCTATTAAAAGGTAGCGAAGACACGGCGATCTAAAGTTACAAAACGGACACAGCGTAAGCAACACAGAGACGCAAAACGCAGGCCGTCACATGCACGCGCATACACAAACGCACACGTTTGGCGTAAATAAATAATATGAATGTTTCACTTACCAAGTTGTTGACTCTGTTCGGCTGATATACTCCAGTCCATGCTGTGGTTTGCATGTGTTAACACCGCATGTGTTAATTGCATCATCATTAGCAGAACACAGTAATAATCCAAAGGTAAAATAGAACAGTATGCTCAACGGTTCATTGCTAGCTCCACAGGCTACTTGCTAGCATGAGCTGCAAAGTTTGTACTTCCTCTGCCTTCACGATTGTCATGCAAAGAACACGAGACAAATACTTTTTAAAGTGGAACTCAGGGGGCAATTAAACTTTATCATTCTCTCACTCCGTACGCTTTCCCGCACCGGAATCGTACGTTTAGTGCATTAACTTATCTAACGTTAAGTGTCTAAACATAACTTTACCTTCACAAGTAGGCCCCAGCTGTAGGCGACATGCTACGTCAGATCGATTCCAGGCGGATACACGTCATCAATCAAATATGACAGGGTTTTTGTTTTCATAATAATGAATGGTGATTCATTCTAATTCTCACTAATGAAAAGGCTCAGCTAGAGAATCTGTTTTCATTTCAGCTGTGCTGCAGGGCTTTATAAAAATAAACAACAACGGCTCAGGGATTTTCCGGCGTTAAATGAAATCATATTATACATAATGTGTTTTTTTAATGTAAAAACATGTATATAATCCGTTTTTTGTTTTGTCTTCATCATCATCTTTGAGAGAGAGGGAGAGAGAGACTGTTGTTAATTAACAAATAATGTTAAACAATGGACATTCCGGTCGTGGACTCATCAAAATATTCCCACAACAGCAACAAGCAACATTTTTGTCCCCCAAAAAAAAAAAAAAGTATTTTAGGTAACTAATATATTTGACCCATTCAACAAGCGGAAAATACATAAAGGGCAGGATGTGACCTGGCTGTGAATCTTCTCCTTTGCTTTTTCATGGGATTCTCTGTAGCCTGCTCCCCCGTCAGCGCTGTGCTGGCCTGGCCATGTATGGGAAAATCTTTCGGCTTTTCTCCGTGGCTCAGCCGCAGAGTGTAAACACGTCTCCCCCCTCACATGGCGCTTTCTCGCTCAGACCTGTAATTTCTAAATGGTGGCTTGAAGCAAGTCCGTTTTATGACCGGAGCCCATTGGGTCTCATTTCTTAGCTTTCCACGGTGATTCAGTTCAGCAGGGAACTGACCCCAGAGCAGGAAGACAGTGATCTTGTTGCAGAAGTGGCATAAATGGGTACATATTACTCAAAACTATTTCGAGTTACTCTCAGTAATCAGCTAAACAAAACTTTGGAGCTAATGTAGTCGAAGAATTTGCACTCGATAACGTGATAATGTTCCTGAAGATTAATATTGATGCCAGAGGTTATTCGTGTTTCTGTGATTTTAGATTATTTTCCCTCGAATGTGTGCTAAATCTCGGGCTTGCCAGTTGAAATACAGCATTGGAATATAGCTCACGCATGAACATACTGCATTTGTATAGGCCATTTAAAAATATATTTACCTCATATTCTAGTAGGCTATCTGAATTCATAAAAATGTATTTAATTGTATAATATATTGCCGATTGATATAAATGCTATCCAGTTGAGGAATACTCTCCTGTCTGCAAAGGAATGTAAGCAAGCGTGAGTATATGTATGATCATAATCATAGTATTGTATCACAACTAACCTGCGGGGGGGGGGGGGCTTACGGTTTGTAGGGGGTTGTCCTCTATCAGGTATGCCGTTGGTGTAGCCGAAGGAGGCGGGGCTTTGCTACAGCTTCCCATTCTCGAACACTGAAGCAGGGTTCATTTGCGCTCCTTGGGCAGCTCGTACGGGGAGCGGACTTTAAATGTGTCTGTGGTTGACGGAAAAGAAAAACGGAGAAATATTAATCATGGATTTATTGAATGACGCGAAGAGCAGAGGACTTGCGTCTTCGGTCTGATTTTTCTTCTTTGCTGTTTCCTTCTGAAATGCCGGTCAAAATTCTAGTACGGGGATGAGATGAGTGGCTCTCCTTAACATCTGGTATAAAACTCTCTGGGCTTAAGTAGTGTCACTGGATTTGTTTACACGGGGAAAAAGCTTAAAACAAAAGAATGATCTTAACTCGTGAGTATATTTTATGCACATAAATAAAACTCCACTTACTGTGTCCCAAGCTATTTCGTCTAACTTTTAAATTACAAACAATGTATTTCCCTGATGCATGATTAAATTTCCTTGATATGTAATATTTTGAGAATTTCATAAAATGTTTGGTACTTGTTTTATAATTAACGGGCAATTGTTTTAGTTCTAATGTAAATATTTATTATTTCGCTGTATTAACTCGACCGTTCTTTTGTCTGCTGCAACACTGTAGTTTCTCGGCGAGACATCGTTTCAGTCTACGTCTGTATGTCGCTTCGTATGTAGGTACCTTGGGGGTTTAAAAAATAGGCTAAATGGCCCATGTCCCGTTATATCAGATTTAAACATAGGTTTTTGATTCATTGAGGGAAAATATAAAACACTTCTGACTTTCTGAAGATGAAATGTTAACGCTGCATGATGTAAAATGTGATGTTGCACCTTTAACACTTGACAGTAACACTGATGTTCTTTAAATCGCTCCTGATAAGACCGTCTGCTACGTGATTGTAATGCAAATGTACTGCAATTAAGTATCAAGAACTGCATGAGCCCCAGTTTTATATTCCAAATTTTGATTGATTGGTTGTTTTGCATAATTTTTTCTGCATAAAGTTTGTCTTACAGATGATGCACTTTTTCAAATGTTGTGCATTTTTTTAAGGCTGCCTGTTAGTTTGGCGGACATTGATTATGCTGGGTGTTGACTGGGCTATCTTTCATTGTGAGAAATGCCTTTGATCTACTCGGAGAAGGAACACCTCCTGTAGACTGTGTATACCATAGGGGGATCTGGCAGGCTTGCAAAGAGGGACAGCCAACAACCCCCATACACCCTCCCTCCCCTCCCCAAAGAATGATGAAGCTATCTTTCTTTTGCTTATATAGCAACGGGCGCGTGTCTTTTCTCGGTTTCCTAATGAAACAGTTACGTATTTTCATGTTTTTTGTAACTTTTTTTTAGGGAGGAGAAATTAAGTCTTTCAAAGTGTCCAAATCGTGTATTTCTCCCTCCTCGACCAGCTGTCGGTTCTCGGTTAGAGAAGAGCAGACCTGACAGCACCGTGGCCAAGGGGGTGTAAATCCATCACCCATGTAGAAAAGAGCAATTAGGACATGCATTTGGATGTTCCATCTGGACAGCAGCCTGTGTATGGTCCATGGCATGGATAATTGCCATTAGGTATTCCCATTATTCCAACAAGTGTGTCCCCTCCGTGTGTTCTGCCAGGAACGGCAGATCGGGACAGAAGGCTCTAGCCTATATAGAGTGACGCGGGGCTTTGGCGCGAGCAGTTATTTAACAGTTTGGAGTGACAGTGGTCGAACGTCGCAGAGTGGAACCGTTCTTGTGATCTGCGCATAAGGCTTCACAGAGATGTGGGGGGAAAAAGCATGGATTTCATCCATGAAAGTTGCATGACTGTTGTGCATTTAAGGCATTCCTGTGTTACACACTGAGAGAACAAGGCTTGAAGCTGTTATACATTAAGTACATAAATAGAGTTTTTGGGAATGAACCACATGTATAAGATCGTGCCTTGCAATGGCTAGAAAGGGCCATTTATGGTGATTTGAAACAACATTCAACTCTCTAGCGGAACAGGAAAAATTCACCCCTTACTCACTCCGTCCTCTGAATATCAAAGCGCCCTAAAATGCCTCTATAATTTGCGTACATGCAGAGCCGCAATCCGTTAAAATTCAAAGTTATGCTAACTCAAAGAATGCTAACTGCATTCCGTTGGAGCGCACGCAAGCCACACATCAAGCGATATTCTTGTCCTGTTTCAAGTCAAATATTGGCCACCAATTGTGAGAATTTCCTGTGACAGGAAGGGGTAGGGGTGGACAGAGGGCTGGGGGTGCGGGGGGGGGGTGCAGAGTAATTTTAGGTGTAGCTAATGCGAGACTCGGTCTGCACAGCTGAATCCAGGCTCTATCGCCAAGGAGATTGCAGCTGTGTTTCAGGGTCGGGGGGGTGAATTTGAAAGTGGAACACTTCCTAAGGTTTCAAGAGCGTTAGCCTACATCATGTCATAAGTCTGAGTGGGAATTGGAAGAGTAAAGTCATTGCTCCTGAACACCCTGGCCACGCGAGAGGCTTTCTGTGTGCTTACCTTTCCGTGTGGCTCCACTGTCCACAGTGAGTACTGGTATGGGCAGAGAGCTGACTGGATCCAAACATGAAGTCTCACAAATTATCAATGCACTGCACAAGAGGAGGGGGGGGGTGGCGGCTCAGGAGAAAAATTTTGATTGTTTTTTTTTTTCAGTGGCAGTGTGTAGACACACGCACAAACGCACTGACACACGCACAAACGCACAAACCTGTGTTGTCCATCAGGTGTACAAGTTTAAATCCTTCACGGTTTTAATTGAGCCCAACATAACTTTAAAATTTTCTTTTAAATCTGGCCCAATATGATCGATAAGGGCACTGGCAGTCTGTTGGAGGGCAGGTCGGCTGTTCTTCTCTTCTCTGCTCTGTGTGAGCTTTGCTTCTCTTCAGACCCAAGGCTGACACGATTGCCAGAGTCTGTGTTTTTGTTGGACATGGTGGGTCTGTTATCTGGCCTTGAACAAAATGGGGAGTGTGTGTGTGTGGGGGGGGGGGGGGGGGTCATTCTCAATACAGGATGGTTCAGTACAGTAAACAAGTTCACACGCTTCCTACTAATAAGGAAAAGGGAAATGAGGTAATTCGCCGGCACTGGGAGGCTGTAGACAATACAGAACCGGTCCTATCCGAGAGGTTCATGCCGTACGTGGACAGTGTGATAGTGTGTGTACTCTCTGTACGTTCTCATGGAAACGCGTTAGCGTTTGTTTGTGCGGATCCAAGGTTCAGCTCACGAGAGTATGGCGGATATTGTGTGAGCTGAATTAATTTGATAAGGATAGAGAACTTCTTCTTTTTTTAACTTTGCAGTTATTTCATTGGGTAATACATATTTTTTTGAGCTGAATCAGGCAATTGCATTCTAGAAAAAAACGTAATCTACCTCTGTGATGTTATTGCTATTCTTGTTTTTGTCTGTTTTCATTTCCTTACATTCCATATGATCTTGGGAGACCGTTTGCATTGTTGACGTGTCTGGATAAATACTGTCGGATGTGTGATGTCACTACAATTATAGGAGAGTTAACTAACATAAATCCATGTTAAGCCTGTTCAGTATTGCAATAGCAAGGTATTGGTATTGGAGACATGGGACCAGTTTATTAGACACAGATTAAGCCTAGTCCTAGACTAAGTTCAATTTTGAATGGACATTCTCCAAACAAAACTCAGTTTAATCCCAGACTAAACTCAATCTATGTCCACAAAACCAGCCCATAGAGTCTTATTTCTATTTTACTTATGGATCTGGAATGGCTTCAACATATGACACAACCTACATGTTGGTCTTTTGTAAAAAAAAAATATGTTGGAAAAAGTCCAGTAAGCCGGCTTCTCCAAAACTGAAGAGTTCTGTGTCTGCTTCTTTTTTTTTTTTACCACTGAATAGAACAGCCTTGTTTATTGTTTGCTGTGCATGTAGTCCTTTGTTTGTGGTATCACAGGGCTACATGGTGACTACTGGGGGCTCTAATGACGTGGACTGTGTTTGTTTGAGAGTAGGGGGAGGAGGAGGAGGGGCGGAGAGGGTAAGCTCGGGTCAGCAGATATCTCTCTGTTTAATTTATTGTGTTTCCTGCCCCTCTTACCTGTCTCAAATTAGCGGCTTCTTCCTGTATGTTCTACCGATTTAAACCAGCGGTCGGATGGGCCGTGTTAAATTACCCACAATCCTGTGCTGTGTGCTCAGGAGAGGAGAACGGTGGAATGGAGGCAATGATTGTTCCCCCTCTGTGGAATGTGTCAAATTTGCATGCAAACTGGTGTGTCTGGGGTTGCTAATGGTCTGTTAAAGCACACGGTTAATCTGCATATTGGGAATTTGCAGCTACAGTACATTTTTGGTGTGTTTTTATGGCTCTGTGCACAATTTTATTTTTTTACGATTTTATCTTTTTACCATAGAGGAAACCTGGTCTAATTTTTATCATGTGACATGACTTGTTTTCAAGTTTATTTTTTTTATTGTATCAAGGGTCTGTACTCAGGTCCAGGAGGGCCACAGAGTCTGCTGCGTTTGTCACTTTTAAATGGACAAACAGGTCAGATTTAAGAATTTAGGTGAGGACAGTTAACTGTTTGACAAACTGCTTTAAGTGATCCCTTAAGCACTGAGTAACCGTAAACACCAGCAGACCCTGCAGCTGGTCAGGATCAGGGTTGCAGACCACTGATATGTATTATCATAGCAACTATACGTGAAATATTTTATTAGAAAAAGACCTATCGTGCAAAAACGTCATCGTGCAATCTGCTCTGATGGGTTGAGTTTAAGGGGTTGGTATCACTAAATGAAGTCTTTATGAGATTACCCTTCTGTGGCTTCTCTCTAAATGATCTCACGTGTGCTTTCCAAGCCAAAGGCGTGCTAACGCTAGCACCCAGGTGCGCCTGCAGTGCGACATTAGCCGCGTAGCAGGGTAGCGTTAGCGCTTAGCGGCGTCGGGGGCTCGTTGTTGGTAATGATTCACTGCGCCTCTGCTTCTCCGCATTGCTGCGGGGTCTGGAATCTCGCTCCGAGCCTGGAACGAGGAAAGTCACGTACTCCTCCGAGCAGCAGTTCTCTTGGCTTGCCCTTCCTGCCCTGTCAGGGCTGACCCCCACCCCACCTCCCCCCTGCCCCCCCCTCCCCCCGACCCTGTTTGTTTTTCTAGCCTCCTTGTTAACCCCAAAAGAGGAAAGCCACCTTTTTTTTTTTTTTACAGTCCTGTTGATTTGCAATCTCCATGGTGAAATACAGCACACCGTGGTAACTGCCAATGAAATTAGGCGGAACCCCTTCCTCTGGTTCCAAAAAAAAAAAAAAGTGGTTTTCCAGTTTTCCAGAAACCACTTCAGAGGAGAGAGTCGTATAGAAGCAGGACCGTATGGATTTTCCCCCCCATTTTTCGCGCACACAGAGTCCTCAGAGTGGGGGCTCGTGTTGAGCGTGGGGGGGCGGGGGGGCGGTGCGTAATGGCGGCTTTGGCGCCGTGGTAACGAGCGATCTCCGGCGCGGTCCGTGTGATGTCGGGGGCTGAAGAGAGACCGCCGCACGGGGCCCCGTCGGCGTCGATTCTCACAGGTCCCGTGTGAACTTTCTCACCCACACAACACCCCGGAGGGCATTGGGGGGGGGGGCGTACGCTGTCCAGGGACCACAGTCTGAAGGGGCCCCGACACGACGTAGGGGAGGGGCTCCCAGGGGCTCCGGGGACACCATTTGCTCCACAGGCCCTCTCTGCGACACCATTTAGCAAGCTCTGTCTAAATGCCCTCAAATGGTTAATAAGCGGTCGTCGTCCCAGCCCCCCCCCACACCCCCACCCCAGTCCCTGCAGCACAATGGTCCCCGACACCGTTTGTCGGCAGTTAGCAGGGCTGTCAGAAATGCAGCCCAGCCGTCGCAGTGTATGGGGGGGGGGGCAGCCTGTTTGTGCTAATCAGAAAACAAGGGGAATGCTAATGACCGCAAGCTATCACTAACCGTCTCTCTCTCTCTCCCTCTCTCTCTCTCTCTCTCCGGTCCGCTGCGTTAGTTTGGGAGGTAGGATGCTCATTTCAGGTAACCAATCGCAGGGAATCAGTGCTTACGCCTGCGGATTTTCTGCTCTTTGGCAGAAGTGGCGTGAGGAGGGCACTAAAAATGGATCCCCCGCGCTAGTCCGTTTCCCCAAACGCAGCAAGGGCGCGCTGGGGTGGCTCTGGGCACCATCTGGCTCTGATCCCCGTTATTATCTGTGCGGATACCGCATGGAACTGGGCCCTCGCTGGCCGTTTCTCTTCCTGTGAATGATGGGAACACTGGTGGATTATGGGCTTTAGCTGGCTAATGCCTTCAAAGCTGAGAGCAGATTCAGATTTCTGACATTCTAAGCCTTCGGAGAAAAAAAACCCAAAAAAAAACACCTTACACCAAAGACCCTGATCACAGACGGAGTTATCAGTTATCTAACACCGCCTGCTTTTTTTTTTTGAGAGAGAAAGAGAGAGAGATCGTTTTTAACGGTCTTAATCATCTGGGATTAAGATTATGTGCTGGTGTTCTTCTTTTCTGTGGAACATCTTTGCTTGGGGAAACAATTCTGTCGTTCCGTGCAGTTTGGTTGGAATTTTATATGTGCCTTGTCGACGGTGAAGCGGGCCATGCCCGTTTTGATGGCTCTTCTGTGTAAATGGGGGGGGGGGGGGTTTGCAGATAAAAGCTGACTGGAAAGCAGTGGGCTACCTCTGCAGATGTAAATGAGCTGCTCTTGATTAGCAGCACGGGTTCAGTTAGGCGCCAGTAATTAGCTTGCCGTAGCACAGACCAGCCTTACAGTGAAACATCCTGTTCTGTTAATATCTAACAGAGCTGTCGTATTTTCTCCTTTTCTCCCCCTGCAGAGATCGAGGCCAAGGAGGCATGTGATTGGCTGAGGGCTGCTGGCTTCCCACAGTACGCACAGCTCTACGAAGGTAAATGGCCCAACCAACTACCTGCATTCTCCATTGGAGAAGGGGTTACCATAGCAATTTGAAGACTGACATCTCCAGAACCTTCTTTCTGCATCACCACATTTACGCTATGCTTTTATTGAACCTTTTATTTGCATCAGCGTTACGGTACAGTTGCTAGATCAAGTACCAGATGCTTGTAGATGCTGCTGCTTGATCTTAGTTAAACACGCAATCATATTTTAAAAGTTGTTGGTGAAACGACACTTTCCAAAAAATCGGGAGGATAGAGTCCGTTTCCGTTCCAGGGGACCTGGAAATTTGGACTTTTATTTGGATGGGATTTTATGAAGAAGAGTTTGCACCCGCACCACTAGGGTTGGGTCGAATGTTCCGGATGCCCTTGATTGACTCAAAGGCGTTTTGCGTGGAGACAAAGGGCTCCCTGCGTTTGCTTAGTTACAGGGGGGCATTCCTGAAGGCCCCGCCGCTGGCGAAGCTCCCCGCCGCCAGGGGTTTTCAGCAGGGCAGCTGTGTTTGCGCGCTCGGCTGGGATGCACTTCCTCTTTTGTTTCATCGGGAGGAAGGTGGGGGGTTGTTTTGGTGGGGGAGGGGGGGGGGGTTGGGGGGGTGGATCTTGTGGGATCTGATGACAGATCCTCCTGGCTTGGAGGACCCACGCATTCTTTCCACAAGCTCAGCACCCCCTAATCTGGGTCAGGCCCCCTGTCCTCGTTCCGCCAAGGCCCTGGTGGAGGAGCGGATTCTGCCCCTTTGAAGAGGCAGCAGCTCTGGGTTTTATCAACCATGTGATTCCCGCTATCTCCACCCCGCACCACCACCACCACCACCCCACCTGACCCCTACGTTCTCCTCTCCCCTTCTCCCCTCAGATTCACTCTTCCCCATCGAAATCTCCTCCGTGACCAGGGACCATGACTTCCTCGACCGGGATGCTATCGAGGCCCTGTGCAGGTAAGACCTCACACCCTCAATGATGCCCGCATCCCCCCCCCCACACCCCCCCATACCCCGCACCCCCTCAAAAAAACAAAAACAAAAACAAAAAAAAGAAACCCCTGTGCTACAAACTCTTCCAGGCTCTTAATGGCATTCTTTCACTTGCGTAACCAAAAACATATTTGTCGGACGATTTGCAGGAGAGATTACCTCAGATATCGCACACTTTTAAAAAAAAACGAAGACGATAAGCCACTTCTCCGCCCTGTCTTTGAGGCCGACTCTAGGTAGGGGAAGATGATTACTGCTTCACAGATGCTTCGGTTTCCCTCCTTTCAAAACACGTATCGAATGGAGGCATCAGTCCGTTATCTAGGAATGTCCTTCTCCTGTCACGCTACTCTCTCGTCGTCGTTCCTCCTAGTGGGAGTTTGAAATGGGCCCGGCCATGCGTGTTATTACACAGGCAGTCAGTTAACAGGGGAAATGGCGCAACAAAAATAAAAAATAAAAAACACCAGAGGAGCGCTTGCTTTACTAGCAAATGCGTTATGCGATGTGATGGGGTGGTGCCATTCGAAAAGGCCGTTTGGAGGGGACAGCGGGTTACGTGATTGTCTTTCGCGTACGTGTGGCTCGTGAGGGAAAGCGTTTGAGTGCAGGAGGCAGTGGAGCCGGGCCGGTGGGGCGGGGGGCGGGGGGGTCGGGTCCACAGCTGATTGAAGGCAGACGAGCCGAGCCCAGCTGGTGGCTCTCATCTGGAAGGCATTACTCAACGCTAAGCGAAGCCTCCAGTTCAGCTCGGTTGATCTCCTGAAAAGTAGTCTGGAAGGACACCTACCAGGTGTGGCGGGGGGGATAAGCTTCCTCTTCTGTTTTTTAGCCGTTTTCCCACATTTTTTTCTCCCCTTTCCTAAGCTTGTCCTTTACCACCTCATTAAGAAGCTTTCTTTTTTCCTCTTTGTAAAAGGTTTTTTTTTTTTTGCAGATGTGTTATGTTTGTTAACGAGTCAAACAATAGGTCTGAAGAGAGGCTTGGACCGAAAGCTGGAATGTCTTTTTAAAACTCCCTTTGTGTGTGTGTGTGTGTGTGCGTGCGTGTGTGTGTGTGTGTGTGTGTGTGTGTGTGTGTGTGTGTGTGTGTGTGTGTGCGTGCGTGTGTGTGTTATTCACAGACGGCTCAACACCCTGAATAAATGTGCTGTGATGAGGCTGGAAATTACTCCACAGAGAAAACAAGTGAGTTTACTATCTTTAATTTAAGTTTTACTATCTTTAATTTAAGTATATTATCTTGCATTTCCTTTTCATCGTTTGGCGCTTAAAAGGAGAGTTCCCTTTTCCACACGGATTCACTTTTAATGGTCAGGAGTCTGTTGTATGTCATAGTTTTTTTTTTTTTTTAACTTGAGGTAAGATAAGTTTATATGAAAAGGAACGTGTATATGCATGGAACACGCTTGTTCTCTAGTATAATTATTAGAATTGTATTTTTATAACTTTGTGTATGTGTGTGTGTGTGAAGGAGAGAGGGTGGGTGGGTGTTTTGAACTCATACTGAGTTTGAGAAATAAAAAAGATATTTGCTGGAATTAGCCTCAGGATAAATGGCAACCATACAACTGCTGTCAGCGCAGTTTTCATCGTGGCATGTCTTGCTTCTGGACATTTTTTCCATGAGTGAATTTCTCTCTCGGTGCAAAAAAAGCTGTGTCAGTCTGTCATCTGCATACAGACGACCCCCTTAGTGAATGGGCCTGAATGATCAACAGTGTCACTGTTGACCTCTGGGATCGAGGAGGGTCAGAAGACACCGAAGGGGGTCATTCGCTGACTTTATAAAGGCGCGACCCTACCTAGCGCTGGAATGCGTTCACGCTCGTTGTGTAACTGCCTTCCATTCAGGCTTTTTGTATGCGCGGTATGCAGCGCGCTGCTTGTCACAGTCCTTGACGGACAGTCAGGGCGTAAGATCATTTAGACGCACCCCGTCAAATTCTCACAGTCAAACCGTGCTGTTGGACGCCCCCCCCCCTTGGAAACGCTTCATGCGATCGGAATCGAATTGAAACGGAGCCCTTTTATCGTGGAATCTGCTAGCACGTGAGCTAGCGACGGGCTCCTTTCATCTGCAGTGTGTCACAGGGTTAATTGGTTTTAGCGCGGGCAGTGCGACAGACGGGGCGGGGTCTGGGGGGGGGGGGGTCCTCGTCCCGCGGGGGCTGTCTCTGATGAAAGAGCACGTGCGACCCTCCAGGGGCGGTAAATCGGCCTGGTTTTTTTACGGACGTTTTGTCACCGTTTCATTAGTCACCGCGAGGAGACTTCAGAAGCTCCGCGAAGCCGCGATCACTGTCTCAGCCGCGCTTTTTAGAAGTTAAGACCGCCTCTGGGTACAGTGGCCGCTATTCAGTCGTGGAATTGGGGTATCCGAGCACAAAGTCCCTTTGAAAAGGAAGCTGCTGTTGGAAAGGGTCTGGGGGACTTCCTAACCCCCCGGCCTGACTGGAGTTTAAGACCGGAGCGGGGATGGAATTTCCTGTTGCCTCTGGGGCAGTGATAAAGTAACTGGAGACACATGTGGCTCTTGTGAGTCTGACATGGACAAGTAACGCACAATGCCCTCCCCAGTTATCTTATCTCCCAAATGAGTAAATTAACTTCAGAACCACAGTTAAGAAGGTTGCAAGGTTTAATAATGCATCTTAGAGTCCACCTACATTCCAGAAGGTGTCAACCAAGGTCCGATCAGTGATGTAATATTTGGACCCAAAAGGTTAGGAGCCATTGACCAAAGATTTGTCAGATGTTGTATGAGCTTTGGCTCCAGATATGACAGTACGTATGGGAAAATATGAGAGGTTGGTGAGGTTTTAACATTCCAAACGAGAAGGTGAGTGAATGAGCTGTGGTCATGTGATCGGGCCCTTCTCGCTCGGCGATTTCTCACCTGTGCCCCCCCCTGCAGAGCGAGGACTCGGACGAGGATGAGCCGTGCGCCATCAGCGCCCGCTGGACCTTCCAGAGGCACAGCAAGCGCTGGTCCCGGCTGGACGAGCTGGACGTGTTCTCGCCCCCGGGCGAGCCCGCCCCCCCGCCGGCCGTGGAAGGTTCCGGCGCGGGGTTGAAGGTGGGCGTCAGCGCCGAGAGCGTGCTGAGCGACCCGAGCGAGCAGCCGGAGGTCAGCTCCCTGCACAGCCTGGGGAGCAGCACGGGGAGCCAGGGGGCAGCCCCCACCACCGCCAGGGCCGACTCGGTGACCAGCGTCTGCTCCTCGGCCGGCTCGGGCCCCTGCGACGACCGCTCCTCCGAGGGCCCGCCCCCGCCCTCCTCGCCCAGGGAGGTGCCCGGCGTCCTGGCCGCCCTCAACGGCAAGCCGGGCGGCAAGAGCACGCGCTCCAAGGCCAAGAGCTTCCTGAAGCGGATGGAGAGCCTGCGGCTGAAGAGCTCGCCCAGCAAGAAGAAGAAGGTCATGTCCAAGCTGATGATCGGGGAGCCGGTGCTGCAGGAGGGCGTGGACCAGGAGAAGCTGCGCCGGCTCAACTGCGTGGAGATCTCCAGCCTCAACGGGCCGGGGAGCGGGCCCAGGAGCCGCAGCGTGTCCTACTCCGGCCAGACCAGCGGCAGCAGCAGCAGCAGCAGCAGCCAATCGGAGGCCGGCAGCAGCGCGGTCAGCACGCCCAGCCCCGTCACCCGGGCCCGGAGCCGAAGCGCCGCCGGCGGCAACAACAACAACAAGCGCGGCGGCATGTACCTGGAGGGCTTCGACCCCTTCAGCCTGCTGCACCTGCAGCCCTCCCTGGAGGAGGAGGAGCCGGGCCAGGCCCCGGGGCCGGCGGGGGGCGACGCGGTGGCCCAGCAGAACCGACGCAACCGGAAGGAAGCGGCGACGAAGGCGGCGGCGGCGGCGGACGAGGAAGAGGAGGAGGAGGAGGAGGAGGAGGAGGTGATCTTCTTCATCCCCGAGGGCCACAAGCCCGGGACGTTCCCCAAGGCGCTGCGCAACGGCAGCCCCCGCCCCCGGCTGCGGCGGGGCAGCAGCGACGACAGCTCCAAGGGCTCCACCCGCCGAAACTCGGCCGGCTCCCTGGACAGCCGGCTCAGCTTCTACGACAACGTGCCCTCCCCGCTGCTCCTCCTGGACCGCGAGGAGGAGGAGGAGGGCGAGGAGGAGGAGGGGGGGCAGGGGCGGGCCCGCTGCCCCAAGCTGGACGACATCCTGCAGCACGTGCGCGGGCTGCAGCGCTTCGTCAGCGAGTGGTCGGAGCAGACGTGCGAGGAGGGGGGCGGAGACTCGGACTCGGCGCTGGACTCGGTCTCGCCCTGCCCCTCCTCGCCGCTCCAGAACCGCCTGGAGGAGGCGGAGAACGGCAGCGACCTGGACAGCACCGGCAGCCCCGCCGGCGAGCAGGACGAGGCGCTGGCCGCGCGCGAGAGGCGGGACTCCGGCGTGGGGGCCTCGCTCACCCGGTCCAACAGGTGACCTCATCCTCCCGCGGAAATAAAAAAATCTCCGCTCGTTTATTACATTACAGGCATTTAGCAGACACTCTTATCCAGAGCGACTTACACAACTTCTTACACAGCATTTACATCGCGTCCATTTATACGGCTGGATATATACTGAAGCAATGCAGGTTAAGTACCAGCAGTAACAGCAGTGTCCTAACCGGGAATCGAACCTGTGACCTTTCGGTTACAAGGCCAGCTCCCTACCCATTACACTACACTGCTGTTTATCTGTCCGTCTGTGGCCCCCCCGCCGTTTGATCTCTGCCCTTATCTCTGTACCGCTGTCCCTGTTTAAAGGGAGCAGCGCTTTTACCCTCTGCCCCCTGTTATGCAAAGGCCTCGCTAACAGCGTTTGGCTTCGCTCAGGAATGCCGTATATCAGGGAGACGGACTGTGAGCAACGTGCCCAGAGCCAATAGTATGCGAGAGGAATGCCAGAGCCGTTGTCATCTTTGAGGGGGGAGGGACTGTAATCTTGATTGATTCTCAATATGTAATAGTTAGGGAGATCACTATCTTGGTAATTCAATTAGATTTGATCCAATTTCTTTCTTTCTTTTTTTTTTTTAACTCAGAGGGAGGATAAATGTTTTGTCAGCCACCTGTCGGAAATAGCGTGGTTTGTCAATCCTTTAGGACACAACTATAGCTACCAGGTATTCACTGCCCCCCCCCCCCTTTAGGACAGACCTACAGCCTCCAGGTATTCACTGACCCCCTATTCCCACCCCCTCCTGTGTGTGTGTTACCTGCAGGCCTCAGAGGCTACGCTGGCACAGCCTTCAGGTATTCACTGACCCCCTATTCCCACCCCCTCCTGTGTGTGTTACCTGCAGGCCTCAGAGGCTACGCTGGCACAGCTTCCAGAGCTCCCACCGGCCCAGCCTGTCCTCCGCGCTGCTCCAGATCAACTGCCAGTCCGTCCTGCAGATGAACCTCCTGCAGAAGTTCTCGCTCCTCAAGCTCACCGCCCTGCTGGAGAAGTACACCCCCACCAACAAGCACGGCTTCAGCTGGTGCGTATCGCTTCCCAGAGCCTTAACACTCAGCATGCTGGGGGGAGCGGGGGTAAAGGGTCTAGGGTTTCAGTTTTTTTGAGACGGTAATTATGCCCCGTGATATCAACACTGGGATGGAAACATCCAGAACGTTCACTTTCGGCAGTTTTTTCTGTACAGCGTAGCCGAACGAGCCGAAGTAACAGGACCTCCCGATGAACCCCGGTGCTCGAGCAGGTTGAGCCGGGGTGGTGTAAAGTCGGACGAAAGGAGAACGATTCATTTTGTTTTTACTAAGTTGGTAGCATGTCCCAGTTCCCCCTCTTCCGATATCTCAGTCCTGGAGTCCCAAGAGTGCCCCGTGAGGCCCAATTAGCTAATGCAGGTGTGGACCCCTCTCCCCCTTGCCCCCCCCACCCCCCCCACCACCCCCCACCCATTTACTCTAACGGTGCAACTGGAAAATCCGCCCCCCCTCCCCCCACTTACAGCCATTCCAGGAATTTCGGCTGTGCAAAGAGTCCCACGCCCAGTGGGGCTGAGCGGTGCCTCCCCGTGTTTTTAAAGCGCCCCTCTGTTCAGAAGGCCGACGTTGTGTCGGCCGCGCGCCGTCCCACAGAGCGGCCGCTTGTGTTCTCCGCTGACAGAGCGGCGCGTCGACGGTGGTCCCCGCGTGTTTGGGGTTCCCCGCGGCGGTCGCGATGTGTTCCTCTCGGATTCCTCGCCCCGTCCCTCACACAGGGGCCCGCTTTATGCCCGCTTATAAACACGCGCTTCCCTTCTTCTTAAAAAAAAAAATAAAGCATTTTTTAAAATCCCCTCGGGGTAGATTTATTTACGTTGCCATGGCGAGAACAGAGGGCATCACAAGGGGGGGGGGAGCGGTGCGAAATCTGGGGTAGAAAATGTGCCGAAACAGGACTGCTCTTGTGCGGGAGGCGACGCCCCCGGTCACATGGGCCGGCTTGTTTTTCAGTTTTTCGTTTGTTTGTTTTTCCGTCTTATAGGCATTAGGCACGTGTGGGTCTGAACTGTTACAGGCTCTGTCTGTCACATACAGCCCACCAGAGAGCTTAATGCTAAATCACATGCATTTGAGTAACAGTTAAAGGTTTTCGGGTACAATCGTGGAAGTGGCCAGTCATGTGACCTGTGATGCAATTGCCTTAGCAGGTTTTAAGACTTTTTTTAAAAACGCAGACAGAACGTTTGTCAGTTAATCAGCCTGAGCAGTCAATCACTGTAACCATAGAAACGGAGAGGTTCTAAGAATCGAGGACAGCGTTCCGCTCATCGGCTGTGGTGTTCTGGTTGTCCCCCTTCGCAGGGCTGTGCCCAAGTTCATGAAGAGGATCAAGGTGCGCGACTACAAAGACCGGAACGTTTTCGGGGTCCCCCTCCAGGTGAACGTCCAGCGCAGCGGGCAGCCCCTGCCCCAGAGCATCCAGCAGGCCATGCGGTACCTACGCAGCCAGTGCCTGGACCAGGTCAGTAAAAAATTTTTTTTTTTAAACGCCACGCGGCTATCACAGGGGTCATCTTCTGACCATCAGCAGAGATGTTTACTGTGCAAACAAAAAAGATTTCACGCCTTTGCTGGAGAAATTCAGATGAAGAGAATTATGTCATCGGTGTGTCTTAGCACAACAGTGTCCCCTTTTTCCATTCACCATTACGTAAGGACACATGGCGATGCAGAATCCTCCAAACGTATCCCTCTGTATGAGTGTGCAGCCTTAACGTTACGTAATCTCCTCACAAACTGAGGACCAAAGGACAGAGCGTTTGGTGGATTTTGAAGGGGGTCGGGGTGGATAAGTGGGTCATGTTGGCCGGCCCATGCTGGGATACCGAGCCAGCCACTATTTGTTTTCGTAAAGGCAAGTCGTTGCCCCCCCCACCCCGCTAACGCCCGTGACCGTTCCGCCGTCTCCCCCCGCCGCAGGTGGGGCTGTTCCGGAAGTCGGGGGTGAAGTCGCGCATCCAGGCGCTGCGCCAGATGAACGAGGCGTGCGCGGACGGCGTGGGCGTCGGCTACGAGGGCCAGTCGGCCTACGACGTGGCCGACATGCTCAAGCAGTACTTCCGGGACCTGCCCGAGCCGCTGCTCACCAGCAAGCTGTCCGAGACCTTCCTGCAGATCTACCAGTGTGAGCCTCAGCCGCCGCCACCGCAGCCCAAAATAAACACCGCTTTTACACCCAAAAGCCCGGATGTTCCGATGCCGCTAACGATGCTGCTGTTGCTAGGAGGTGTACTATCAATCTCATTACATTACACTACAGGCATTTAGCAGACGCACTTATCCAGAGCGACTCACACACACGATTGCATTTCACATTGCATCCATTTATACAGCTGGAACTGAAGCAATGCAGGTTAAGTACCTTGCTCAATTCAAGGCTACTGAGCACAAGTTTGATGACCCCATCCCCCTGTCCCATGCATGTATTTTTGTGTATTGGACTCCTGTAGTCGTGTTTCGTGGAAATATCAAGGTCAGGCACTCTCTTTCTTTCTCCTGTATATTTAGGAATTGCTGGCCTTCCATTCAGTTAGGCGGTTATGTTCCCAGGCCCAGTGCATATTAGATTAAACGTGATGTTGTAGAGCAGTGGGGAGGCGGTTGCTCAGTAGAAGAATCCCAATGGTAGATCACATGCTTTTCCCCTCTTCGTTTCTGTTAGTGTTCCTCTGTAGTGGGGGGGGGGGGGGGCACATGTGTTCTGAAACAGCACAGGGCTCCTCTCAGAATCTGCATTAATCATGCGGTCAGTTAATGGTTTTCATAACACAAACCTCCCAACCCCCTCATCCAGACAAAGATATTTAGTTTGTCCCACGACCTCTTAATGCTCCAACATCCAAGAAGGGGGTAGACTGGTAAACCGAAACGGTGATTTTCCATGCAGTTGACCTGCCGTTTAACATTGGGAGTTCAAAGCATTCGTAGTCCTCTGTTCTGGGTACTTAAAAAAAAAAAAAAATTTTTACGACCAGTCTGGTGGATGTTGTTGACGGATTTAACACGGAAAAGGAAACTGTAAATATCCATCAGATGACTTGAGGACACACAATGAATTCTTTTTATCTTTTTTTACAGTTTTTTTTTTCCCCTGTTAGACTGGAAACTATGTGCTGTTCAGCCTAAATCGCTGATTAGATTTACCATTTAAAGGTCAGCTTAGTGTATTTTTCTGAAATTAAATTGGATTTTTTTTAGCACAAATATTTTGAACCTTCTTGATAGAATAGTTTTAAACCCAAGATAAGCCAGGAGAGGGATTGTGCTTTAGGAGCTTTAGGCCCACTGATTTAGACACAAACAAACCATTTCTGACTCAAACAAATAGTTTCACTCCATTACAAGTTTTTCCCAATTCATCTGAATGGAAAAGTCTGTATGGGCAGCCAAAGCAAGCTCAGTGGCAGTTATTTGAAAGGACAGATTGATACATGTTGATTCACGGGTCCAAGCTTGAATTTTGAAGGCAATCGCGTTTGAAATTGAGCTCTCTTGTCCGTGGCTATGATTGTTTGTACGTGGCTTCTAAGTAAGCTCATGTATGATATTCTTTCATACATGGCAGTGATTTCCATAGGAAAAATGATTTGCTGGTTAAAAATGTTTGATTTCCAGGCTAATCAAACATGCTATATATTAAATATCAGTTTGCTGAAGTTGTCCCCTGTAGGGGTATCCATGTTCCTGTGGAACAGGATATTTCAGGGCATCTCAACAGTAGGATAGTACCCCCTAAATGACCTCCCATGTCCTGCCCCCCTCCCCCCTTCCAGACGTGCCCAAAGACCTGCGTCTCCAGGCCATCAAGGCGGCGACGCTGCTGCTGCCCGACGACCACCGGGAGGCGCTGCAGACGCTGCTCTTCTTCCTCAGCGACGTCACCGCCAACGTGGCGGAGAACCAGATGACCAGCACCAACCTGGCCGTGTGCCTGGCGCCCTCCCTCTTCCACCTCAACACCCTGAAGAGGGAGAACTCCTCCCCCAGGTAAAGGGCGCGGGCAGGCCAGTCCCGCCTCCACGGCTCAGCCCAAACTGGGGGGGGGGGGTCTAAACTCACGCTGTCCATCCGTCATCTAACCTGCTTCCTGGTCAGGGTCGTAGGGGGGAGGGTTGGAGCAAAAATGAAATTAATCACCACCCAAATCTCAAAGGTCTGTCTAATGATGAACCTCCATTAGCAGTTTTTACTGCTTTCTTTATTGCATATTAATTACATCTAAAAATTGGAATAAACACCCGTACACAAGCCACAAGCATGCAGCGCACATGCACACACATATAAACACACACACACACACACACACACACAGAGTTCCATCTGGCCTTTGTGCTGAGGTTTCCTGTGTTCTCGTGCTGCTCGTGTACCCGAATTCCTGCGCATTGCCCCGGTCCCATTGTTTGAGGGGAAAAGCCGTTTCTGACGGGAACGCCGTTTCTCCGCGACAGGGTGATGCACAGAAAGCACAGCCTCGGAAAGCCGGACCAGAAGGACCTGAACGAGAACCTGGCCGCCACCCAGGGGCTGGCGCACATGATCGCCGAATGCAAGAAGCTCTTCCAGGTGCGCTCTCTCTCCGCAAAGCATCATGGGAAACGCTCTGGGAGGGGAGGGGAGGGGAGGAGGGAGGAGGGGGCTCAAACATGACCAGTTCAGATGTCTGTCAGTGTTCCCAAGTGTCCTCTGAAAAAAGCTGGCTTATTTGGAACACATTGCAAAAAAAAAACTAGCAGATTTGCCTCACTTAAAGAAAATGTGCCCATCACTTAGCATTCTGTTTGCTGAGGTTTGGAGCTTAATGTAATTGGCAAACATCTCTTGAGCCCTCCTGTCGTACATTACTCACTGGAGAGTGCTGTCAACGCACGTTTCCAGCCTCAGCTCACCTTTCACCCTTTTAATGAGTAAAATGTGAGTGGGGAAAAGCCTAAATTGGATAGGTATGGATAATGAATTTAGGCGAAGTAAATTGAATTTGATGATTTCATAAAATTAGCATTCATCAGCAATTTAATTCCGGAGCCATTCACGAGGGGGAGCATTTTTGTTTAGGACTTATTTCGAGGAAAACGACAGCAAGGAGAAAGAGAACGAGGCAGTGTTTCCCGCTCACTTTTTTCCCCGTGAAACCTTCGGCTTCCGTTGGAGATTAACCCGATCCCGTCCCGCCGACGTTCCCAGATTCCCGAGGAAATGAGCCGCTGCCGGAATTCCTACATGGAGCAGGGCCTGCACCCGCCCAGGCTGGAGGAGCTGGGAGAGGCCGGCCCGGACCAGGCCCCCGGGTTCAGGGCCTTCCTGAAGGAGGGCCTGGACAGCCTGCTGAAGGAGGCCAGGGACAGGTTTAAGGGCTACGACAGCTACTCCACCCCGGAGCAGACCGAGCTGGCCTGCAAGAAGGTGCTTGGGTTCTCTCTCATAACATTAATAATCTCTCTCAGTCTCTCTCTCTCTCTCTCCACCTTCCTCTCTCCCCATGCATACTTCCTGAGGAATTCTCTGAATGGGATTTCTTATTCACCTCATGTCTTTAAATGCAGTTCGGCTTTCAGTTGTAGCGCCACATCAGGCTTCAGTAGATTCCACTTCTGAAGGTCCTGTGTAACATCCCAGATTACCATAGAATCCAATCGGCAATGGGTATCTCCAACAGGCCTTATGCAGTGTAGGATAACGGTTAAGGAACTGGCCTTGTAACCTAAATATTTGCAGGTTTAATTCCCAGGCAAGACACCGCCGTTGTATACAGTATATCCAGCTGTATAAATGAATACTGTGTAAAAAATGCTAAAAGCTGAGTAAGTCACTGTGGATAAGAGCATCTGCTAATCCTTCAATTTTTTATTTTGTTTTGTTTTTCTATATTTACCGGACAATTTCATCGATCAGTGCTCTGACTTGTCACGCACCATATGAAAGTGTTGTTCCAGTTTGATGGTGCACCTGGTCTCTTTTGTCAAAGAGCAATGCACAGCTGAAGTGCTTTAAAAAAAAGGCTGAGGGGCCTAATTTTTCACAGAATCTCTTTGTTTATGCAAACTGTTTTCATTCTTTACTTTAGAGTCACGGCCACAGTCCGTTGGGTTCGGTTTTTAACCGTTCCTTGGGCCGTACGATCCGAAACACCCTCCCTCGCTCTTCTCCTCCGTTTTGTTCCTCCCTGCGGTTTGGGCATCCCTGTTAAAAGACGGAGTATCTGGTCATTGTTAGCGGGATTAAGGCTTTCTCCAGGCTCCAATTAAGTTAATGGGATCGCATTTGCTGTGCTGTTCTTTAAAAAAAGAAAAATTGTCAACAAGTCGAACCGCAGTTTAAGTAAGATAAGCAAGAGGAAGTAAACTGGCTTGCTTGCAGCCCCCAGACTTTATTTTGTCGTAAAAAATAAAAGCCGTGTCCTTAAACAACCTCGGAGCTGGTGGATACAGCCTTGTTAACTCAAACCATCTCAGAGAGTCACTTCCTCTGTCTTATTAGAGCCACACGCCGACGTCTCGCACAAAGGCTTTTACGATGCCATTAGTTAAGATAACTGCATTAATCTTTGCATCTGAGATTTTACTGTTGTCAGATGCCTCATCAGTCTCTCTTTGCCCAACCCCCCCCCCCCCCCCTTCGCCACAACTGTCCCACTTTCCACTCTTGTATGTGCATCCTGTGCTAGTGTTAGAAAGGCACCATTGCTGGGGTGTCTTGGTGGCGTAGCCTGTAGAGCACCGTCCAACACGCCAGCGCTTTCCCCGTGCACGTTCGTTTGGGGCCTGCTGTCCATCGCTGGCCGCTGAGTCTCACCCTGGCCCCCTCGCTGTCGCAGGTGCACGACGGATACCCGCTGCGCGTGTGGAAGGCTACGGCGGAGGTCCCGGCCGCCCCGGAGGAGGTTCTGACCCGGCTCCTGCGGGAGCAGCACCGCTGGGACGAGGACCTGCTGGAGTCCAAGGTGGTGGAGAACCTGGGCGGCCAGACGGAGGTCTACCAGTACGTCCAGAACAGCATGGCGCCGCACCCCACCCGCGACCACGTGGTACTGAGGTGAGTCTCTGTCCAAGCTCCACCCCACTCCCTTCAGCCAATGGCCTGCCACATTAACTGCACACAAGCCCCGCCCCACTCACTCCAGCCAATGGCCTGCCACCTTAACTAGACTGGCTATTTTCCCTCCGCCAGTTGCCTGGATTAAAGCTACATTTGATGTTTACAGTATATTACAGTATATTCAATTTCTATGAGGACACTGGAAGCTTCTTTATCAGAAACTGACTTTTTTTCATTTGAGACATCACGTTTTTTTTTTTTTTTTTTAACAGAATGTGGGTGACTGATCTGCCCAAGGGTGCGTGCGCGATAATCGCCAAGTCGGTGGACCACGACGGGGCGGCGCAGATGGGCGTGCGGGTCAACGTGCTGACGTCCCGCTACTTCATCGAACCCTGCGGGTCCAGCAAGTCGCGGCTCACCTACATCTGCAGGACGGACTGCAGGTGAGGTGGACACAGTCCATGGGACTGAAGCAAGTCGAACTTTACTTGAGCCCTAAACCCTTGTTTAAGTCTCTGCACTGTTTATATATCCTCTGACGAACGCCCAACACATTTCCAAGCTTCGATACATCCCTCACCCAGTAAAATCCTACCTATTTGCATTTTGGTGTATGCGGCTATGTTCAATAGTTAAATGAACAGTTTAACTATACCCAGCAAAATTGTATCTGTTTCAGGGAGTTCTGATATATTAAGTAGATAAACTAAGTGCTTCTTCGACAAAGATGCTGCTCTCATCTCCTGTGTAGGATAGAAGGTTGAGACCGGGTAGAGCAGTGACTAGGCGAGAAATGGCTTCTCTGTCTGACAAGTTACATGTTTCTCCATCTCCACTACAGGGGGCGCTGTCCAGAGTGGTACAACAAGATGTTTGGGCACACGTGTGCGGCCGAGGTGGGGCGAATAAGAGACTCCTTCTCCAGTCAGCCCGAAAAATGAGCGAAGCAGCGGGAGAGAGGCCCGCGGGTGCCACGGCCGCCGTCACACCGAGCGACTCCGCCCCCTATCAGCCGTCACGCCAAGTGACTCCACCCCCTTGGACTTGGACCTGGGCGCTTCTGCGTCGCCATGGGCAACGTTGGGAGGGGGCACGGGAGGGGGTTGTGGCCGCTTCTGGGAAGCGACAGAACATACTGGAACGTGTGCGCGGTGAACACGTTTTTGTGAACGCTCGGATACCGTATGTGAACGCTTTATTTGGGATTTCCAGCGTGGAAAAGCAGAGGTCGCGGTGCGTTGCGACTGCGCCACCGCGCGCTGGTTTGGGTGGTGCGGACGGTGCCTGAGAGGAGTTGCGTGGAACAGAGGGAGACGCGCCTGCTTGTTATCCAAGATGGCGTCCAGCAGGTAACCAAACCTGCTCCTGGAGATCTACCGTCCTGTAGGTTTTCACTCCAGCCCAAAGTAGCACTCCTCATTCAACAACTTTTGTTAAGATGTTAATTAGTAGAATCGGGTGTGCCAGATTAGGGTTGAAATGAAACCTACAGGACAGTAGATCTCCAGGAACAGAGTTGGTTAACACTGGTTTGGAGGAACGCAGGCTAGGTTGGGGTGGCTGGGTCACCATTAGATTAGAAGGTAATGCAGAGTTTATAATCCTCAAGATTATAATCCCCCCTGTATGTGAAAAGCAAGAAGGACCAAAGTTTTACAGTTTACTCTTGTAAACTCCTACAATTTAAGATCGCAAGGAAAAGAGACTCTGTTTTGACAAGAGCAAAATTGTATTCGGTCTCATCAGGAATTGCACAAAGAGCGTTGTTTGGGAATGTAATTTTGTTTCTAAAGACAATCAACATTTTATACGTTCGCACCGAGCCACTTGGTGTTCATAAGCATTGAATATACATTAATGTCATTACAATACATCAAACTATAGTAGAGTATCTACATTTTACATCACATCTACGGCCCTTTACATAAGTACTGATTTATTTCTCTTCAGCATGGCAAGGAAGACAGTGAGTTGTGCTTTTAGAATGTTTTACAAACGTGCAGCCCAATAAAAAGAAATAAAAATAGAATATCCATGATTATAATCTGCTTGATATTAGAATAAAGTTGAGAGACAGAGGAGGCGGTCTAATAAGCATCTCTGTAATTACTGGTTTTTAAATTCTAATGAATCGGTCCTTTTATAAAGGTGATTTTATACAGGTTTTACTGTAAAACACAAAGATGTAGAAAAAATAAAGATATTGTATCTAATTTAAGGTGAACAGCCAAATGGCAATGTACAATCATGTCATTAAAAGAAGGAAAGTACTTTATGTATGCTTCTTACATACCTGTTTCAGTGTTACATAAAATATGAAGTTAAAATGAAAAAATTCATAAGCTTTTTAAAAAAAATACATTTTCAGATTCTGCAAAAAATATTGTTAAATATACAATACATTTTCTGTACATACTGTGTATTCCAAATGTACACTTTAACTGTATACTGCCAAATGAGAATAATGCATGACAATAAATATTAATTTAACATATTCATGTATTTATACCTCAGATATGTTTTGTATCTTGTGTCCTTTTACTGTAAATGTTGTGTGAAAGGTATGGTGAATAAATGTTTTATCATTTGTATTATTTCTGTACAGACTGTCAACATTAAATGCACTATTAAATGTGTCAAAATGAGAAGAGCTGTCTTCGTGGTTGTTCTCCTGTGGCTGACTGATGGATTACTTACTGCTTTGTCATCCTATTCTGAAAATATTCTGAGGTGTAATTCTTCTTTAAAGGATGTGCTTTAGCAGAAGTAGCCAAGCATGCAATAAACATGCATATAATATTATATCTGAGGGAATTGTATTAAAAGCTAAATCAAGCTTTGCAATGGGTTTTACAAGCTAAATCAAACCATCCAAGTAAAAGTGTCTTAGTGTAGGTTTCCTGTAAGAACAGTAATCTCAGCTGTGCTAACATTAATATTATGGTACAACACTGCTTTGGACAAAGGCCTAGTTGTGTTGTGGGCTAGGGCCAGTCTGCTGGATGGTCACAAGTTTTAAGTATTGAATAGGGGCTGGTCCTCTCGTCCGTCCCATTACATTACATTACAGGCACTTAGCAGACACTCTTTACATTGCACTCTCTCTCTCTCCCTGCATATCTTCAAATGCAGATGACATTAGAGTTTGAGGGCGATCACGGGCGAGCCATCTTTCGCCAGAGAGCCCCCCCACTTGTACGCCCAGACCTCGGTAGCCGAGTTCATTAGCCATTCCTCACATTGCAATGTCGCTCACTTCCTCTTCAAGGGTATCATTTTACCCGCTTTAGTCGCGCTTAGCTGGGCCCGCAGATGTCATTCATCCAGCATTTCCATCCAAACCTGGATGGGCGATAGAGTGGGCGGCGGTGTAGTACAACGGGTAAGGAGTTAGTCTTGTAACCTAAAGGTCACAGGTTTGATTCCCTGGTAGGACACTGCTTGTGTACAAGGTACTTAACCTGCATCGCTTCAGTATATATCCAGCTTTATAAATGGATGCTGTGTAAAAAATTAAAAAAAATTTTAAAAAAAGTTGTGTAAGTCACTCTGGATAAGAGCATCTGCTAAATGCCTGTAATGTAATGAGATCAGTCTGTTAGGAAAGAGTGTGATTCTGTGGATTAATCTATGAAAGTTTTTTTTTTTAAATAAAGTTAGGTTCCCTGAAACGTCATGTAGTGATTGATAAACTGCAGGCTGTATGACGGACAGCCAAGTCCGTAATCCCGAACTGCACGCCAACAGCACTTCCATGTTCATGTGGGAAAGATCAATTCTGACAAGAGGACGCTGTTTCAAGAAGGACCTGTGAACTTTTTAACGCTGTGAAAATTGAACATTTGGCCAGCACTTGTGAGGGAAAACATCTCAAAGAGGAGGCAAATGAGAACTGGTAGTAGATAAAGTTTCAAAACAAAGGTCGATAAATAAAAGCGACTCTCCAGAAATGTGAGAAGCTTTTCCCACGCTGATAACTGTGCAGAAAGACGAGGAAACAGCCACAGTCTTCTTCTCTTTCCTCCTCTTGACCCGCGCATTTCTTTGTGTGCAATTTCCTCAAATAAGGATATGCATTCACGTAGATGGCAAAGTAACCATGTCTGTGTAGTTTTGAAAACGTAATGCCTAAAAAACGTTTAGTGCAACATGATTTTTCATTTAATATTCATTTGAAAGTTACTTTTTATAAACCGCTTTGTCTGGTCGTTTTGTTTTGTACGTATGGGCCAGAACAAGAGGACAGGACTGGCATCAGTACAGTGCGGTTCCGATGCTCTCGTACCCAAGGCAACGGAAAATCCCCTGGAAGTGATTGTTTTAGCCGCCGTAAACTCTTAAGTCCGAACGATTGCTAGCAGCCGAACCGCTGACATCATGATTTTCCCCCAGAATTTCTAACAAGGAATGATGACCTTAGAGTCTGGGAATGGTTGCTAGGAGCCAGCGGTGGCAAAACGAGCAAGATGTAGAGGGAGGCCCGTTGCTCTTTAAACTGATATCGATTATTTGTCTTGTAACAAGTTTTTTTTTAATTGATTCTCACAAAAATACCAAACAAGGCACATGCTCCAATACCTGATTTCTTGCAATGGTGTGTAATTGTAACATTTTGATCCAGATTTTCAAAAATTATCTGGCGTATCCTGTTCCACGGATAGTTACATATTTATATATTTCACAATCAATAATGTTTAATATATAAATATTCCTTCATAAACTACTTATTACCTATGACACGAAAAGAACACCTTACTTGTAGAGACTACATCAGCTCAGTTCTCTAGTTATTAGGGTTAGGATTAGGATTAGGGTTAGCAAATGACGATCATAGAATTCTAGGGTACTAATTCCATGATCCTCATCTGCTATGAAGACAGAACGAAATGTTAGTTGTTCAGTACTGCTATCCTGCCATCTGGTGGCCATCATTTAGAACTGCAACTGTCTAATTACAGGATATTTTTACACGGCAACGGTTCAGATTTTCTGCGCACCATTGGTCCAAATGGCCTAAATTGGCAAGGCAGGCCTGATTAATTCCAATAAAAGCAGATGTTGCTGAAAATAGCTGGTTGCGGTAGAGGGACTAAGGCCGTCTGGAGGAAAATATAATCGCTGGTTCTGTTTTTTTTTTTTTTTAATCGCATACAAAGACGGTCGTTTTTCAAAACCGTTTGAGCCATGCTGTGGAGCCGTCCTGCGCTCGCCTGATAAGAACACGGGTTTTGTGTCTTAACAATGCGCCGTAAAATATGAGCAGAAGAGAATGACCTGAGCGGGTCATGTGGTCCGCGACCATCTGTAACCATGGTGCATATTCAAATCAAGTAGGCTATTGCTTTCATTCATCAACCACATCACTTTAACAGACCTACGCTGTAAACAAACTCATTCCGGGCCTATACCACTGCATTCCGGCTTTGCATAATGTATGGAGTCTCACATATCCAGTGGAACTGTTCAGAAACGTATTTCGTCTGACACATTTAAACCTCAGTAAATGTTCATCAAGGGCTATTGGGTAATCTGTTAACACAGGCACACTAATATAAGACATGTGAAAGCTGCTTGTGATATGACTCCAGTGGTTTAAAAAGCCATTGCTGAAAGATTTCTTCATCTTGTGAGCAAGACAATTAATTTTTTATGTGTAAATTATCATTTTAGACACAATTTAAAACAGATGAGTGCAAAACTCAAACTTAAACTTGACAAGAGATTGATATTGGACACTGAATTGTATTGTTTTTGGACCTAATTTTCCCATGTAGGTCATAATAATAGTTCCAGATATAGAGTACATTGCCGATGCTGTTCGAATGATGGACATTCTGATCGTTGCTGGAGAAAGGCTCTTAAGAGGACCCCTTTTTCTTGGCGATCACACACCAGTTTCCGTGGTCGAAGCAGGAGCTCTGAACGCTGAGCTCCGGGACGCTGTCCTCGATCAGGCGGGCCAGCTCTCCTCCCCTGAAGACGTGGTAGTAGCGCATCAGGTCCCTACCGTCCGCCCGGTCGCCCTCCCGCCCGTCCAGGCTCACCGTCTCCAGGATGGAGCCCGCGGAGCCGCGCGGGGCGGCTCGCGTCCCGGCGCCGCGGTTCAAGTCGTTCGCGCTCCTCACCGCGGCGGAGAGCTGGCGGGTTTCCGCGGCGACGTGGTCCCCGCGGGCGCGTCCTCGCTCGCCCCCGTTCACCTCTGTCAGAGCGCCGGCGACTTTCAGCCACTGCTCCCCCGCCTCCTCCTCCTCCTCCTCCTGATTCGCCGGTTCCGCGAACACGTCGTCGTCGAGGCTAGGTTGCCGGAGCAGCGGGCCGCCGTGGCCCAGATCGACGCTGCGGTGCCGGACGGGCTGAACCAGAACCGCGCTCTCCGCCCACTGCGCCGGGCCGCTCCGGAGCTCAAGCCCCTCCACGCAGCGCCTCATGCCGGACTCGTCCAGGGACTTGGAGAAGAACCAGGACCGCAGGGCCCGGCTCAAGCAGGGGCGGGGCGCCCTGGCGTCTTCCCGCTGGGACGGGATTTTGAAGCAGCACCTGCCCACCGCCACGTAGTCCCCCCCCAGACTGTGGGCGCGCCGCCCGCCCGTCCCGCCCCCCGGGGGGTCCGTCCCCACGCGGCCCTCCGGCAGGTCGGCGCGACCCGAACGCGTGTCCCCGGATTCGGAAGAGTTCCTGGAGCACAAGGCCCCGTTCCACGGCACCAGGACGTCCTGCTTGGGGAAGCGGCGCAGCTTCTGTTCCTGGGCCCAGACGTAAATCATGAGCTCCCCTCCCGGGGCCACCGTCCTCGCCATCTCTCTTATCGCGCACACCCTCCTCTCCGGGGTGGAAAAATGATGAATCACTACGAATAAAGAGCACTGCGTTTCAAGAGCTAATCGGTTATGCTGTCGGCTATGTTATGCTGTAAACCGAGGAACACTCATTTTTACTTGACTGACTGTATGCACTTGAAGTGCTACAAAGCCACTTCATACTTCGATGACTATGGCCAGACATGCCAGGCCATTCACTAGATAACAGATTCAAGCCTGGTTAATTCAAGGAGTTTCTCCTTCAGTATCCTGCCTCCAGCTGGTATGACCAAACACCAATGTCCAAACCAAACGCATACACTTAGTTAGCTAATTTTGGCGACCTGTTGTTTTTATTTATTTATTTTAATCTCATGACTAGGGGATTAAAGACCTTCTGCAGGCTCTCTTCCTAAACTCTTTGCTTTTTTTGTGCACCACATCTTTCTGAATTTGCCATTCTTCTGCATCCCTACTGAGACCTTGTTTCTTTGTTCTTTTCATCTCTTTTCCCTCTTATTTTTTCTCTCTGTGCTGCTTTATCTGTGTTTCCCTCTAAAACTGAAGAGCCTCAAAGACCATCTCTCTGGCCAAGTCCTGGACTCAAAGACACACACACATGCACACACACACACAGACACACACCCACACACACGTGCAAGCACACACATACACACACATGCAGGCATTCATGCACACACGTGCACACACACACATACACACACAAGCATGCATGTGTGCACACACACTCACAAATGTACATTATATACATGAGCGCACAGACAAGCATGTGCAGAGAAAATTGCCACTTATTATCCCACTCCAGTCTGCAGGTTTCTCAGCAACACAATGTGCTAAAGACTTTGTAAATCTGTTCGCACACTGAAGATTCGGCACAAAGGCCTAACCCTGGAGGAAAATCATACATCTGCCCTTGATATTGAGAGGTCTGGATTCAATCAACATTTGCCATTCATTTTTACTTTCCAACATCAGTCCTTGCAAATATTGTTTGGCGAATTCTGCAACCATTTAAATTATATCATCAAACTGCACTAGTGCAGAGAAATAAATTAACACTTGCTTTCATTTATAAGTCAGAGGACAGTTATCAGCCTGGATGACATCTTGAAGTGAAACACATGTTACTGATAACATCTACCTGTGATAGTTGTTAACCATATTAAGAGTAGGTTTTAAGCCAGAAATCTTCATTCAAAATTCTCCGTCAGTGTTCTAGAACTCCCTTGCTTTCAGTAGCAATTGTTACGTCAGCATTAGAATGTTCAGTTAAGAACATTCCGATCGCGTATCTGTGACCTCACACCTTAAAGGGTTAAATGCGTAAGATGGAGTGTGGTTACCGCCGATGGATATGACAGCGCTGAAGACGCTGTTCCTGAAGGGGAGGCGAAGGTTGTCACACACCAGCACTTCATTCCCCTGCTTCCTGGCTTTGGCCACAAGGGGGCCACACAGATCACAGCCCACCGTGCGGACTTCGCGATTGACATTCAGATACTTCCCAGTGCCACAGCCTGCCAAAACAAAAGGCATTCAAACGAAGGTCATTTTTCTCAGAAATAGAAAGCATTTTTTTTTTCATGTTATAGCGGCAACGATTATGCACGGTACAAATCTCCTGTCGCGACATCCTTGTTTTCTGTGCAGTTTTATCAAAATACAATGACTGCCCCAAAGGACTCCTGTCCCCTGTCCCATATGCACGAGTCAGTGTACAATTTAGTGTCATTGTAGCACGTTGACAAACAAGAGGCATATAGGTTTAAAAATGTATACTTAAAATGAACTTTATTCCAGAGAGCTAATGGACAAGCTTACCAATGTCAGCCACCAGACTGCCCGGTTTCTGTTGGAGGAGGAACTGTCGAACCCGAGGCCAGGCCTTGCCCTGCAGGTGGCCGAGGTAGGGAGCGGTCTTCTCGTAGACGCTGTGCACGTAGCGCCTCTCCAGAAAGGCCGCTTCAGTCTCCATCCTTGTTCTTCAGGTGCATTTCCGTTGCGACTCAGGCCGCGGTGTCCTGCTTAGTATGCAAGTCATTCTCATCACCGACGCCAAGCCCTGCGACAAAACAGAGCCGTACGCATTCTGGGACTGTCTTCCTTTTCGGGTGCAAGAATAATAAAGGACGAATATGTGTAAAGGGAGAGACAAAACTAATCAGTGACAAAATAGTGGTGTCCAGGGAGTGATACAGTTTTAACCGTCTGATTGTGTTATCACAGAATGGGGTACATAAAAGGCCTAGAAGGCCTTAGAGTTAGAAATGACTGCTTTCCTTATCCTTCCTAACGAGACATCAGCTGACACCAAGTAAGAAGCGACTTGATGTAAAATACAATTTAACAAAAAAACACATATTTATAATTTATTATTAATTCTGTTTTTGGAAACCTTTTGAAATGGTGAGGATTAGAGAATATAGCCTACATTTTATTAGCTACAGTAAAAAAAAGGAAAAAAAAGTGTGACATCAGTTATTTGTTGCTCGATATTGAGGCAGCGTTAGTAAATTCAAAGGAAATTGAAATTAATGCTTAATAAGCATATTTTAATGCTTAATAAGCATATTGCTTTACATGATTAGAATCTCATATTTCAATTTAATCTTAAGTTCTCTATGGCCTTCTGAGTTAGTCTTTCTCTGTCTGGTGTTTCAATTATGAATAAGATGCACTTCTCTAAAGTGCTTCCTGGTAATATCTGGATGTTCATCGCACACTGGCATGCAGCTAAAATGAACCTTGGCTGGCAGTGCTCGAGGGCATTCAGAAACTAGAATACTAGATTTAAAAAATAAATTACAATTTTAGTGGCTGACCTGTTAAAATTTTTATACTGTTTTGTTGATGAAAAATGACTGTTTTCTTTTTGGAGTTATTCATTTTCAAGATGCTATGAAGAAAAATAGTTTTACAATCACAAATCTCATAGGTGATGAACTTTGTTTTGTTCACTAATTAAATTACACGCGCACACACAATAAAACTGTCAATCAATTTCACTTAGTTCTACGGTATTCCGGCGCTGTGATTCCAATGAAATAGCTGCATGCACAGTTTATCAGACGGTGAAAGGCATGACAACATAATAGACAACACTGACGACATCCTCTTCCTCAGATACCCACGCGCAGAGAGCCGCGTACGTCGCGGGCGCGGAAATTAGCGGCTCCGGCACACGCTCGCCGCGCGGAGCTACTGTTATCAAAGCGCCGCGTCTAACGGCTCCCGCATACAGCCCGGACAAAACAGCTCACCTGTTTGTTTGTCTTTTTTCCCCCCGCATCGCTTCGATCCTGCTCCTGCTCCGGCTCGCACCTGTCCCAGGACGGCAGCGCATCTGAGATGGTTTCGGCACGGCAGCGGTCCCGCTCCGTCAGCGTGCTTCCGTCTCCCCCCGGACCCTCCGCGCCTGCCAGACGGCGCTCATTTGTGCCGCTGTCCCCGGGAGAGCAGAGGAGGCCAGCCAGCGCGCAGCATCAACCGCTCCAGCACTCAGGCAGCAGAGGAGCTGCTGTAATCTGTTCTGAGGAGAGCAAACAAGACAGGCTCCTGAGAACCTGAACCCTTACACACGCGCGCACACACACACACACACACAGGCACACACACGCACACACACACACACAGGCACACAGACGCACACACACACACACACACACATACACACACAGGCACACACACGCACACACACACAGGCACACACAAGCACACACACACACACACAGGCACACACAAGCACACACACACACACACAGGCACACAGGCACACACACACAGGCTCACACACACAGGCACACAGGCACACACACACAGACTCACACACACACACTCACACATAAACGTAAATGCTTCCTCTCCTCATTCAGTCACAGGTGACAAAATGAATCGGCTCTTCGTTTGACAGCCCTTCCAGGCTGCTGTTTCCAGCTGCAGAGCGGTGCGCGGATAACAAGGCTCCTCTGCCCACCCTTCTGTGTGAGCGCGCAACCTCTCTTTCCTTCCCCGGTCACATTCCAACTTCTTCTGTCACTCTTACTGTCATTCCTGCAGCACGTTCTCTCACTATCACGCCAGCCAGGCAGGCTTTTGTTGCAATGATTAACTGAAACGTTTGAAATGTAACTGTTCCCGGCTTTCAAACAAGGCACACTCGTGCCTTTACATTACACCGCAAAAATGTGGTTTAAGGCTAGAAAAGATTGTGTATCGAAGGAAAATGTGAAGTAATTCAGCCCCTGTTTGAAGAGGCAATATTCAGTCAGGGTCAAGATCTTTATACAGAAGTGTCAAGGTGTGAAAAAACCAATTTCACTGCAGTCAGTCTCCACTCTCCATGCACATTCTGTACCTGTGCTTTGTTCCACTATTAGTGGCTATAGTTAGGCATTGTTAGACATCTACAGTCAGCTCTGGAAAAAATTAAGAGACTAATATTGATTGACGATGACAACGACAACATTTGTTTTGTTTAAAGTTCGTCATTTATAAACAGGAACACTTCAAGTGTGACACAGCGTGTCTGTTCTGTATGAATATTGACTTCAATTTCACTTACGATTTAAAACAGTCACACTTTTGATTGGTTAATAAATATATTAATTCTGTGTTAATTATACAATAATAATTCTCCAACTTCCAAATACTTGGAATAAAACTATCAGAGAAATCATTGACATATCATACACAGAAAGAGAGAGAGAGAAAGAGAGAGAAAGAGTGAGATTCATATATATTTAGATTTATATTTGAGTGTGGCAACTTTGAGAAACAGGAATATTTACACAGTCAAGCAATGACACACATATATTGAGGGCATTGTCCCATCTTGGGGTTATGAAACAGCTACATTTGCACAGTTTGCACACACAGATGAGCAGGTACAGCGAGCACAGAAGAACAAAATGTATAAAATTATCATTTTTATTATAATTGCTTTCAACAGCATAACATTTGTCAGGCATTCCTCGTTATGGACTGAAATGAGAATCAATAAAAGTGTGGAAATGGTTTCCATGGCAATTGCACAAAGGAATCATCGACAAGATGGCTGTTATAGCCTGTTACAAAACGATAATATTTTTTATTATTTGTTTAGTCATTTCTTTCGAGAGGACTGGATCAGGTTTCCAAACATACAATGATGCATTACAAAACAATGTTGAGAAGTTGAAACAAAGTGTTCTCTTTATTACTTTTTAAGCCATCAACCAAGGACGTCTATATTAGAGAATATCAAATGTTCAGTCTAAACTTTGGAAGAAGTATCCCGGCAGTGTTAGAATGAGTAACTCCGGAGTCACTTCCTGGACGTGTCATACAGTGTGCATCCTCTATTGTCAGAGAATTTTAAGGCTAAGGAATAGGTTAAGGTTTACTTTGTCTCCCAAAAATTATTGTGCCCTCAGTAGGTCCTCCGGAACATTTATTTCACAGTTTTGAATGACTCATAGTTCTCATAGTGTCCTACAGACAACAGTTGAGAGAGAGAAGGCAGATGAAGGCGAAAAAAGAAAGCTGACCTAATTTGTTCAGTTTTTTTACTTATTTATTTTTATTTATACCCTTGCTCATGATGGCTAAGCCTAAGAAAGAATGTCTGGGTTGGATGTGTGTCATCTGAAGCAGCTGATAGTAAATACTCAGCAATTCATAAATAATTCACTACAATGATTATGTTTGGCTGAATGCGATGCCTCTAATTTCATCTAGAGTACACCATGTCCCTTTTCGTAATCACAGGGAATATTAGGTCCGTGCTAACATTAAGGGCTCAAGAAGCCACTTATGCAATCTGCCAAAATAAATAAATAAATAAATATATATATATAAAAATCAATATTCGTTAAAGATTAAAAGTAGCGCCGCTCCATATTTGACTGGTGTGTTTCTGAGGACCAGAATAAAGAGGAAAAAGACCATACCGCAGGGCGAGAATCAAAAACAAACTTTAAATAATTGCAGCGACTGCAAAGTGCCTCAGCGAGGACAGTTAGACACGAGCAACGGGAGCGCAGAGAGGCTTATCCGCATGGATTAGGCCCGTGGCGAAACGAGGCCCTCCTGGAGAAACTCTGCATGACCGTTGGCCAGTAATACGGCGCTGCTGATGTCACGCGTCGCATCACTATAGATCTGCAGGAGAGAGACGGTGCATCCGCAGGGAGCAGAGGCCATTATCCTCTACGGATACGCGAACACGCTGGCGAAGCCCCAGCGTCTTAGCGTTCACGTTTCATCTCACTGTCAGTTTAATGGTTTTTTAAAAAACCCCACGTAATGCCCGCCGTGCAGGACGGCTTCCGCATCGCAAAACGAGAAAGACAGACAACGGAAAATTTCGACTGCAAATAGGGAGAGAAAAACAGTTTTCTTTTCACATCAAAAATGTATCATCTGTTTGATTTGTAAAACCGTAAATTGAATTTACGCAGAAACGTGAAGGGACGGATTTGTTCAGGTATTCCCAGTGAAGGAGGAGCACGCCCATTCGAATATTTACTGTACCAGAAAACCTGCAGCCTCTCTGAAAGTGCAATGAAATCTTTATTCTGCATTAAGTAATGACCAATGCAGTGAAAATATTTTTTAAACTATTCATTTTGATTTTAATTCAATGCCCCTTGTACTGTAGGCTTCACCACAAAAGATATGGTTCTTGAGATCAAGGCCAGAGACTCGTGTCCCCTACAGGGGACGAAAATGAACTGCCAGGTCTTAAGAGGATACCGCAGTGTTGAATTACCTCTTCCTGGCACACAGCTTCCTGCAGCAATCAGGTTCCATCTGGCAGCCCCAAGAGCACAACTGAGACTTCGTAAAGGTGTCTGGATGGATGAAGATGACCTTCTCAGGACATATCTGTGCGCGAGCCATCAGACTGTGAGAGGATGTTGTGATCATGCGTCTCGTTTCAGTGCGGACGCGGGGCAGGTGCAACGCGATGCGTGCTATTTGTGGCTCTGCAGAAAATAAGTCTGTTCTCCCGCTTCCTCGCAGGCACAAGACGTTTTTATAGACGAACTGATCGCGGCGTCTGAGGAAGGAAGGACAAATTGGCCATTTAAAAGGAAGGAAAAAGACATGAAAATAACAGATGTGAATGGGGGGGGGGGTAAGTGTGGAAAATACCAGCTGCATTCTGGGTTCCTCGGCAAAGTGCACAGTAAAGTTGCAGTGCATTGCTAAATAACATCCCAAATAGTGTTCCATTCAAGGATAAAGCTTGGATGGAAAGCTGACCGTCCCTTCAGTAAGTCCAGCCATCTGCGTTCATGGTTCATATTCATATCCTGTATATATTCATTTTATTCTGTTTTCACAGGCTATCCTTGGCAAATATTTGATAAATAAATCAATATCATAACCTGGCATCATATGCCAGAGATATTCATTGTAAATTCATTGATATACAGTAACACTTATTTCTGCCTGTTGAAACCTGTCCCAGCATGCTTTGGGGCGAGAGGCAGGAATACACCCTGGACAGTTCGCCACTCCATCGCAGGGCATCTCACATTATGTATTTGTGCTTATCACAGTCTGTATTAATTGGTGTCGTGACCACACTTGTGTAACACTGCAGTAAAACCTTCCCATTGCGTGGTATTGGTACCATGGTGAAAACGCAATATAACTGGAATCTCATTATGACCTCCACCTATGACCAGAAGTTTTTTTACAGCATAAACACATCACCGTGGTAACCAGACGGTCACATCATTAAAATGGGGGGGGGAAATAATGTTGTGCACTCTGCTTAAACTGACATTTTCTCCCCACAGAAAAAGCACCTGCTTTACCTGCTTCTGCACACAAAGGTTGGCATATCTCACCCGATGTTCAATCACATTATTTTTCACCTCACACGATATTTTTATCTCCTGTCATAATTCGCTGCCAGACACCTTCGATTAATTCAGGTCTTCTGTATAAACACGTTTTATATACACTTCCAGAAGTACAGCATGCCAGATGTAATTCCTTCAGCACAGCGCAGAAAAAAACATCACAAGGAGTCAGCAGCAAGACCACATACCCAAATCCCAAAAAGTATGCCCTCTGCTGTCTGAAAATCTCTCAGGGAACACGGAGGGGAAACTAAATCCACTCAAAAGAGACAAATGAATAGCTGAATAAAATGTCTAAACTGCATGAGTGGAGTGAAACACTACAGGCACTACAACTCACTGGAACTTGGACCGAGTACCAATGGGCCAGAAACACTATTACACGCGACTTCCCTTACAACCGGTATACAAGCAGTTTCTCACACCGAATGCGAGATCAAAGTTGTGGAACATCAAGCAAACGGGAAGAGCAATGAATGATTTAGGGTTCCGGAATGCTGTCACCTTATTAATGAACACCAGAGTGTTTTAACGTGTTCCTTCAGAAGAATGATTGATGTCAATAGCCACCCAAAGATGCCTTCCTGTGTTAAAGTCAATGATGGTTTGTGATTTCCTTGGGATATTTATTTCATACTAATGTGAAATAAACAAATAAAAAGAAAATAAAGTAAAACTTCATGCCAAAAATAATAAATAATTTTAAAGCATAATTCATCTATAGCTCCCTTGTGCCACTCCTTTGTATGTAGGCAAAATTCATTTATTTTATCATCATAATTCAGGTTTATGTGTTTTTATTTTGGTTATCTAATGATATTACCATCCAAAATCCATGCACTACATTCACTTGCCTTTTTAATAGCACATTAATATTCATTATTCTCTGTTAGGATAATGACCCGCTAGGAGTCCTACTCACCAAAGAAAAAAGCACCACCTCAAAACGGAAAATCACCAATACAGTAAAACAGTAGCTTGCTGGTGTGAATGAAAATAAAATTCTGAGTCGTTCACTGGTTGTGACTTATTGAATGGTGATAGGTAAGTACTGTTTTCCATAACGATTGTGTTTGGCGGTAGTGATGGTGATGAGCTGGGAACAAGGAAGCAAGCCGCAGTGACATAACATTTGAGTTGTTAATGATGAGCTCACCACATTATTATGCGTGGAGCAGCAGGTGATTTGGAGAGGTCAGACCATTTTCAAATGCCATTTGCTGGACTGCTGTCGCCATGGAAATGCGGTAATGTTGTTTGACCCTGGCTAATTCCCTTCCCATGCAAACACTGCTTAACAATGAAAATAAGTGCACAATGCTATACAGAAAGACCCTTTAAAGCAAATTACCAGACAAAGCAATAATCTGTGAAGTCGATATTAACTTTTCAATGTTACATACACTTTAAATACATTTTAAATGTATGTATAAACATAGTATTTAGTATTTAACTTTAACTGACAAACAACTGGGCTCCACGTGTGGTAGATGAATCCTGAAATGGACGATTCCACAATACGCCTTTTGCATCATAATTCGTCTAAGCAGAAGAAGAAACATGATTAAGCCTATCAAAAATCATAGAAAAAATAAGGGTGAAAATTATATTTTAGCATGGGGATACCTTCTGTTCATTCTGTATGTTAATAGACCTGTGGACTTTTCTGATATAAACAAAATTTAACGTGATGTTTTTTTGTTTTTTAGAACAATAACTCTTGAGCTGTGCATTTTAATGACAAATTTGGTGGTTGCATAACTGTTTACATAACTTTCCTAAAAAGGTAACTTCCCCTAAAATGGAAGATAAAGGCCCAGTCCCTCATCTGCCCCCCCCCCCCCACCCTCGCCCGCTGACTCCCCAGGAGTGGGTACATGCTGCTCCCAATGCTGAGTCAGCCCCAATAATGTAGGATGTGGGGGAGCTGTGGATCTCTAAATGCCCTCTTCACAGAAGGCTGATTGGCTGGCTTCAGCAAAGCAGCAAATTTATTCCCCATAACTCTGTGTTACATCACCTGGTTACATTATTTTTCCATTATTCTCATACATTAAATATGACATCATCATAAATAAAATAAATTTGCTGGATAGCTGATTTTGTTGATTTGCTTTTAGCTAGACAATGAAGTGGAATTTGCACACAAATGAATGAGCTGCTATAAACCAACATGTTCACGAAAAGAGAAATGACGTGAAATTATTTTTTTTATGCCATCAAAGTACGGCCAAACTATTTAAGGTTGTGAATTCAGAGGTGGCAAAGATGTCATAGTTTTGAAAGGGACATGCACCTTGGTCAACCTGATTAGTCAATGCAAAAAATACACTTTGTTTATAGCATGCCTTTTGGTACATTAATGTAAAGCTACAGCATGTTTACACAGACAATCCCATTGGCTACAGTCAGGTAATGCAAATAAAGTCATTTGTACATGCAGTTTGCAATCAAATTTGCAATCTACTGACTGTGTTCATTCAGGAACACAGATGCATACCAGTGTTTGAGCTGGCTAGCCTGCATAAGCATGCCTAGTTATGATGTTAACATTGAATGACAGTGCGGTGTCCTTATGATGTCATTTAGAATTATTTAGTGCCAGAATTCTCTAGAGCTACATTCACCAGTTCAGTTGTTCATGAACTGGGGTCTCTGAAAAAAGATATCCTACAGAAGGAGGGCTCCCTCTAGTGATGAACTTCATTAGTGCCAGAGAAATCCCTTCAAAAGGCTGCAAGTGCATTCATTGTTCAAAGACCATGACTTTTTTTGTAAATTTGTCTGAACAGATTTAGCCTGTTATGTCAGACATTTGAAGTGTTCCCTTCACAGAGAACTATTTTAATGGAAAAAAAATACTGTCCTAGTTACCCTTTAGAGACACCTTTAGAGAACAATCTTGCTTACTTTGGTAAATGTGTTCAGACGGGTATTTCCCTTACCTTATCCATCCCTCCACCTTTGCTTGTTTTTCTCCACGTTCATTGCCAGGGAATGTTGAGGGAACTGCATGGGGGAGAAATTATAAAAAAATAAGCTTTGGGAATATCGACTACTTTAAACGCAGTAATTAAATGCATGGACATAGACCCTGGAGTGCGGGTGTGTGGGGTGGTGGGGTAGGGGGGGGTCGACATCAAATACACCCCCACCTCCCAAAAAAAATATCCTGAAGAAAATGTGTTGTCCTCACAAAGGTCAAAATGACATCTATGTCCTTAGATGAATGATTTTTTAAAATTAATGTTCCACTGCATTTGTAATAAACTGAGTACCAGATGGGTGCGTACAGAATGCAACGCTGGTTAATAGCTCATCCTCTGAATACTGCTCCATAGACACTGCAGTGACAACAACATCTGATTTATAAAGAGGCCGCAGTATTACAGGATAAGGGGGTGTCTTGGGTGGCATATGCGTTCGAGGTACTAGCGTTTAGCGGAGTGGTTTGTTTTTAATTTCCTGTCAATCATGATTTCTGCCAGCAGAATACAAAATGAGTAGCATCCATTCAACACAGATCGTTGTGGAAGACTCGTCTTCCATACATGTAGCTGGACTCAACACAGCTGTTCCAGCCGCATACAGATATTTAAATTGCAGCATACACGGTATACATGAAGATATTTGCATTATTTCATTTCTAAAACATTTCAGTTGGACAATGACCTACTGTAGCTATGTATGCGATTATACTCCATTTAAAAAATAATTGTAAAAACGAATAATTCCTACGATGGGCTATGTAGGCTACTGAAATTGTGTCAATGTATAAAGGTGTGTTTGCAGGTAGACGATACATGGGGTCTACACTTACTAGTACTAATATATTAATAAAACACGTTATTTAAAGCAAGACAAATAAAACGCATCGGTAACATCTCAGACACGTGAAATGACAGTCACAGATCTAGGCTAGTGTTTTATAAGGCATAGGCTAGACTTAGCTTGTTAGGTAACGTGGATGTTGTCGGTGGCCTGTATGAACAAAAGATAATGCCGGAGAATCTTAAGCAAACCACGGGACGATTCTGGGACAGCGCTTTCATTGTGCATAAACCGCCAAACATACATATATCACACATACTTTTCACACGTCGCACAGCACTGTAATGCTTTGCTTGCTAGCTTGCTACCGGTCACCGACATCGACCTCCTTTGAGAAGTTATGAAACTTGTATACCCGGGATTTTGTAATACGGCTCATTCGACCAATGAAAACACGAATTCAACACCACGTGGTATATCTTCTACGTAACAAAACCGAAGCCACAGTAGTTATTTTACAGGGTTAAATCATTCCATGGGATCATGCATAGACAGCGCTCAATATTGCAGGGCATATTAGGATGCTTTTGGTTGTATTTTTAAAAACTAACGCCGTGCTGTGTATTAGTTAGCAGCTATGTCTGTTTTACATTCCGACAGTGGAAGATTTTTCATACCGGAGGATTTAGTTTATAAAATGGAATGGGACGAAGAGGATAGTATAGATCACCAGTTACTCATACAAAAAGCTGATACGTTAGCATCACAAAATCGTATTAAAGAAGCACTTGATTTGTTTTCAGTGGCTATAAAGCATGGATCGGTGAGGCCAGAACAACTAAGCACTTTAGTAGACTGCGTTCTGCGGAATTTCAAGGTGGCATACGGTTCAGACACCGACAAGACTACACCATCAAAGAATGACAGCTACAGGGAAGACCCCGGTGATAAGTTTTGCTGTCCAGGATGCCATAGATTTCTCAGTGAACCGGTGACTGTTGCTTGTGGACATACATATTGCAAACGCTGTTTACAACTAGAACTATATTCAAAATGCAAGCTCTGTAATAATGATATGGATACGAGGTGCGGTTCAGGCCAGCCACATAGAACCAATGTGATACTCTCAGGTCTCCTGGAAAAATGGTTCCCCGATGAGACAAAAGTGTCAAAAGTCATTTTGGAAATTGAAGATCTGACCAGAAGACGACGCTTTGAAGACGCCTTGGTTCTGTCCAGTAATATGATTGAGTCAGGTAAGCCCTTCTAGTTCTTTAGTTGACTAGCCTTGCTTAGCCATCGTTAGCTAGCTGTGTATTGGACTGGGGAAGAAAACTGTTTATCGCAAGTTAAACCCTCTTGCTAACGGTAGGTAAAATACACAGGGTAGTAGGCTATAATTTCCCATATTGTTGTATAGACAACATAGTCACTATGATTATGTTTGTGTTGAAATGGTGATCTTTTATGTAACATAGCTATCGCCACCTCTGTCATGTAGACCTCATACGACCCGATATTGTATAACGGTAGCAGCCCGTGCGTAGAAGCGCGTTGTGTAAGCGGGGTCGTGACAAGAGGAAAACGTTTTTAACCTTAATAACTGTTTAAACGTTCACAACTAACAATTTCGAATAAATGATGACATGGGTGTCCAAATGTTTTGCTGTCGCTCACTTATTTAATGAAACTATAGGACTTTGTAATGCATTTTGCTGCAGTAGCCAGTAATCGGTGTTGGGAGGCAGTGTTGTTTCCTCTAATCCAGTAATGCCGAGTTAATATGTATGAGACGAAGCTTTTTTTAATGTCATGCGAGAGCCATTTGATATGTGTATGGAACATGGCCCAGTAGCCTGCATGGTGAACACAGCCAGTCTAGTCTGAAGTACACCTCATACTCACGCAGATTTGTTATGTAACTTCAAATTATTCTAATGACACGCACGCGCGCACAAACACACACACACACACACACACACACACACACACAGTGGCTAAAAGTGATCATAGCTACCAACTGACAACACAACATTTGGCACACAGCAGGCGCCATGAGGAATAAATGGTCTTATACCTGGTTGAAGTGATTCAAAAAGACCTGTTGGCCTATACATTTTAATAGATTGATGTCTCAGAAATTTTTGCCTGCTTTATGTTAACACTTGTTTATTGTCTTGTACACAATACACAGGATGGGGCTTTAGAAAGCATTTAATTCATTTGATCTATAAACATGTGTTGAGGTGTCTTTCTGGAACAGTTCAGAGCTTTTCAGTAGTGCTGTCTTTGAAGCTTTGGAAGTGCAAAGTTATGCAATCTACTGTGGATTCCAAGGTTATATAAATAAATTCCTTTGTGTGACTAATATGTGCCTCTCTTTCCTTACATGCTCTGCTACATGCATAAACAATTACGCAAGATCAGTACAGTACAAGACCAGTGTACTTGCTTTGGCATCCTGAAATGCAGCAGATTGGGAGATAGTGTTAAGATCAAACAGCGAATCAGACAACTGCATGTCCTGTCTTGCGTTATCGAAGACATCAGGAACGTGAGAACGCGGCCTGTAAATGTTTTGCTTGCTGGGTTTTGAAAGCGTTTTTTTCCCTCTCTACTCCAGATCCGGGTGAGGTCTTGGGGAGAATATTCAGAGCTGAGGCCTACGCTGGACTCAAACAGTACGAGTTGGCCCTGAAGGAACTGGAGGAGCTGTGTTTGAACTCACTTGGCAGCCCAGAGGTGTGTAAACTAGGGCAGGAGCCCCTTGTGCCGATGGTGTAAATATGCTACACCATTCCTGGCTTGTGCTAATGGCCTTTAGCTTCATTCTGTAGCTTGAATTCATGGAACTGTGTAAATCTGTGTAAAAAAAAAAAAAAAATAGATTGAATTAATAAAAGTTTAAAGTGTTTGTGATTCAGTTGGTTGAGTCCTGCTGCACTCTCTGAACGGGAACTTTGATTTTTCTCTCAGGTGTATTTCCAGAAAGGCAAAATCCTCCAGGAGATGGGCTGCGCCAACAAATCGCTGCAGGTGCTGCTCCAGTGTCTGGCTTTAGACGGGGACTTCGCCCCGGCCAAAAAGGAAGTCGAAAAGGTGCTTTTAAAATTCTTGTTTTTCGAACAACAGTTTTGACCGCTTTTGCTGTTCTCCACCATTTCAGAATTTGATATTGGTATCCTAATAGAGCTCTGTAACATAGAGGTACATAACACTGGCATGGTTCTGCGAGGTATTATGTCAGTGAATTACCGAATTTGTAGTGAAAACTTGTGGAAATGGATGCAGCCTACTTGAAATTCTTGTTCAAGAATATCATTTATGTTTGCGTTGCCATTAGAAGACTTACCTGTTTCTCTTGTCTAAAAAAAAAAAAAAAAGTGCCCTCATGTGAAGGCCAGTGGTTATACTTTGTGTATCTTCACTTTGTGTTCATTACCATTATTTTATTGCACTAGAATGTAGGCTATGTCTGTAATCAGATTATGTAAGTTTTTTTTTTCATTGGGTGAAGCTAGTCTTTATCACATTAACCGAATGTGAAGAAAAGATGCATGGAAGGGCTTACATAAAGAAACTGGCTTTTCCAAGAACGGATGAGTTGGCTTCAAGGAAATTATTTATAAGGGATTTCTCCCACGCAGAGAGAGAGCAGAACAGCCCGGCCTCTGTGGACTGGGCTAGTATGTTCCCTGAAACTGGAGCATTTTGTTTTCACTTTGCACAATAACCCACTGATAAAGCTTCTGTAGGCAGTTTAATTGCTTAGAATCTTTGTTGCCAGTGAGCGGCAACTTCTCCACTGATTTTTGAGGACCTGTTTGAGCTAGTAAAGTCAATGGGTTACACGGTTGGTAATGGAAAAATTGATGCAGCCTACTTGTTGAAATTCTTGTCCAGCAAATCATTTACATTTGTGTTGCCATGAATCAGAAGACTTACCTGATTATCTTGTGTGAAAACAAAAATTATGTGCTCTCATACGAAGACCAGTGACTATGCACTACATACTTTCAAGATCACTACCTTGACTTTAATATACGAGAACATAAATCTATAATCAGATTATGTCATTTTTTCCAGTGGGTAAAGCTACTTTATTACATTAACTGAACTTGAAGAAAAGATACCTAGAAAGGCTTATGTAAGAAACTGCCTTTTCCAAGAGAGAAATTGGCAAGGAATTTCGAGGAAATTATTGATAAGACATTTCTCCCACACAGAGAGAGCAGAACAACCTGACCTCTGTCGACTCTGCTGGTGTATTCCCTGAAACTAGAGAATTGTAGTGTTTGCACAGTAACCCACTGATAAGTTACATTACATTATATTTGGCATTTTATTCAAAGCGACGTACTGTAAGTGCTATACCGAAGGTAACTGGAACAACTACATAACACAGGTCAGATAAAAGGTACAATTCTTGTAAAGTATCAGTTATCCAGAGCCATGAACACATCAAGTCAAGTTCACACAGTAAGCATAGGCTAAGTCAGTTATTTGCCTCATGAAAAGATTATTATTTTTATTATTATTATTACTTAGCCCCCATGTGTCTATGTTTATTTTTTTGCAGATTGTGTATGATTTGGTGTCACCTGATTGTCAGAAGGTGAAAGAGGGCCTACAGGAAATGGCCCAAGGCTCCGCCCCCGGACTGCGTACCAAAACGCCGGTGGGTGACGGGCAGGCCAAAGCTCCATACCATAAGGAGGTAAGGCCCGGCGGCCACCCTCACCTTGAACTTCAACGCATTATTAGCGCTATATTAGCAGACGTGTTCTCTGCTGACAGTTTAATTAGTCACACAGAAGTGTGTTTCTTTTTGGCTGGACCACAACACCGGGGCCAGCCCTATAAACGCGAATGTCTGTGACTGACTGAGTGCTGAAGTTACACCACGCATGTCTGTGACTGAGTGACTGAGTGATGAAGTTACACCCTTGGTCGGCCGGTTCGGTCCAGCCATATACTAGGGTTTGACCTGGTCTTGTTATTAGTTGTTCTTTGTGATTCATGGTATAGCATTGCAATTCCGTAAGAAGAATTTACTGGCTTATGGGTATTTTTTAATGCAATGGGAACACACAGTTTAAGCCTGGATTTTCCCAGACCCTTGTGTAGTTGGGAGCGCGGTGTCTGTGTCGGGTGTGAGAGCGCGTTTGTTTCTCTTGCTCGCTCAGAAATGCGATACGGCGAGCTCGTCGGAGAGCGAGGAGCAGCCGGGCCTCGGTCGGGCCTCGTCGCTGCGCCCCCCCGGACGTCTGCGCGGGTCCGGGACCGAGGAGGGCCTGAAGAGGGTGTCCTCCGCCCCCCAGCTGGGCAGGCAGGACAGAGGGGGAGCCCTGTTAAAGAGGAAGCTGTCCGTATCTGAGGCCGAGCCCTCAGCCGTCCGCAGAGGAGCGAGCAAACTCAAGAAGCAAGGAGGTGAGTGTGACACGCTTGGGAGACCTGGGGGCTGTGTGTGTGTGTGTGTGTGTGCATGTGTGCATGTGTGGACCTGTGTGTGTGTCTTCTGATATTATGCTGATGCTCTCCTCTGTCGAACAGACGCGGGGGTTATGTGTGTGTGTGTGCATCTGTGTGTCTCTGTGTCAGTGTGTGTGTGTGTCTCCTGACATTACATCATTGGTCTCCTCTGTTGAACAGACGCGGGGGTTGTGTGTGTGTGTGTGTGTGTATGTGTGTGTGTTAGGTTCCTACATTACTCATTGGTCTCCTCTGTTGACAGACAGGATAGTGGGAGTGCCCAGTTATCATGTTCCTGTTGAACACGGCACTGGGACTGCTCTCCTGCCCCCTGCAGGGTGGCTCCTGCTGGCTCGGTGGAGGCCAGCGATTTCGAGTGCCCCCTCTGTATGAGGTGAGTGTGCGGGGTACAGCACACTGGGGAGGTGGTCGATAAACACCTGGGTACAATGTGGGCTGAAACTACCTGCACACCCTTCTAGAATTTTCTCAACATCGTGTGGTTGCATTATATATTATGCTGATATACTGTGCCTGTTTTGTTTTTGTTAATTGTGGAGTTTTAATATTTTGTTATAATAATATTTTTGGGGAAATATTGTGCTGACGTTTGCGTTCTCGCGTCACTGTTCCGGCAGATTGTTCTATGAGCCGGTGACCACGCCCTGCGGACACACCTTCTGTAGGAGCTGCCTGGAGCGTTGCCTGGATCACATGACCCAGTGTCCTCTCTGTAAAGACAGCCTCAAAGAGGTGAGTCTTCACACATTCTATAGACCAGTGGTAAACCAGCCCTGTTCCTGGAGATCTACCATCCTGAAGGTTTTCATTTCAACAAGATCTCTAGCTGTTGAGGCGTGCTTTTTTTTTGGGAATGAAAATCTACAGGACAGTAGATCTCTAGGAACAGGATTGGTTACCACTGCTATAGGCTAATCGCATGGTCAGCACTATGTTCTAAGCACTGAAAACTCACTGTGTAAAGTGTCACTGTGTAAAGCTGAAGTGTTCCAGTTTGATGCATCTTGAACATTTGTGAAGGGGCACGACCAACTACATGATTGGTGGAGGTGGAAATTCTGTTCATGAATATTCATAAGCAGGAATTTTTCCCACAATACTATAGTATAGTGGGTGGATGGTATGCGGGACCTGACAGGACTTGTTACTATAAATATTCTGTTGTTCTCCTGGTCTAGCTACCTTGTGATTAATTAATTTTGTTTGATTGCATAATTGGCACATGATGTAACCTTTTTTGTTTTTGTTTTGCAGTACCTAGCAACTGGGCATTACAGCATTACGGAGGTTTTAGATGGCCTGATTAAAACTTACCTGCCTGAACTGCATTTGGAGAGGCACAAAATGCACACGGAGGAGACCGAAGAGTTCTCTGAGTAAGTCTTTTAAAATGACTGTTCTTTTCCAGCCACTTCAGTTGCACTTGAGTGTAAGCCTGACCCATTAAGCACACTGAGGTCTCCACAATAATACCGCTCACGACATGTTCCTACACACCCAAGCTGCGTTTTTAATGCTTCACTGACGTCATAGTGGAAAGTAGCCCATTATGTGTGCATTTGCAAGCGTGGAACCTGCTAACGTTGATTTTTATCTTGCATTTTTGACGGCAGTCATGCCAGGATGTTACCGAACAGCACGTAATGGTGTGCTTCGTAAAACACACACTTCATTCCTGCCCTGGTGTAGATGTGTATCTCTGCTCTTTGGAAAAGGTCGACTCTGCGTTCTTGTCGTTGATAATTTGTTGGGTTTTTTTTTTTGATCCGTAGCCCGACAAAGAATGTCCCGATGTTCGTTTGCACCATGGCGTACCCCACTGTCCCGTGCCCTCTGCACGTCTTCGAGCCGAGGTACCGACTGATGATCAGGAGGTGCGTGGAGACCGGGACCAAGCGCTTCGGCATGTGCGTCAGCGACCCGCAGAAAGGGTGAGCTTCCTGTTTTCATTCGTTCCTTATTTATTCACTGTGTGTGTGTGTGTGTGTGTGTGTGCGTGTGTGTGCGTGTGTGTGTGTGTGTGTGTGTGTGTGTCTGTGTGTGTCCATGTGCATGCGCCTGTGTGCGTGTGTGCGCACTTCGGATCCCACGTTAAGATGCTTTCCAGGAAATGAAGGCATGGCATATCTTGCCACATTGAAACTGTTCCTGACCAGTGGATGACAGTGAACATCAAGGCTCATCCAAATACTTCAACAATGTATTGTTTCCATACACAAAACAGTATGAGTACTGTGCTCGGTGCTTTGTTCTCCAGGTGGCATGGTGTGAAATGCATTTTAACACTTTTTTTGGGTTTCTGTTTTTGCAGGTTTGCAGACTACGGCTGCATGCTGCAGATCCGGAGCACGCACGTCTTCCCCGACGGACGCTCGGTGGTGGACACCGTCGGCTGGAAGCGGTTCCAGGTCCTGAGCCGGGGCGTGAGGGACGGCTACAACGTCGCCGACATCCAGTTCCTGGAGGACGCAAAGGTAACGGTGCCGCTCTGTTTGCCTGTGGTTATTTTTATTTTTATTTTTATTTTTTTTGGACACTAATAATTCCTAAGCCCATATTGTAGAGCAGGGGTCCTCAATCTTATCCAGAAAGGGCTGATGTGGGTGCAGGCTTTCATTCCAACCAAGCAGTTACACACCTGATTCCACTAATCAAGGTCCTTGGCAAAGACTCTAGTGGTTGATCAGTAGAATCAGGTGTGTAACTGCTTGGTTGGAATGAAAGCCTGCACCCACACCGGCCCTCTCTGGATAAGATTGAGGACCACTGTCATAGAACGTACTTAGGAACTGGAGAGGGGAGGAGCGGCCAGGGGGTGAAGCCTTGGAAGTAACAGAAAACCATAGTGTCCATCTAGTTAAATATGCATGTCTATGGCCTATATACCTCATTACATCCCCTCTTCGTGGGTTCTCAGGTGGACAGTGAGCAGGGACTGGCGAAACTCGCGGTGCTCCACGACCAGGTGTACAAGCAGGCCTGCTCCTGGTTCCAGAACCTGAAGAGCCGCTTCAGGGGGCAGATCCTGCAGCACTTCGGGCCCATGCCAGAGGGGGAGACGGACATACAGGTGAGAACAGACGTCTGGACTTAGTCAGGGGTTTAGTCATTCTCACTTCTTTGGAAGCTGAGTTTGGTGTCCAGCTTTTAATGGAGAATCTGTTTGAGAACATGATTTGCATTTCTGGTTAAAAAGAATGGCGCGTATGATAATCATAACAAGATCTCTCTCCTGAGGAAACTTCTTGAGGGTGCCTCACTTGTGTTAAACAGAGGTAGCTGTCTTTCCATGACGTTCCAAGAAGAGTCTTTTGTGATAACAGAGGCGTTCCTTTCACTTGCAGGCCACGCCCAACGGACCGGCTTGGTGCTGGTGGCTCCTGGCCGTCCTGCCTGTGGACCCACGGTACCAGCTGTCTGTGCTGTCCATGTTGTCCCTGAAAGAGAGGCTGACCAAGATCCAACAGATCCTCACCTACCTGCAGAGCACCTACAACGAGTAGAGCTTTGGGTCTGCTCTCCCTGGTGCTGTCCAGGCTCCGCCCACTGGCTAACTGCCTTTATGCACAACAGCCAATCAGACTTCACCATAGATCTGATCTGTGGCTTATTGCATTCGTTAGCAGGCACTGCAGAGCCCAGAGAGCTGTGGCCTATGTCTGTAGTCTTCACATTTCCGGGTAGACAACCCGGAAGGGGTGATAAATGGCTGAGTTGAGAACACAAAACTGTGGTTCAGAAGCGGAAAAGAGCTTGCAGTGTTCCTCACTGCTCCATCTCCAAGAGGAAACAGTCCTAATTGTCCTTTTTTTTGTGCAGATGAACACCGAATAAAGTTGTATATAAGGGCTATAAGGAGAGATGTAGGAGCGGGATTTGTAGTGAAAATGGCAGCACGTGCAATAGTAGTAGTAGTTCACTGCAGGCACACGGCACAAATATTAACGTTTTGTCGCGTAAACACAATAAGAAGCACTGAAATGTCAAGATTGTGTCGTTAGCTAGTTAGCCACGTTAGCTTCCGAACGTAACAAAGTTAATACCCCTTCCGGTCTAGGTCGCCATCTTGTGAAATAAGCCGCTTATGATGAATGAACAGTTGCCAACTATTCTGTGTTGATGTCAGGATGAGGGACATTTTAAAGCAATTTCTGTGAAATTTTGACATTCTGGAAATAGACAAATGGAGATGCTGAGCATGAGGGGTAGAGATGTTTCCTGTTTTTTGTTTTTTTTGTTTTGTGTTGGAATATTTAATCCTGACAAATAAGAATGTTTTAATCTGTGCTGGTGGTGATGGTTTGAGCGGTTGACTCAAGGTTGTATGTTGTGTGTTGTTGGATGATCCACCTGCTATTTAATCAATAACTATTTTCATGTCATACGTGCAGTCATGATTACAAAATCTCAATATCTGTGTTGTTATTGTATATGACTGAGTTATAAAATATGACCGTTTCATAAACTCAATCCAGCCGAGCAATTGCCATGTCTTCTAAAAAAAAATGCTGTAATGGGTTTTTTGCAAAAGGAAATCTGGTATGCTTGTATTTCTGTGGTGGCCCATGGCCTATAAGACACGTTGCCTTATACCATTTTGCATTTTGTTTTATGCCACAGTGCATTGTACAGGTTGTGTTCCTGTTTTTCTGGTAATATTGTAACAAGCTTTTCAAGTCAGCATTTTGCTGCATTGTTCATTGTGTAAATACGCGAATGATTGCTTTGTATGTGTAAATCACCCGTTTGACATTTTTACAGATTTTGCTTTGACATGTTTTAAGTTATCAATTTTGAATAAAATATTTTTTTTTACCCGATGTGTGATTTCATTTATTAAAGACTGAAGTCGGGTACTCAGGTTGAGTGAACGGGGTTGAAGACGGAGGAGACTTGTTGATTGTAAACACAGGACCACAGCAACGCTAATAAATCCTGCATTGTAAGCCTTTAATTATTTTGCTGAAGTTACCCTCATAATTGAAATCGCACCCATCAAAAAAAAAAAATTTTTTTGTCTTTTTATTTCTGATATTGCAATACCTTTGACATAACTTGAACGATTTTGACAAATCCTGAATAAATTTAACTGGACATACACATGAGTATATCTATATTCATGAATATGTTCATGTTATTTACTGTTCTGTAATCCATTAGTAACAATGGATATATGTACATACTCAGAATGGGTTCAATCCAGGAAGTGGGTGACATAGTCCTTTCTCAGCCCTGATCCTGTGGTTACCATGACAGTAGCTACTGCGAGGACAGCATCATAACAAACTCTAGAGAAAGACAGAGGGAAATAAGTCAGCCATTTTGACAGAGAAATGGAATCCAACACATCGTATATGTTTCTCTTTGTCAGCAATATGTGCTCTAACCCCATCTGCGTGTTGAATCAGTTTCACTTCTTTACTGTCTTGCTACATCTGCAAAAAGTACTGGCAGTTGGAAGTTATTTGTCCTCAATGGGTTTGTTTAAAAGGTTAAGACAACACAGGATATGACAGTAGATCTCACTCTATTGCTAGGAACACTTGGGTAAAAGCAAACATGCTGTGTAAAATGTGAGAGCTTTTCAGGTTTAAGGATTGGCTTTGTATCTTTCTGTCTTACTCTAATGTACCTCCAGTCAGTATCATTCTATAATTTTATACTTGCACCCAGAGTGTGAACATTTTGACACATTAAATATGGCACATGCATGAACATCTGTAATGTTTTTGAATGAGGTTATTTGCGTCTTGCATCTGTGTCTATTTGCATGAATCAACTCACCATTAAAGTCCAGGTTTCCATCGCCGTTGAGGTCAAGTTCTTTAAGGATCTCCTCGAGTTCTCCCTTCTTCAGCTTCACGCCCAGGTGCGACTTCATGGCCTCCTTCAGCTCCTCCTGGGTGATCTGTCCATCACCATCAAAGTCAAACTACATCAGGAATAAAATTGAAAAGAGTTGGAGAGGAGGAGGCAGGAACAGATTGCAAACGCAAGCATTCTATTCAAAATTTTTATTGAAGTGAAGATTGTGATGATTTCCCATGTCCCGTGTTCTGGACAAGACTTGAAGTCCCTATGCCCATCCCGCTTTTTGGTTATTTTATTGTGTAACACAGCAACTTGAGTTTGGATGATTTTATCATGCTTAACCATCCTGACTGCATTTGGTTGATGCTTTCTAGCCAACTAAAACACATAGCCAGGCTATGTCCAGGTCAAACCTGAGCTAAATTGGAGTTAACCTGACCTAACCTAGTCTGTTTATGTCAAAATATCTCTCGTCCTAGATTTTCACCCCCCACCCCTAGATGTCTAGATTAGATTCCATCTCGATCTGGGCATGTTCTCGCTGGCATACTGTGGTACGCATTCACAGCACACCCTCACCTGCTTGAAGGCACATTGCAGCTCTCTCACTCCCACCATGTGGGCCGTCTCTTCTGTCATTCTGGGCCCCATGAGGTCACAGAAGTCGTCAAAGTCGACCAGGCCCCCCACTGCATTACAAGCGCCAATCAATTTTCAGCACCAACAATGATGCACTTCATTGTCTTCACACAAAAACAAACACGCAGTCTAAAGCGTTCACACACACACACACACATACACACACGTACGTACGCTTCATCTTTATCTGCTGGATGATCTCGATGAGTTCCATCTCCGTCGGCATGTACCCCATGGTCCTCATGCACTCAGCGACATCTTTGTAGTTCAGGTAGCCATCTTGGTCGTAGTCAAACTCCTTGAAGGCTTGGTTCAGCTCTGAAGCACAGCAACAAAAAAAAACAAAAAAATTAACAGGGGACTTTTACTGGTTATGTCATGCCTTCAGAGAACTGAAACACAGCTATTTCCATAAACAGCATTTTTTTAAAAATTGAAAATATAAATAAAAGAAGCCACAGGTGAATTTGAGCCGCAGGTGGATGTACATGTTATGTATGTAGATAAATAAATAAAAAATGTTTCTAGGGAGTTCAGAGTCAGTGAAGAGAAATGTGTTAGGATGTGCAGTTCTCCCTCTCCACATCATAATTGCCCCGTAACCCTGTATGTAATAAGTTCACACAGTACAATAAGCTATTTCAGGCATCATGGGATTTCTAACTCCTGCATGAGTCCTCACGTTCATGGGCTCTTTCAGCTTGTTTTCAAAAACTGAATGCACTCAGAGTCAGTACCATTTCTGCAAATGCTATTCATTTTTCAACCTCCGATTTCCCTCACTACCAGCTTCCTGACTTCCAGACAGATGTCCAATAACAACTTCTCCATTGGCTTTAACCTTACCGTCAACAGAGTTTGCTGTTTTTTGTATTTATCCCTCACATTACTTGTAATGTTATGTTATTACTCTACTATGCTCTGGTGACCATATAAGAACAACAGAATACTATTTCTACCACTACCACTAAGTTACTGACAAATACTCACCATCCAGCTCTACTGTAGACAGTTCTCTCTCCTAAGCATGATGCATGAATAAATAAATAAATAAATAAAACCCAACCTAAACACACAAATGACATGGCCACACTCAAAACCAGTACAGACACAGTCATCATCATACACAATCACACAAAATACCGCTTCCATCAACAATTGCATGAATCATTTAGCATCCAAACCTCTTCATATAATGAGGAACTTGCACTACAAAACATGATAGAAAACTTTTCCTTTCTATCTGTTTCTTGTCCTCCGTCTCTTAGCGTAGGAGGTTAGTTAAGACTGATTAAGGGTGACACTAAGCTGTGCCTGACGGGCTATTAATACTGCTGTTCTTCTTGGGATTAGGAAGTCGCAGGGGGTTAACCTCTTGTAGTGCTATGAGACTAAGTCGCTTGAGATTTCCTTTAATGGTTAAATTTCCCATTCTTTATCCATGAATCAAAACAGGTCGCTTACAAGCGAGGGGATTCACAACAATGGAACCATGTAGAACTGCATTACAACTGATCCAGAATTCTATACAGTACACTCAAACCAATACAGAAACTGGAAATGGTGGTCCTGATCCCTGTCTCTGGAACGTCATATGCGTTGTTATATTGTGGTGTAAACAATGGTTGCCAGAGCCCAGCATGAACAGCACTACTCCAAAATAATGGTGTTTCTGCCAGCACTGCAGTACAGTTGATTTCAGGACAATGACATCAGTGATAGGGCAATATTCCAACTCTACGATCGGTATGGAGTGATCACAGGTGCTGGGGAAAGTTCCAGCATCCAACTTATGTTTGCTTTGAAGCGCGTCAGACTCCAGACCAGAGTTTTGTTTGAACGTCCATAGCGCACGGTTGGAGAGGGAAGCCTCATAGAGGGAGGATCAGCAGTTAGCGGCACGTTTTAAGGCTTTATCAAAGGCTTCCTGAACTGTGGGATTTTACGTAGTATGTCACAGAAAATGCTACAGCATGTACCTCCTTTAAGCTAAAGCTGTATTTCCAATTCTACTGTATTTGCTACTATTCATTCTTGCTTTGTCTGAGAGGGTTTCAGGAGAGGGCTGTAAAACATGAAATGTCTCAAGCACTCCATTTTGCCCAGAAGTGTGGCTGAATTACTTTTTTCATCCAATTTCACACGGAATATTTCCCTGCTACAGCCAATTTATGAATACTTAGTCTCTAACTGCAAATGGGAAAAAAAAACAGTTGGAACATTCTAGAACACGAAACTAGTGAATGCTTATTACAATGTTTTCTGCTGGGCTTTTGGAAATTGTTTCAGTGATTCATGTGGGAGCTGAATAATTGTGCTTTCCCTAACTTTCATGCACCTCAGCAAAACACCCTACATGACACGCATAAACATTATTAAAAACTTACATCAGCCATTGTTTGAATAATATATCTCTAATTGCTTGCTAATTTCCTACTTAGCTGTTTGCTGGTGTCGTTATGGTTCTGTTAGTGTTTCAGAAAAAAATATAGCCCTTTTGGAAATCAATATTTGACCACAAACTATTACTACTTTTTTCCAGGAGGGATTCAAAGGTGGAACTCTGACTAATATTATTATGACCATCACGCTGCCGCATAAATAAACATTTGCCACTGTGAATAAAACTCAAATTAGGGGCACTCTCACACCAGCTCAAAATGATTTGTATTCTAGGGTGCTCGTTGTAACTAGGTAGCTGTTTCGTAGTTGACTTAGTTAATGCACTTGTGTCTTAAACTACTGCTTGTATTTTTGCATAGACTGCGTTGTTGCTGTTCTTGTTTGTGTTAGTGTTAATCAGTTTAACCTACAGGGTCCAAGTTAAACTATGCGGTTGTTCCCTGCACTTGGAACGGTACTTCTCTCTAGGGTTTTCGACACACTTGTTCCTGGTTATACTTTGTTGTATGTCGCTCTGGATAAGATGCCAAATGCCTGTAATGTAATGTAATGTGATGTAATGTGCTCTCAAATGAACATGAATTGAAAAACGCTTTGAAATTATGTCAGCTTGCACTGGGAAAAATCCAAATCAAAATTGACTAAATTAGCAAATAAATTTAAGTATGTCTGTTTAGAAAATATGTAGATCTGAATTTTGCAGGTTTTTGCTTTGCAAGCTTTTATGTGCTCTTGCTAATCACTCAGAAGTTTCTGGAAAAGATCTAGGTTTACTAGAGAATACAAACACCACATAAACTATCTTCTGGCTTCTGGTGTTATATTACATTAAATTACATTACAGGCATTTAGCAAACGCTGTTATCCAAAGCCACTTACACAAGCGCTTACACTGCATCCATTTATACAGCTGGATATATACTGAAGCAATGCAGGTTCAGTACATTGTTCAAGGCTACAACAGCCGTGTCCTACACTGGAATTCAACCTGTGACCTACCAGTTCCTTACCCATTATACTACACCGCCGCTGCAGTGTTAAGTTTGATGGTCACTGATGATTAATGCAAAGACTAACTTGCCGAGGGACCACGTTCGGGTGAACGGGCTCACCTGTCCAAAAACGGCGTTGAGGAGTGGGGTGTACGTCTTGCCGTTCTCGCCCCCCTTTTTGGCCTTGCGGCGGACGGGCTCGGACGGGGACCCCTTCCTCCGGCGGGGCGTGGCGGCTCCCGGTTCCGGGGTGGCCGTCTCCGAGGGCGCGGACTCGGAGCGAGAGCCTTTCCTCAGGGCCGGTTTAAGGGGTCGTGACGAGGCACTGCGAGATGAGGAGAGATGAGAGCAGGGGCCGCCTAAACCACAATCTCATCCATTACTTTCACTAGGAGAGAGGCTGAGGCCCCAGCCACAGCAGCAATAAAATGGAGGGATGGTAACTACTCTTTCATGGAATAAAATGTATTTCTCCATATATGCAGATCAAATCTTGATTAGATTTTTTTGTGTGATAATAGAAGGCTGCTATGGTATCTAAAATTGTATTTTAAAAAAATACATATTTACTGCACATATTTATGATATCAAGACATAACACTGACATATTTATGAAATAAGAAGGTTTCTTGAAATTAACATCATTTTGCAATTTGTTTGGAGAAATGAACAGAACAATATATGGGAAAATATAACTGAATATATCAAACAGAATACATATTGGCACATAGTTGAAAATATATTAGGAGTGCCATCAATGTATTCTTCATCAGGGTTGTGGTTAACGTCACATATGGATTTTTAAATTTATTAACTGAAATTCAATTAATTTCCCAAATTAACAGAATTAGAATGGACCCGCTCCTTCTTACCTGTCAGTGGAAGATGCTCTCTCTTTCTCATTTTTCACTGTCTGGGACATGCTAAATGGAGAAAAATAAGTTTGAGAAGGGTTAAGAGACACTAGGGAGGTTTGTTAGCCATTCGCTAACTACGGCTCTGCGTGTATACATCAGGATGTTTAGCATGCATGCATATATATATATGTATGTATATAGGCTTTTCATCTGCAAAATCACAAGCACAGTCTTCTACTACCTCCCATAGTATTCAACACATTCCCAGGTCCCAACAAAACCTTTCATCACATCTTTAATTAAACAATCTTTGTGCATGTATTTGTAAAAAAAAAAAAAAAAAAACCCTAGTCTCTGATTATTACATGATATGCATAACATTCGTTTTAGTAAAATGGCTCTCTGAAGTTTTTCTCATTCATAAGTCTTGAAATGAAATAAATTAAAACATGCAGACATTTAGATCAGTGATTGAGGAAATTTGTACGCACGCCCACACGCGAGCATATTGAGACATGCACTGAATGAAGCTCAGTTTGATGTAAGAAAAACAGTAAGTAAACCTTCCCTTACCTTTTATACGCGAAGACAGAGAAGCAGAGAGAGGGAGAGGGGTCAGGAATCGTCTTTTCTGCAAAGGAGCTCTCTTTCGGACTGGAGGCAACGCGAACGACAGGTGCCCCTGTCTCACTCCTGTCCGCTCTTCCACAGTAAGACTTTAAGAGCTGATTACCTGGCTAAATGTATCCAGATTAGAAAACAAAACATGTGACTGTGTGTGACTTATGGAAAGGAGGGGGGGAACAGATAACTCCTTTGTTTTGAACAGTTTTCTAGGCTCAGATACGGATCATCTTCATGTAGCTGCATAGTATTGTTTGATAATGCTTTGTAACTGATGAAATCGATTTCAGTGGGCAACTATTGTATGATGTATTTCTTTAATTGTTAAATTCTGGTATCTAAATAAAACATTATTGACATTAAATGAGAAATTGAAATTTCTACTAATATTGTACTCATTTGTTACACCTGTCACTGCTTAAATAAAATATAGGCTAAATATTCTCAAGCATTGCATCCACAGACATAATGAAGACACATTGCACCATTTTTGGATGTTTTTTTTTTTCTCCAATTTTTCTAGAACCACACTGCTTTCAATTACCAGTAGGGGGTTGTTACAGCAGCATCGCAGTGTTCAGTTTAGAGCATTCTAATCACATATTTGTGACCTCACACCTTAAAGGGTCAATTGCTAGATTAAAGGCGTCGACCAAGTGGTCCACCTGCCCCGATCGCCCATTCATTCCGCGCGTCTCGCTCCCCTCTCCCGACGACGTGGCACCGGAGTGGCCTGCTTTAACCTCGGGATGCTGATGCCGATGTTGAGCAGAGCCTGGGATAGGGAAGGGAAAAAAACGGAAGGCTGAGTGGGAGAGCTGGAGATGGAAACCGTGACGCAAGTTCGCGGTTGTCATGGAAACCGCAATGACAGCGACACGAACCAGGCCAACCGGCGGGACTTGATTTATGGGAGCGGCGGGGAAAGAGAGAGAGACGGGATACAGGGGAAATACCAGAAGGCAAACAGACTGATTTCTGTAGGAGGCTGAACATGCTACAGCACTGTGCTATTGCATGTTGCATTTACTGTAACACTACATTGCAATGATGCAGACTGTAATCAGGAATACTACTGAGCAAGACAATGAATCATCATGTCCTATTGATGCCGAGGGACATAATATTCAAAAATAAAATAACAAAAATGTGTTCCTCTTCTACTATAATAATAATAATAATAATTATTATTATTATTATTGTATGTATTGCTTATTTTTCCTACTATAAAGTATGAAATATCAGTATATAGTAGTAGTAGTGACAGCAGTACAAGTATGATACTAATTACTGATACTGTAATAATACCTTAGTGAAACAAGTAGTTTTTATTAAAGGATCATTAAAGCAACTGTAATTATAATTAGCAGCATACAGTGTTTATAGTAACAGCAGTAGTAGTGCTGGTGGTAGCTGTATCATGAAAGGGCGACATAGCTGGGGACGACATAGCTCAGGAGGTAAGACCGATTGTCTGGCAGTCGGAGAGTTGCCGGTTCAAATCCTGCCCTGGGCGTGTAGAAGTGTCCTTGAGCAAGACACCTAACCCCTAACTGCTCTGGCGAATGAGAGGCATCAATTGTAAAGCGCTTTGGATAAAAGCGCTATATAAATGCAGTCCATTTACCATGAAAGTAACAGTAATTGGTAGTATATAGTAGTACTAACAGCAGTAGTACTGGTTGTAGCTGTGTTATGTGCAAAACTGTGAGAACAAACCTTTGCCTTTGAGTCTAAGGGTGACACTTACACTCACAAGAAATATTATTAGTGGGAAAATAAACTAAGATAGAGCAAACGGAATATGATTATAATAATCTTATTATTATTATTATTAGTATTATTATTATTTATTTTTAATGAAAGCTCAGCATTGGGTGTGAATATGAGGGAAAGGATGAGCAAGAGCAACAGATTTGTTACTAATTAATGCCATTTTGTTACGTTCAGCTCGGCTTGGTTACTCCACGTTGTAGCTTGGTTACTCCAGCTAGGCACAGTGCCATATAAACACACTTAGACATGCACCTGCAGTCACGGGTCATGGCGTTTACAATATGGAGCGTTTCTTAGGCGTAAACTTGCATATTAGGCCTACCATTAATATTTCTTATTCAATTGTCTTGAACTAAACTTTAACCACAGAAGGCTATAATGTAATTTGTAATTACAACTCGAATATAGGCTACAACAAAGACGGTTTGTGTAAAATGTTACAATACATAATAAGCCTAAATTTACTGTGCCAAGCAACGTTCATGTTGTAAATTTTTATCTACCTTTAATCCACTATCAACCCGAAAAGTACTCACAGACATAGTAGCATTTGCAACCCAAAATGTCAGTTTAGAATGACATCATTTGCAAAACCGTTTTAACAAGTCGTATTTTTGGAAGTTACTTCAACACTTCTGGCTACTAGTAGGGACTTTCCCCCCTTCATAAATGAAACCGAAAGTAAATGAAAGCGAAATACAAGGAGGTAGATAAAAAAAGAAGGTATGTGCACGTTTCTTCATTTAAAAATAATATAAATCACTTCGGCTGCTAATGCTCGAACATTTTTTGACTTGTAACAAATTTGCCAATGCAGATATTAGATATAAAATGCGTTCGCGAGCTGTTTTTTCTCTCTCTTTTGGAAATGTCCTTGTGGGAAAGCATGCTATCATGGCAGCTATCTATTTTTTCCTTTCTAAATTCTACATTTCCTGCGCTTTGTGCTTTTAAAGTGTAACACTTGAACAATGGTCTTGCACAGCTGGTTATCAAGTTCAGCCAATGCATTTCTAACTCCCGCAGAATCTGAATCAATGTACTATTTATTTATTTTTGTCGTTTATTAGGCTAGTGTTCCGGAAGGCGTTTCTTTTGTTCGGTAGGAACATGAGGACCTTTCATTGTGCATTTTATTGTTAGCCTACTCAAAAATACGTTGTCCAACCGGTTAAAGGTAAGCCACAAAAACCACTAGCGGAAGAAAAAATTCTATATGTCGAGTGGTCGTAGATCAAGTGTTGAATACAAAAATCCACGCGTTGTCGGCGACAACCGCAATCCGGAATCTCCGTCTTTCCGCAAAAAGAGCCGTATATATAGCATATGTCTGCTACATCGTTTTTTTTCCCGCTGAAATTGTTCTATCTGTTCGCCATTCTTGTTTATTAGAGATGCTGCTGTTCGTGTTCCTGGCTGCTTTGAGGCCTCTGGCTTGTGATGCTGGTGAGTGTGCTCTGCCAGACTGGTTCCCGTTTTTTACACATTAAAATGTTCTGCTGCTTTCCTGGCTTGAAGCCTACTGCGGGTTCCACTATATTGTCTTTAACGACACAGTAACCCTGTCTTTTCAAATCAACTGCACCACAACGGCACCACATACCCCCTCCACAGCAGAATGTTCAGGGTTCGATCAACTCTTACAGGAGTGCATGTCGTCCCTATTGGACTCATATGTAGCCTGCTCTGCTGGAGTTGATTTAATACTGGACATTTTACTGTGTAAGAGCAGATGTTGTAAAGTGAAACCATCCATTTCATGTATTGCAGTGAATTCATATCAAGATTTATATCAGAAAGTATAATTTAAGTGTATTGTTTGACACTACATGTGACATAATTTAAACAAAATGAATCAGGCAGTCATGTGTACACTGAAAATACGCGATCTTCTCGTACTGTGGTATACCTGCATGTTCTCATCAGTCAATGCATCCGTCCCTCGCAGAGTCCTTTTCGGTTCTGGTTCCCCCCGACCCGATCTCGGCCCGGGCGGGAAGCACGGTCACCCTGCCCTGCTGGCTGGCCCGTGCCATCAGCGCCGAGCCCATGGAGGTCCGCTGGCACCGGTCGCCGTCCTTCAGAATAACAGCCCTTCACTACATGGGGGGCCAGCTGCAGGACAGCTCCCAGGACCCCCGCTTCAGAGGGCGGGCGTCTTTTGGGTCGAGGGGCCCCGAGGCCGGAGGGCTGAAGGGGGGAGATGTGTCTCTCAGGCTGGAGAACGTCACGCTGGAGGACGAGGGAGAGTTTCAGTGCTACGTGAGCAACAACCTGCACTACGAGGCAGGGCGCGTCATTCTCAATGTGATGGGTGGGTACGGCTCACTGCGCCTATCTCCTCTTCACTTCTGTTCATTTCCTCCTGTCGCTTGAGCTGAAACATGTAGAAATTTGTTTCTTGGTGTAATAATAGTCTCTCTCACTCTCTCTCTCTGTCTGTCTGTCTCTCAGTCTGTCTCTCTCTCTCTCTCTCCCTCTATATCTCTTGGTCTCCCACTGTTTTTTTCTCTCACTCTCTCAATTCAATTGAAAATGCTTTTTGGCATGACATATTTCAGTATACGTGTTGTCAAAGCTTTGTAAAACACGTTACAATGTACGCAAAGTACAGTGTTATGTCATGAATTATAAACAAATGAACAGGCATACATGCAAATACATGAACTTAAGAATAACATTAATAATCTCTCTCTCTATCTCTCAGTGACTGGCACACCTCCCGTGTTATCCGTGCGCCAGGCTAACGACAGTCTCGTGAACGTCAGCTGTGCGTCGTCTGGCTGGCACCCCCGGCCCATTCTTACCTGGTCTGACAGTCAGGGGAGGTCTGGCCTGTCCCCCGGTGGCCTGCTGTACGGTCCTGCAGAGCAGGGCGTGGTCTCGGTCTTCAGCTGGATCCTCACCCCAGCCTCTGATGCAGCCTGGATGTCCTGCTCAGTGTTCCTCCCTGGGGAGGAAGGGAGAGAGGGAAGGGTGGCTTTGCTCACGTCAAGAGCTGGTGAGCAGATGCGGAGTCTAATCACGCTTAGTCAACGAGCACAACAGCCGCTCGGCACTGCAATGGAGTCAGAATGTCTGTCTGTATAAGATACCTGTCGATTTCTCCAATTCTTCATTTATAGAAGTTTGTATGGAGGTACAACAAGTTAGCCGTAGTGACTAGTGTTTTTTTGTTTTTTTTTAAATCCCAGTATCAGAGTAAAGTTGGCACTCATTAGGAGTCACATGGCTTTTTAATTCATCTGCTCTTTCTACCTTCCTAGTGCACTGATGCAACCCCTCTCTCTCTTTCACTCACTCTTTCACAGACACACACACACACACACGTACACACACAGGTGATCAGTCAGGTCAGTGGAAGGCGGCCTTCATTGCATTGCTCATCCTTGGATTGCTCGCCATGGCCATCGCCGCTTTTCTCTTCGTAAGAAAGAGAAGAACAGGTCAGCTTTATTTTTCTAAATATGTGTGCTGCTTTACCTTTATGATTCTCTATTTATGTACGAAGGCAAATTTGTCAAGTAAATTGAGTGTTTTCTGCGTTTCAGGTAGCAAAGAGTCAGTAGAGATCCCAGGTACGGCATCCTAGTGTTTTGGTGTTTACAGGGTCAATGAACAATGAATATTAACCTTACTAGTGCCTTATTGCTTTTTTGATAATCTTTATGCAGATCATAATAAAATTAATAAAATGCAATCTGTATTTCACTTTCAGAGAACGTTCCACTTCTACAAACAGGTAAGAGAATTTAGAAAATTTCATTGAGAAGTTGCTTAAATTGAGCCATGTTATTACAAACAACAGGTTTTGAATATATTGCCAATACTAAACAAGGGTTAACTGAACAACCTCACTGTAAGACCGCTATCGTCTCAAGGTTTTGTGAGTTATGGAATTATTTAGCTAGGAACGTAATTTTGTTCTATGTTTACAGTTTATATCAGCTTGCTGGCTAATAACTGGTTAGCTACTATGGTAACTACAGAATGCATCACATATTCAACTACAGCGAAAGTCTACAGTTCTGTTATTAAATTACTGATTATATTTTCACTTCATTAGAATCTGTCAAAGCTGTTTTTTTATTTCTTACTATTATCTAATACTGAAGTTAAAAATATTGTACTTTTCTCTCTTATCAGACTCCGACACATTGGTGTGTTTTTGTGCAGGTATTGATAAAGCAGCTAAGGAAAAAGGTAATATTTTACATTCAAAAGTTGTGTGTAAGTCGCTCTGGATAAGAGCGTCTGCTAAAAAATGCCTGTAATGTATGAAATATTGTGACCGTTTGCATTATATGGTGTGTTTAGAAATTTGTTTCACCTTTTAAAAAATATTATTTAATAATATTATTTTATAAATATGTTTTAAAATATTTTATTGATCACTTACCAATGCCATTTAATGTCTAGCAAGAATGTCTGAAATTGGTTAGACAAATTTTAGAATTTAAATATTGCTGATTTTTGGCTATACAGAAAGCAGGTGCTTCAGAATTACTTCATGTGGAACATCATGACTGGCTTAGCCAGTTATGCTTATGTGACACAACAATGCTGTAAAGTGCAAAAAAGCTGTGGGCTCGGCACCCATGGACATTTTAAGCCACCAGGTCCTTTAAAATACAGCTCCATTCATGTTTTCACCATCTTGAACCTGCTGAAACAGGGATTAGCCTTAGACAGCATTGTTCTGAATGTAATCTTTAGAGATTTGATGGCATCCATTTTGATTTATGCATTTGTTCACCACAGTGGATATCACACTGGATGAAGACACGGCTCATCAACATCTGAAGTTAACTCCGGATGGGAAAAGAGTAAGAGATTCATTAGTGTCACAAAAAAGAGACCCCAGTAAAAACAGGTTCACTCACCACTTGTTTGTCCTGGGGAAAGAGGGCTTTACCTCAGGACGGGCTTACTGGCAGGTAGGGCTGTTGGACGAGAAGGTGGGGCTGAAAATGTCCTGGTCTGTGGGTGTGGTCAGTGAGTCAGCTAAGAGGGATTGTGAAGATCTCACCCCTAGTGAAGGCTACTTGGTCTTCTCCTCAGATAGAGACAATGGACTCAGTGTGAACACCGTACCTGTAACCAGACTCTGTGAGAAACTGAGACCTAAAACTTTGGGAGTGTTTTTAGATTATGACAATAATATGATCTCCTTTTTCAATGTTGAAGAGAAAAGCCATATTTTGACTGTCTGTGTTACATTCCATGAGAAGGTTTACCCACTCTTTGGTCCAGGAATGGGTGATGATACACCACTAGTTATTCCGCCTATTCCTGATGTGAAGCAAGAATCAAACGTGAATACTGCGGAAAATTCAAATGACAAGATTCAATCCATAACCCCCACAACTGATCCCACTTAATCCTCAAATTCTGACAAAGCTTCAGACCGCAGCACAAAACCCCCAATATACGACCAAGAATAAAATGTGAATACTGCGGACAATTCAAATGACTCAACCCTGAAATTGACAACTCAGGTCTTGAGACCACAGCCCAACACAGTTTACAACCCAATAAAATGTAAATTTTGAATAAAAGAACTGGGCAGCTGGATCATACCATGATTTTCATACTATTGGCATTTGGCCTGTCACAAGAGACTTGCTTACTACACTTTATTTTCTGTTAAAACCCAAAACTGGTTTAAACTGAGGTTTGTTCAGTAGTGAAGCTCAAATATCTCTTACTATTTGTGGTACTTATGTAGATCTCACACCTTCTGTTATTTGCAATGTTTTTGGAGTGTCCAGGTGTGGCCCACTGGTGCGAGAGAGGTCTCTCCAACTTTTTCAGATATTCTTGATGCGGGAACTTGTTTCCCCTAAATATCTGTTGAGAAATGCATTTAAAAAGTATTTTGCTGTGCGCAAGAAATTACTGTAATTTTATTTTCATTAAAAGTTCTCCAGAAAAATAAGATTTTATACAGACCCAATGCAGTCACAGAATAAAAGGTTTCCAATTTTTTCTGTAGTAACATGATAGTAACAAGGCTTACCAACAAATCAAAACAGAAAAAGTGTTCTGAATATCATTAGTGAAAATGAGTGAATTTTCCAAATTTGGATTTGGACACTACTCGGGGACGACCACAAGCCAGGTTCTGTTAACTAATGACAAAATGTTCAGTGTAAATACCAAAAGAATTGAGACACGATGAGAAACCTTTTATTTTTGTCTGGATCTTTGTTCACATTACGCTGTACTCCCATGCATCTTAAGTGGCATTTACATCTAAAACAAAAAGTTATCAAAAAATGTTAAAAAAGAATAATTTTTACGAATTGTATGTAATTTCAAATTGATTATTGAATAATGACTGAATATTTGTTAAATGTGTCGCACTACATTCGAATTGCAAAGCTCAACTAATGAGGTCCATTAGCGACAACTTTATTCAAATGTGTAACTGTTTTATTGAACTTGTTCTGACTTGAGTAATGTGCTGTAATTTTGTGTTTTTGTGTCTTGTGCCAAGTGTGTTGCCTCGTTATGCAGGTACAGCACATTTTAAAATGATGCTGTACCTCTTAACTCTTTTTATAAATGTAAAATAAATACACTGCATGGGAAAAAATGCTTCTGTAGTGGGAAATGACTTGTGAGGTAGCGCCACCTGGTGGACATGTCTGCTATTCGGTCAGAAAACCAACACATTACAGTCTTGAGAATCACGGTACACACCTTAAGAACTTGGGAAAAAATTTCTTAAAAAATATTTTAATTTACAAGTGATCTGTTGCAAATCACCTGTCATAGGACACAGTAACAAACTTTCTCATAAAGACATACATCCCTCTGAACTCCCCAGTCTTAATCACTACACTACACTTCCTGCGTATCTTAAAAACAGCAACGGCTTTGACTCTTAACCTATGACTCTTCAAGCTGAACACAGTTCAGTTTCTGTAGACTGTTGTCTTTATGGTTTGAATGCATGCACCGCTGTTCCCATTACCAGAATATTACAGGGAATCCAGCAGACTCTGGGTCACATACATATTTGTTTTGGATTCAAATACTTTTCTGTGCTCTATTGATCTTGCCTGGTGTAATTCAGCCTGCCAATATGACCAGAAGGCAGGGTTTGCACTTTTTTAAAGAGCATTTCATTGGTTTCAATACACCAGACAAGATCAGTAAAGCCTAGAAAAGTATCTGAATCCAAAACAAATAGGTATTTGACCTAGGCCTGGAACCCAGTTGCCTGTGACAGGGCACTAGCTCTTACCCTACCGTTAGCCAGGCGTGTGTGAGCATTTGGCGATGTCGCCTTGTATTTCGGTCTGCTCTTGTGTTTCACGGTCCCGCATTGACCATTCTGATATTGGGGCTCGCAATAAGCCCCTCTGAGATGGGAACACTAAGAACATCACATCCCAAGCACAACGGATCCCTCTCACTAAGGTCTTCAACTACAGAGCATTGGACATGAACACAATGCCAAAAAACAATAATAATTTAGAAATCATTTTGTACACAACAGCACATTTGGGAAAAGATATCGATAACTATTACAAAAACAGCACTCCTTCGCCGACTGCAAAACTTAACAAGACGACCGAATCCGTAAAGCGATCAGCGAAAGTCAATGAAATGTTAAATTCAAGTATCTCGTTGTGTGCGCACCTGTTCCTTTTTAAATATTGGTCGTTTTCGCGGAACGAGGGTGGGAGAGACACAAGCGCGCTCGTCCCAAGGACCTGTACACCAAAATGCACTTCATACCATAAGGCTAAAGCGAGTCATGGAAAATCTGACTGCGACACGAACCAGGCCAACCGGCTGGACTTGGTTTAGGAGAGCGGCAGGGAAAGTGAGAGAGAGGGGATACAGGGGAAATAGCGGAAGGCAAACAGACCGATTACCGTGAGAGGCTGAACGTGCTACAGCACTGTGCTATTGCATGTTACATTTACTGTAACACTGCATTGCAATGATGCTGTCTGTAATCAGGAATACTACTGAGAAAGAAAATAAATCAATTATAATAATTATTATTATTACATGTATTGATTTTTTTCCTACTGTAAAGTATGAAATATTAGTTTATAGTAGTAGTAGTAACAGCAGTACAAGTATGCTACTAATTACTGTTAGCCTACTGTAATAGCACTTTAATGAAACAAGTAGCCTAGTTTTATTAAAGTATCATTAAAGTATCAGTAATTATAATTAGTAGCATACAGTATTAGTAGTAACAGCAGTAGTAGCACAGATTGTAGTTGTATCATGAAAGTAACAGTAACCTAATTAGTAATATATAATAGTAGTAAAAGAAAAAAACGGAATATGACTATAATAATATTATTATTGTTATTATTTATTTTTTTATTTTTAATGAAAGCTCACCATTGGGTGTGAATATGAGGGAAAGAATGAGCAAGAGCAACAGATTCGTTGCTAATTAATGCCATTTTGTTACGTTCATCTCGGCTTGGTTACTCCACGTTGTAGCTTGCTTACTCCAGCTAGGCACAGTAGCCTACCATATAAACACACTTAGACATGCACCTGCAGTCACGGATCATGGCCTTTCCAATATGAAATTATGAGCATTTCTCAGGCGTAAGCTTGCATATTACCTTTAATATTTCTTATTCAATTGTCTTGAACTAGATTGTACCAAGGGTTATTTAAACTTTAAACACAGAAGGCTCGAATAAACCACAAAGACGGACTGTGTAAAATGTTATATTTCTTAATAAGCCTATCTTTAGTGTGCCAAGCAACGTTTATGTCTCTGTATATCTATAACAAGTTGTGGTTTTACAAATAAAAAAATGTTGTGAATTTTTATCTACCCTTAATCCACTATCAACCCGAGAAGTACTCTCAGATATAGCAGCCTTTGCAACCCAAAATGTCAGTTTTGAAAGAGTTAATTTGCAAAACCGTTTTAACAAGTCGTATTTTTGGTCGGAAGTTATTTCACCACTTGTGGCTATGTATTCCTGACCACATTTGCTGGATAGTAGGGACTTTTTCCCCCTTCATGAATGAAACAGAAAGTAAATGAAAGCGAAAGACAAGGAGGTACGTAAAAAGGAGGCATGTGCACGTTTCTTTGTTTAAAAATAATATGAATATGACTTCGGCTTTTTAAAAATCATTTTTATGGAAATGGACTTGTGGGAAAGCATGCTATCCATTTTGTCCTTTCTAAAATTTCCTACGCTTTATGCTTTTAAAGTGTAACACATAAACAACGGTCTCGCGCAGCCTACTGAATTTCTCACTCCCACAGAATCTGAATCAATGTAGGCTACTATTTTATTTATTTTTTTTTATTGTCTTTTATTAGGCTAGTGTTGCCGAAAGCGTTTGTCCTTTATTCGGTACTAACATGAGGTACTTCCATTGCGCATTTTATTGTTAGGCTACTGAAAAATTCGTCGTCCAAACGTAGTTTAACTTTGACCTACAGGGCCTAACACTGGCGGAAGAAATAATTATATGTCGAGTAGTCGTAGATCAAGTGTTGAATACAAAAATCCATGCGTTGTTGGCGACTACCGCAACCCGGAATCTCAGTCTTTCCGCAAAAACAGCTGTATATGTCTGTTACATCGGTTTTTTTTTCTGCTGAAATTGCTCGCATCCGTCTGTTTGCCATTCTTGCTTATTAGGGATGCTGCTGGTCGTGTTCCTGTCTGCTTTGACGCCTCTGGCTTGTGATGCTGCTGGTGAGTGTGCTCTGCCAGACGGGTTCCCGTTTTTTACACATTAAAATGTTCTGCTGCTTTCCTGGCTTGACGCCAATTGCAGGTTCCACTATATAACCTGAGGTAAAGACTTTAACGACACGGTAATCCTGTCCTTCCAAACCAACAACATCACATACCCCCTCCACAGTAAAATGTTCAGGGTTAAATCAACTCTTACAGGAGTACATGTCGTCCCTATTGGACTGATATGTTCCCTGTTAGAGTTGAATAATACTGGACATTTTACTGCGTAAGAGCATTGGTAAAATGGAACCATCCATTTAATTTATTGCTGTGAATTAATTTCAAGATTTATATCAGAAATTATAAACATCAAAACTGTTCTTATTAAACAGGGCAAGTAGCCCGTCACCCCTAGTATAATTTAAGTGTATTGTTTGACTTCAAAACCATTTTTTATATTTGACACTACATATGACAAATTAAATTAAATGAATCAGGCAGTACACTGAAAATACGCGATCGTGTTGTACTGTGGTATACCTGCATGTTCTCATGAGTCAATGCATCCGTCCCTCGCAGAGTCCTTTTCGGTTCTGGTTCCCCGCAACCCGATCTCGGCCCGGGCGGGAAGCACGGTCACCCTGCCCTGCTGGCTGTCCCCTCCCATCAGCGCCGAGCCCATGGAGGTCCGCTGGCACCGGTCGCCATCCTTCAAAACAACGGCCCTTCACTACATGGGGGGCCAGCTGCAGGACAGCTCCCAGGACCCCCGCTTCAGAGGGCGGGCGTCTTTTGGGTCGAGGGGCCCCGAGGCCGGAGGGCTGAAGGGGGGAGACGTGTCTCTCAGGCTGGAGAACGTCACGCTGGAGGACGAGGGAGAGTTTCAGTGCAACGTGAGCAACGTCCTGCACTACAAGACGAAGCGCGTCGTTCTCAATGTGACGGGTGGGTACGGCTCGCTGCGCCTCTCTCCTCTTCACTTCTGTTCATTTCCTCCTGTTGCTTGCACTGAAACGTGTATAAATTACTTTTTTGTTGTATTGATAGCCTCTCTCTCTCTCTCTCTCTCTCTCTGTCTCCCTCTCTGACTCTCAGTCTCCCTCTGTCTTTTTCTTTCTCTCCCTTTATATCTCTTGGTCTCCCTATGTTTTTTTCCCTCTCTCTCTCTCTCTATCTTTCTCTCTCTCCTAAATTCAATTCAAAATGCTTTATTGGCATGACATATTTCAGTATACAGTCATAGTGTTGCCAAAGCTTTATAAAACACGTTACAATGTACGCAAAGTACAGTGTTATATCATGAATTATAAATAAATGAACAGGCATACATGCAAATACATGAATTTAAGAATAACATTAATAATCTCTCTCTCTCTCTCTCAGTGACTGGCACACTTCCCTTGTTATCCGTGCGCCAGGCTACCGACGGTCTCGTGAACGTCAGCTGTGCGTCGTCTGGCTGGCACCCCCGGCCCAATCTTACCTGGTCTGACAGTGAGGGGAGGTCTGGCCTGTCTCCCGGTGCCATGCTGTACGGTCCTGCAGAGCAGGGCGTGGTCTCAGTCTTCAGCTGGATCCTCACCCCAGCCTCTGATGCAGCCTGGCTGACCTGCTCAGTGTTCCTCCCTGGGGAGGAAGGGAGAGAGGGAAGGGTGGCTTTACTCACATCAAGAGCTGGTGAGTGGATGCAGAGTCTAATCACGCTAACATATATTAGAGTCTAATCCAAGTGAACAAGCACAACAGCTACTCGGGACTGCAATGGAGTCAAAATGTCCATCCGTATATGATACCTGCCGATTTCTCCAATTCTTTATTTATAGAAATTTGTATGGGGGTACAACAAGTTAGCCTAGTGTTTTTTTAAAAAAAAAATTTAAAATCCCAATATCAGAGTAAAGTATTGGCACTCTCTAGGAGTCGCATGCCATTTTAATACTGCTTAACATGGCCATGTGCCCTTTCTACTTTCTTAGTGCACTGATGCAACCCTTCTCTCTCTCTCTCTCTCTCTCTCTCTCACTCACTCTTTCACAGACACACACACACACACACGTACACACACAGATGATCAGTCAGGTCAGTGGAAGGCGGCCTTCATTGCATTGCTCGTCCTTGGATTGCTCGCCATGGCCATCGCCGCTTTTCTCTTCGTAAGAAAGAGAAGAACAGGTCAGCTTTATTTTTCTAAATATGTGTGCTGCGTTACCTTTATGATTCTCTATTTATGTACGAAGGCAAAATTGTCAAGTAAATTGAGTGTTTTCTGCGTTTCAGGTAGCAATGAGTCAGTAGAGATCCCAGGTACGGCATCCTAGTGTTTTGGTGTTTACAGGGTCAATGAACAATGAATATTAATCTTACTAGTGCCTTATTGATTTTTTGATAATCTTTATGCAGATCATAATAAAATTAATAAAATGCAATCTGTATTTCACTTTCAGAGAGCATTCCACTTCTACAAACAGGTAAGAGAATTTAGAAAATTTCATTGAGCAGTTGCTTAAATTGAGCCATGTTATTACGAACAGCAGGTTTTGAATATATTGCCAATACTGAACAAGGGTTAACTGAACAACCTCACTGTAAAATACTATTTCAGACAGCTGTCGTCTCAAGGTTTTGTGAGTTATGGAATTATTTAGCTATGAACGTAATTTTGTTCTATGTTTACAGTTATTAGCTTTCTGGCTAATAATTGGTTAGCTACTATGGTAACTACAGAATGGATCACATATTCAACTACAGCGAAAGTCTACAGTTCTGTTATTAAATTGCTGACTATATTTTCATTTCATTAGAATCTGTGTCAAAGCCTTACTTCTTACTGTTATCTAATACTAAAGTTAAAATATTGTACTTTTCTCTTATCAGACTCCGACACATTGGTGTGTTTTTGTGCAGGTCTTGATGAAGCAGCTAAAGAAAAAGGTAATATTTTACATTCAAAAGTTGTGTGTCAGTCGCTCTGGATAAGAGCGTCTGCTAAAAAATGCCTGTAATGTATGAAATATTGTGACCGTTTGAATTATATGGTGTGTTTAGAAATTTGTTTCACATTTTTAAAAATATTATTTAATAATATTATTTTATAAATATGTTTTAAAATATTGTATTGATCACTTACCAATGCCATTTAATGTCTAGAAAGTTTCTGAAATTGGTTAGACAAATTGTAGAATTTAAATATTGCTGATTTTTGGCTATACAGAAAGCAGGTGCTTCAGAATTACTTCATGTGGAGCATCATGACTGGCTTAGCCAGTTATGCTTTACGTGACACAACAATGCTGTAAAGTGCAAAACAGCTGTGGGCTCGGCACCCATGGACATTTTAAGCCACCAGGTCCTTTAAAATACAGCACCATTCATGTTTTCACCATCTTGAACCTGCTGAAACAGGGATTAGCCTTAGACAGCATTGTTCTGAATGTAATCTTTAGAGATTTGATGGCATCCATTTTGATTTATGCATTTGTTCACCACAGTGGATATCACACTGGATGAAGACACGGCTCATCAACATCTGATGCTAAGTAAGGACTGTAAAGTAGTAAGAGATTCAGTCATGGTACAAGAAAGAGACCCCAGTAAAAACAGGTTCACTCGCCACTTGTTTGTCCTGGGGAAAGAGGGCTTTACCTCAGGACGGGCTTACTGGCAGGTAGGGCTGTGGAACGAGGCGACGGGGCTGAAAATGTCCTGGTCTGTGGGTGTGGTCACAGAGTCAGCTAAGAGGGATTGTGAAGATCTCACCCCTAGTGAAGGCTACTTGGTCTTCTCCTCAGATAGAGATAATGGACTCAGTGTGAACACTGTACCTGTAACCAGACTCTCTGAGAAACTGAGAGCTAAAACTTTGGGAGTGTTTTTAGATTATGACAATAATATGATCTCCTTTTACAATGTTGAAGAAAAAAGCCATATTTTGACTTTCTTTGTTACATTCCATGAGAAAGTTTACCCACTCTTTGGTCCAGGAAAGGGTGATGCAACACCACTAGTTATTCAGCCTATTTCTGATGTGAAGCAAGAATCAAACGTGAATACTGTGGAAAATCCAAATGACAAGATTCAATCCTTACCCCTCCCTCCTGACAACTCAGGTCTTGAAACCACAGTCAAATACAGTTTACGACCCAATTAAAAGTAAATTTTGAATAAAAGAACTGGGCAGCTGGATCATACCATGACTTGCATACTATTGGAATTTGGCCTGTCACGAGAGAAATTACTGTAATATTATTTTCATTAAAAGTCCTCCAAAAAAAGAAGATTTTAGACGGACCCAATGCAGTCACAGAATAAAAGGTGTATTTCCATTTTTCAACCTTTTCTGTAGTAACATGATAATAACAAGACTTACGAACAAATCAAAATAGAAAAAGTGTTCTGAATATCATTAGTGAAAATTTGTGAATTTTCCAAATTTGCATTTGGACACTACTCGGGGACAACCACAAGCAAGGTTCTGTTAACTAACGACAAGGTTCTGTGTAAATACCAAAAGAATTGAGACACGATGAGAAACCTTTTATTTTTGTCTAGATCTTTGTTCACATTACGCTGTACTCCCATGCATCTTAAGTGGCATTTACATCTAAAACAAGAAGTTATCAAAAAATGTTAAAAAATAATCATTTTTACGAATTCTATGTACAGTAATTTCAAATTGATTATTGAATAATGACTGAATATTTGTTAAATGTGTTGCACTACATTCGAATGAGGTCCATTTGCGACAACTTTATTCAAAGGTGTAACTGTTTTATTGAACTTGTTCTGACTTGAGTAATGTGCTGTAATTTTGTTGTGTTTTGTGTCTTGTGCCAAGTGTGTTGCCTCGTTATGCAGGTACAGCATATTACAAATTATGCTGTACCTTTTTAAACTCTTTTTATAAATGTAAAATAAATACACTGCATGGGAAAAAATGCTTCTGTGGTGGGAAATTACTTGTGAGGTAGCGCCACCTGGTGGACATGTCTGCTATTCGGTCAGAAAACCAACATTACAGTCTTGAGAATCACGGTACACACCTTAAGAACTTGGGAAAACATTTCTTAAAAAATATTTTAATTTACAAGTGATCCGTTGCAAATCACCTGTCATAGGACACAGTAACAAACTTTCTCGTAAAGTTAATACATACATCCCTCTGAACTCCCCAGTCTTAATCACTACACTACACTTCCTGCGTATCTTAAAAACAGCAACGGCTTTGACTCTTAACCTATGACTCTTCAAGCTGAACACAGTTCAGTTTCTGTACACTGTTGTCTTTATGGTTTGAATGCATGCACCGCTGTTCCCATTACCAGAGTGTTACAGGGAATCCAGCAGACTCTGGGTCACATACATATTTGTTTTGGATTCAAATACTTTTCTGTGCTCTATTGATCTTGCCTGGTGTAATTCAGCCTGCCAATATGACCAGAAGATGGGGTTTGCACTTTTTTTAAAGAGTATTTCATTGGTTCCAATACACCAGACAAGATCAGTATAGCGTAGAAAAGTATTTGAATCCAAAACAAATACGTATTTGACCCTGGTCTGGAACCCAGTTGCCTGTCACAGGGCACTAGCTCTTACCGTACCGTTAGCCAGGCGTGTGTGAGCATTTGGCGATGTCGCCTTGTATTTCGGTCTGCTCTTGTGTTTCACGGTCCTGCATTGACCACTCCGATATTGGGGTTTGCAAGCCCCCCAGAGATGGGAACACTAAGAACATCACATCCCAAGCACACGGATCCCTGCTCACTAAGGTCTTCAACTACAGAGCATTGGACATGAACACAATGCCAAAAAACAGTAATAATTTAGAAATCATTTTGTACACAACAGCACATTTGGGAAAAGATATCGATAACCATTACAAAAACAGCACTCCTTCGCCGACTGCAAAACTTAATAAGACCACCGAATTTCGTAAAGCGATCAGCGAAAGTAAATGAAATGTTAAATTCAAGTATCTCGTCGTGTGCGCACCTGTTCCTGTCTAAATATTGGTCGTTTTCGTAGGAAACCCTAATGGAACGGGGGGGGGGGGTACAAGCGCGCCCGTCCCGTGGACCTGTACACCAAAATGCACTTCATACCGTAAGGCTATAGCGAGTCATGGAAAATGTGCCGTGACTGGAGCGGTTGTTCAAATAAACAAGAGGCTGAAGACGTGGGCAGCGGGCCTTCTGGAACAGGGACAAGCGCTGTGGAATTCAAACTATCTGAATGATATTTAGGACATTCCAGCCTTCTCTCCTCTCCTCTCCTCTCATAATGAAACAATCCCTCTTCCGAGCTCTCCTCTCCCACCGTTGTCCACTGTGCCCCCGCTCCCCCAGGGTCCGTTCTGAAAGATGGCGCCCCCTTGTGGCCCCCGCTGCACACGCATTCCATCCATGCAGTTCAGGCACCGGCAGGCACCTCCTCAGCCCCACCTCCTCGCCTCAGCCACGCCCTCTCAGCTTGGTCTCTGTGAAAAAGGTCTCAGCGCTCCCCTAACGAAGATGGGAGCGAGTCACTGTGCGCCCTCTTACTTCCTGGTGGGCGTGGCCAGAGCCCAGCCCCGCCCCCCTTCAGCAGACGGACGCGCCCAGCCCGGACGCCCCGCCCTCCCTCCGCTCCCTCTTCTTGAGCAGCTGGATGCGGTTGTGGCAGTAGAACTTGATGGCCCGCCAGTCGCGGCGGTTGGTGACCAGCAGGGGGCAGAGCTGCAGGCAGCGCTCGCAGTCCGCCTTGGCCGGCACCCGCAGCTCCGCGATGTTCCTGCTCAGGTGGAACTCCACCGCCGCCCGCTCCGCCTCCGACCACGGGCGCTTCAGAACCCCACGCTTACCTGCAGAGACCACGCCCACGTCACCAACGCCCATCACCTGACTGGCTGTCTACACACGCACTCCATGATTCATTTATTTAACCAGTAAATTGAAATATGCTATGCTATATCCCTTTTACAACTCGGACCTGGCCAAGAGAGCAGCTCAGCAAATAAATACTAAAATAACATGGTAACAGACATAATATACTACACCATATTACGATACACAATATTTATGTCATCCATAGCAGGTTATAATATAAGCTATAGCAGGGCTGTCAGACTCCAGTTCTGGAGCGTTTTGATGTTTTTGCTTCAGTGCTGCCCCAGTACTCAGAGCACAGGGCCTGAAGAGCACCGAAGGAAGAAACTGAGACTGAGGAGGGGGACAAGGGAGAAGGAAGAGAGAGGAATGACTGATGGAGAGAAGGGGATGAGAGAATACAGAAAGGGGAATGAAAGGGAGAGAAAGATGGAGAAATGGGGAATGAAAGATGGAGAGAGAAAAAAGGAGAGAAGAGGAATGAAAGATGGGGAGAATGGGAAATAAACGGAGAGGAAGACGAAAGGAGGTGCAGCACACACCGGGTTTGGGCTGGGCGCTTCTCCTCTTGTGGGCGAAGGTGGCGGGGGAGGGGCTGACGGAGGAGGCGGAGGTGGGAGGCGCGGCGGTTCTCCTCCTCCGAGGGGGCTGGCTCTTCCCCGCCGCCCTCTTCGCCGGCTCCCCTTTCTCCGGAACCTTCCTCCGCTCCGCGTCCGAATCGTCCGAGAGAGAGTCCGCCGAGTTCCCCGACATCACTGCCGGAGAGAGAGCGAGGGGGCGTTCAGAAACACACACAGAAAAAACACCCACAGAGAGCGAGGGGGCGTTCAGAAACACGCCCAGCGGGCGCGAACAGGAGAAACACGCAATCACCCCTCCTAGAAAATACTGAGCTCCAGCATTCATGGTCCCCGAGCGCTCGTTATTTTTATTTTTCAAAATCGATCTTAAAAACAAAGCAGGAATTCATCCGCGGCCAGTCAAGCAAGCCGGCCTCAACACGATTCTCATCTTTATTTTGAGAGTCATTATCATGTTTTCCTTGTCTTGAGCTACCATAGTTTACTGCACAGTCATAGTCTGAGTTATCTTCTGGTATACATTACTACCACAATAAGAATGAGTGACAATATATGTATTTAATGACCTGGGGTACAGTTTTCCTCCAATTTAACAGACTCAGTTATGCACAGGCAGACTTATTCGCTCCCCCCTCCCAAATCGACGCCCCCCCTCACCGTCCAGCTCCAGACAGATGTGGTGCAGGCTCATGCCCCTGAAGAGGACCCCGTCCCGTTCCCCGCAGAGCACCACCCGGCCCACCCGTCCCATCAGCCCCGGGTCCTGGCCAATCCGGGCGCAGCTCTGGGTCACGTGGTACTCCCTCTGCAGGAAGTCCTCCAGGCGCTGGGTGGCGCTGCCCGCCCCTTGACCCTCCCCCTCGCCCAGTAGCAGCAGCTGGGTGAGGATGGCCACCTGGCGCCGGACGCGGGTCTGGGTCAGCGCCTGGGGGTTCTTGGTGCCGCTGGCCCGGGCCAGGCTGCGCAGGAGGTCCGCCCCCCGCAGGGGCGTGGCCGGGGAGTGGTAGGGCCGGGCGAACAGGTAGGGGTTCTGCGGGTCCACCCCCACACCGGGCCGGGTCTGCAGCAGCAGCTCCAGGCAGGGCTCGCTGTGGGGGGGCAGGATGAGGGGCTGCACCCGCCCCCGCTTCCCCAGCACCCCGGCCCGGGGCAGGTGGCACAGCACCTGGCGCTCGAAGGGCGACAGCGAGGCCTCCAGCGGGGTGAGGGAGGGGGCGGAGCCGGGGGCGGGCAGCGGCGGGGGCGTGACGCGGCTGCGGTACTCCTGGATGGTGAGCTTGGACACCTCGCACTCGCGCCGCCGGTTGTAGAGGATGAGCAGCGCCAGGCTGGAGTGGCACAGCAGGCGCCAGGCCTCGGCCGCCTGCGGCTGGCGCGACAGCGTGACGAAGGACGAGTGCTGCTGCCGGCGCAGGTGCGCCACCAGGGAGGACAGCGAGGAGAGCAGGGGCAGCATGTGGGGCCTGCGGGAGCTGGAAGAGAGGGCCGCAGCACGGTTCAGTCCCCCCGCTCAGCCTGCCTGGAGCTTCACTCAGCCCCTGTGAGAACTGCCAATCGAGCCTTCCAACAGCAGGGCTTTCACAATGTTTTTTTTTTCCCCCAACATTCTAAGTCAGTGTTCTAGAACTCTTCCGGTCACCAGTAGTGATTGTGACATCAGCATTAGAATGTTCAGTTAAGAACATTCTAATCACATTTGTGATCTCATACCTTAAAGGGTTAAAACAGCTTTATGCAAATGTATGAAAAAAACTGAGGAAAAAAGTAGACTATTTACATATTACTTTTTAAAGCGCATTGAAAACTGCATTAAATCATTAATGGCAGTCATCCAAACTCATACCTCAACATCTCTCCTTTCTTCTCTTCTCCACTCTCTTCATCCTTCTCTCCGTTCGGTTCCGGCTCGTTGTCCTTCCCTCCTCCCAGGAAGCCGTGGGGGGAGGCCTCCTCCTCCTCCTTAGCCGCCTCCCGTTTCTCCTGCTCCTCCTCCTTCTCCTTCTTCATCCTGCGGCCCCTTTTGGGCGGGGCCGGCGCGGACGGGCTCTTCCTGGGCGAGGTGGAGAGGGCGGGGCTCTTCTTGGGCGGGGCGGCGGAGGAGGCGTGAGCAAGGGAGGGGGGCGAGAGGGAGAGGGAGAAGGAGACTCCGCCGTTCTGCGCCTCCCTCTCCCTGGGGAAGAGGGCGGGCGAGGGGGCGGCGGCGGCGGCGGGTGCGGGGGAGCGGGCGGGGGAGGGGGCGGGGTTCGAGTGGGCGGGGTGCGTCTGGGAGAGCGGCGGGTTGGGGAAGGTCTGGGCGCGCTCCATGGCGGCCCGCACCTCGGGCTGCTGGGCGTGGTGCTTCTCCAGGTGGCGGGCGAGCGAGCGGAAGTGGCGGCCGCAGTACAGGCACTGCTGGCGGCGGGTGGCCACGCCCCGCCCCCGCCCGATGTTGATGTTGATGTTGTTGTTGATGTTGGTGGTGGGGGGCAGGGGGGGCGCGGCGAAGGAGGGGCGGCAGGCCGGGGGGGAGGGGTGCGGCGAGCGGGAGAAGGACAGCGGCCGGCTCGGCGTCCGCGGCGCGCCCTTCCGCTTGGCGGACGAGCCGTACGGCGCCTTCCTCTTCTTGCGCCGCCGCAGCATCCGCCCCCGGAGCTCCTCCAGCTCCTCTTCCTCCTCCTCCTCCTCGTGGTCCGAGTCGCTGGCCTCCGAGTGGGACACCGGGGAGGAGGACGGAGAGAGGGACCAGGACGGGGTGAGGTAGTCCGAGACGGAGAGAGAGAGGGGGACGGGGCCGGACTCATCCTCCTAACGGCACGGGGAGGAAGAGGAGAAAGAAAGAAAGGAAGGAGGTGAAAAAAAGAAAATGGCCTCAGGCTGCTCTGCTCTCGCGGTCGAACCTCAAACCCTCATACCTGTGTAACGTCAATGTCTGGAGGATGAGCTGCACTAATGGAAAATTCCTCTTCCACTAGCTACAAGAATGTATATCATCACCAATCCTGGTACATTTCCCACATTATGTGCTTTAGGTGATGCCTGTTACCAAAGAGAAGATCTGTAGCCAGAGGTTAAATCCAATTCCCAGAATTGAACTTAATTAGGAACTGCATTTTAAAAACATTTACATCGACAAAATTCACAATCACAATATAACGCTTTTGCAGGCCTTAGAGTAACTGCAGTAACTAAAGAGCCTGATACCGTTTTCTGTGATACATAAGGAACGCTATCCTTTCAAATAAGAAATGAAAAAACAACGCTTGCTAAAAATAACAGCTACTTTAGCAACCCAGCTGCCTACATTTCCCTACAGGCCCTGGGATAATCCTGCGGGACACACAGAATACAAGACCCGACACTCGATAACCAAGTTTCGCTATGCCTGGAATTCGTTTAATGGACTACAAAAAGAAATGTGCGTTATTCCTGAGAAAATAAGAATTCCGAGCCACAGAAGAGCAGCACACGGATCAGCGGCAAACAGAACAGAGGCACACGGAACGGAACAGCGGAACACGGAACAGCGGCGCACGGAACAGCGGCGCACAGAACGGAACAGCGGCACACGGATCAGCGAAGAAGCTTGGAGGAGTGTTCTCTACCTTCTTGATGTTGTTCTCGGGGTCGGAGCTGCATTCCAGCCCTCCTGGAGACACTGAGCTGTGGAAACCCTGAAGAGGAAATCGGGACCTTCATTACGAGCACACCACAATCAATACCTAACCATTATACAACTGCATCAAACTACACAAAGCTTTGACTAGGGGAGGAGGAGAAATTATTAATAGCCAGCACACTCTAAAATGGGGCTGTCGGACAGCACTTCCTGGTTCTTCTACGTGCAGTTCAAATACAATTCCCAGGATTCCTAGCAGGCTGAAGGTCAACTGCTACTGAGGCAACGTGATCACCATTTATAGAGCACCTGAGATCACTGCGATTGGATGCTTACCATGGGGTTGTCTCCCCACTCCGTCAGACTGTAGTCCACCGTTATCTCCTCCCCTTTGGCGATGTCTCTGATCGCTATGACGACGAGCCGCACCTGGCTCCCACAGTGCACCTCTCGGATGCGGCAGTTGGCCGGGGGCGCGTACAACATGGCCGCCCTGGCGCCGCTGGCCCCTTCATCGCCCAGCTCCGAGACGCTGCAGGGGAATCCGCTCGTCATTCAGCGCAACGACATCACAACACAATCACCCTTCTTAAAGGGGAACTCCACCGGAAAATTGTCATTCAGAAAAAAAAAAAAAAACGCTTTAACAGGTGTGACCTATATTTTTGCGCATCAAAACCAAATCTTTTAACTGTATCCACAAAACTCCATTCGAAGACATGATGTCCTTAGGGATGCATTATACTTGGGTGACATCATGGGGAGGTGTCATACCCGGGTGACATAATTTTGGGTGGTTGTGTGCATTTTCTTTGTTTCAGACTATAGTAACATATGCAACACATTAGAAATTGTCCTGGAGGGTGATTACACACATACGAAATGATGATTTTGGGCCCCCCCTCCTCCTCTCACCACAATTGAGCGGGGTCGCTGAGGTAGTAGGGGCTGTCCGGGGCAGGCAGGCGATCGTCCTCCCCCTCCGGATACTGTCCGTCACCTGGAGGGAGCAAAGTGAGGTCAGCGGCGCCGGACGAGTGTGTGTGTGTGTGTGTGTGTGTGTGTGTGTGTGTGTGTGTGTGTGTGTGTGAGTGTATGTGTGTGCACGCGTGTGTGTGCGCGCGTGTACGTGTGTATGTGTATGTGTGTGTGTGTGTGCGCGCATGTGTGTGTGTGTGAGTGTATGTGTGTGGTGTGTGTGTGTGTGTGTGTGTGTGTGTGTGTATATGTGTGTGCATGTGCACGCGTGTGTGTGTGTGTGCGCGCATGTGTGTGTGTGTATATGTGTGTGCATGTGCACGCATGTGTGTGTGTGTGTACGCATGTGTGTGGTGTGTATGTGCGTGCGTACGTGTGTGTGTGTGTGTGTATGTGTGTGTGTGTGCGCGCATGTGTGTGTGTGTGACATCATACAGACAGATGGAGGACAGTTAGAAGGCAGTCCACAGTACCGGCGCAGTAGCTGTGTTCAGAGAGGCTCTCCTCCTCGTCTTCTGTGACATACACCCGGTCACACACTTTCACCGGGGTTCCCTTCCTCTTCCGCCCGCAGCCCCGCCTACAACACACACACACACACACACGCGCACACACACACACACGCACATTACTACACACACTGTAGCAGCCATTTTGCGTGTCTTTGTACAATTGTTTGGAGTTTAGCCACAAGGAGGCAATGGATGTTATTTCCTTTTGGGTAATGTACTGCATATAAGGTCACAGGTGATAGGTCATAGGTGAGGACATAGGTGGCTGGAGCACACTATTCTTGCCGTAATTACATTAAATCATAAAATGGGAAACATAAATGTAAGATTGATTGATTGATTCATTCATTTTATTGAAGAACACAAAGGAATATAAAGCTGCATATTATAATCTGCTTCATAGTCAACTAGACTTCATCACAATGGGTAATCACACATTCACTGCATTGTACATCAAGTGGCAATAAACAGGAACGTCATCCGAATGGATTCAACAGACTGGAATACAAGTCATTTGGATATGCGTAAGGAGCACTCACTGCACCAATGGCAGGGCTAAATTAGAACCTTTGGTTAAAGAGTGATAGTAACTATACACGCATTACCACAACTCTTGTCATCTCACTTGACCAAAGACCCCTAAATCAAGCATACGCAACAGTCCCAAGCATCGACAACCAATGGGGTCGAACTGAACCCCTGGAGGACTGCAGTGCCTGCAGGTTTCCGTGGTTTCCCTTCAATCTGCCGTCAAGGAAACGGGCCTTTGAAAACAAGGTTTGTGGACCTTAAGCCAATTGAAAAGTTAGCTCATTTAAGCACTCGGGTGTAGAAACGCACCAAAAACCAGCAGACACTGTGACCCCCCAGGCCTGGGGTCTGACACTGCTGGCCTCTTATGCAAATGCACTCACTTTATTCTGGGAAAACAGAATGAAGAGCAAAGCCCCCCCACACACACAGACACACACACACACACACGCATACACGCATGCACACACACACACACACACTCAGTGACTTATACAATGTTCTGTTGTTTTCAGGAGCCATTACAAATGTGACAGTAAAGAAATTGGCTCAAATTTAACAGCTAAATTCACAATCATTTCACATTAATTTTGTTGTCTCGTTGCCAAAGCATTAAATAGGTAAAACAGGTATATATTTAATACTTTTTTTAATGTATTCATTTGCATTAGCTAATACAATCTGCTAGCGACAGTTTAGCGGCAGAAATGCTGGCCTGTATGCCTGTGTGACAGTAAAAGCATTATCTGCTCTCTGCCCCCGAGGGTGGAGTTTCTGAGGGGGCGTGTTGCAGAGCAACGACTTTCTCACCGAATACCGAGAAATCATCCAGATGCCCGCAAGAACGAAAATTCAGACGGACAATTAGCTATCAGTCAGCAGGCTTTTTCCACCATTAAGGGAGAAAAAGGCCGTCTAGGTCAGTGACTTTTTAAAAAACATATAGGCCTATATATATATATATATAACGATAACTTGCTCGGTTATGATTGGTATACATATACATTGTGAAATTGAGAGTAAACCGCAGCAAAAAATTGAGAGCCACTGATTGGCCCATTTAAAATCACCATCCCTCAATGTGCATACACTACCAGGCATACACTGTATGAATTAATTCTGCCTACCACAACTGACACGTATGATTCATTTCACACAGCCCCTCCTGGTGAGGCTGCTAGCCTCCGTGGGCCTGATATAGCCTATTTAACATGCACATAAATACACTCAGAGGCATTAAAAATGCAACAAATGTCTTCGCCTCCATTCACTCCAAAGTATACCTCCATAAAAATGCATTACCTGCAAAAATCATTCATCAATCGCACGACAGGAGAACACTTGAGGACTTCATTTCTCACGTATTTGTGAAATGCCTGACGGGGTAAAATTGATGGCGTGACTTTATCACGGATATTGTTCTGTTCCTGAACCTGTGTCCACGGCCACAAATCCGTCAAGGAAAAGTGACACGATCTGAAAGCTGTTAACTAATCACAGCCGAGCCACACAAAAGCGGCGAAGTAGAAGGGAGGACGCGAAACGGATGCTGAGGACACGAACGTCAAGGTCAAAAGACACGCGTCACATCTCCTTCAAAGGTTACGACCTCTGCTGACTGATATCGACTCATACCGATTCTACACGCCGTTGCTATGATGAATCCTTAACATTTTGGCTTATTAATCTCTACCACAGCACTCTGCAGTACTGGTCAGGTACGTGAGGCTCTGTTGTGTTGTGTTGTCCATGTACTGGGTCGTTTGTGGCCTGCGTTGTCTGAGCCTGTATTGTCTGTACTGTGTTGTTTGCGGCCTGCATTGTGTGACTTGTTTTTACTGCATCTGCGGTGAAGCCAAAGGGAATCTATCTACCAATCTACACACCCTGGATAGGATTCTGCCAGCAAACCGGTTCCAGTGAGAACTGGCCAATCATGAAACGGTACGGCGCTGTGTTTGATGTGCCACACCGATGTGCCCATTCAGGGAGGCACCATCCACGCGGCACCGGCTCGTGCGAACGCGATGCCCACGCACTCACGCACGACAGCACGCCGATCGGACGCGGCGCGGAATTCGCCAGACTTTCCTGGTGCGGGACCACCCGCGTGGAACTGAGCGCCAGCCGCATTCGTTTGAAAGTAGCCCAGCCCACCAGGACACCGCGGGTATCGCCAGTCTGTGTGCCAGTCTGTGAGCCAGGCAGCCAGGATCAACAGATCTTGGGCCTGTTGAGCCCCGTGTAGCACTTCTCACACAGAAGAGCATGGTCTGCAAGAGAAATACTTGTGCCAATGCTATGCTGGGTATGAGCAAAAAAGTTCACAAAACAGAACAAAAGACACATGCAGAACATGGAAGACACATGAGCTGCATAGCTTCCACTAAGAAAAATGGCTACTTGGGTTTCATCTCCTTTGATTGGACAATGGGACTGGACATCAACATTGGCATCACGGGCAGCCCATATTGTACGATTAAGAAACAGGCCCAGATCAATCAGGATATTACCACAGTATATACCCCTCACATATCCATATAGTATCATCATAGCGAGTGACCTAGTTTAATTTGTTTGCCCTTAAAAAACAAACACACACTGAAACTGCATGGATTTAAGGTGTCAATCAAAACAGAATCACGGCAGGATTATTCAGTACAACCAGGAGGATACCAATTCATCCTTTCTAAAAAGGTCTAAAAAAACATTTTAATGGGTGGGTTCAGTAATATTCATTTAATTCTCAAACTCTCTCATACTCATTCCCCATTGTCCCTATTCGCGTGTTATCCTTCATGAATCACGTAGAAACATAGCTCTTTAGAATAAAAAACACGCTCTGCCTACCACACACTTACACTCAAATACACCGCCTGTTTCGCAGACAAAATGGATGCAGACACTACACTTCTCTCTACACACTCTGTCATCTCTGTGTGTGTGTGTCTCTCTCTCTCTCTCACACACACACACCCTCCCCCACTGGCTCTTCCTGTAACAAACACACACACACCCACACACACACAGTCTCACAACACACATAGCTTAGCCTCCCCACCCCCTCTCTCTTGCATATACACACTCTCTCTCTCTCCCCCATACACACTCTCTCTCTCTCTCTCTCCCCCCACACACACAAGTACACACTGCCCTCGCTCCCCCTCACACACGCACGCAAGCACAGCCTCATAACACTCCTTACCCTCCTCCCCCTCTCGCGCGCACACACACACACACACACACACACACACACACTCTCTCTCTCCCCCACATACACACTCACCTCCTCTCTCTCTCTCTCTCACACACACACACACACACACACACACAGACACACTGCTGTGCTAGTCACAAGTCCCCCCCTCCCCCTACACTCATACACAGTGCTCATCTCTTTCTCGAACACAGTGAAACCGCATAGGATATGCAATATTTGTACGTACAGACAGTTATAAAGCTTCAGGTGACACAATTAACGTACAAGTTTTAACTATGAATACATATATACATACATGCATATATAAATACCTCAAGCAACACATATCCTCGTCGTTTGTTGTACAGTTCGTTAGCTAGTTAACGGTATATGGCTGACTAAATGGCTAGCGTTATTAAGCTAGCTAACGTTAGCTAACCTTGCTAAGGTACATGCTGCACAGACAATTTATTTCCACTTAGATTAGTTAGCTAGCTACATGTCTAAATGTCCTATTATATCAATTTTCTCCAACTCACGCATACACATCACACGGTGCTGGTTGTAAATTGTATTAGCATTAGCTAGCCAGATGGCTAATGTTAGCAGGCTAGCTATAAACATTCGGCCATACTGTCCAACACACACAGTCTACGCCGTCTACGGGAACTCTTTCGCTCTTACCCCCGCGGCGGCGGAGGTTTGCTCCCTTCTCCGTCGCTATCCAGGGTCGGAGGTTCCCGATAATCAAACAGTGATCGTATATTCTCCGCCATTTAAAATATCTCTCCCTCAGGCTGCTTGTATAACTACCTAGCTGCCTCGCTCACCGCTCGCCCGCATTGAGTTTGGTACTCTGACCGCTTCGCTTCCTTCCCCACAAGGTAGAAAGCAGAGGCAGTCGTGATGATTTTAAAAGGTATACGCGTGAAATTATATATTGGCTCACGCCAACAGCATGCACCGTAATGAAGCTATCATAGTCTGACATCTAAAACAATACAGTTATTTTGAAAGGGTCTCGTTTCCTCAAGGTCCAAGAGAAATTTTGTCAAGTTGTATCCCCCTTGTTTTATGGAGTGGTACAGCCTGAAAGAGAGGCAGACATTCACGACAGAACAACACTGTCGGGAGAGGCCAGATAAATACCGGTTAGAGTCTCTGAATTCAGCCAACTACAATTGTTTATAACTAGAAATATTAATAACATGAATTGTAATTAAATCTTTATGAAACATTCCCTGTCATTTGTTTCTATGTAAACAGCATAGGCTAATTTAGCATTGTCTTCTGCATGCGCACTAGATCAGCAGTTCCGCTGCAAGACGCATCCTGCCCCACACGAGCTAGTTAAAACACTGACTACAGTAAATCCCCCAGAGAGAGAGAGAGAACGGGTTTATTATTTCTCAGGACATCACCGTAGGAGGGCAAATAGCACAACCTATACAGAATTGTTTGTACAAGTTAAACAATAATAATAATAATAATAGCAGTAGTATAGAAATGAGAAAGGTTACTGAATAAGTAAATAGTGTGCTTAATGTTAAACATATTTAATAGACTTCCCACTCTTGGTCACAGCCACAAATCATGTATTCTGCCATAAAGCTCTCTTTAAGTAATATGATTTCATGTTGAAATTTGTGCTGTTTTCCATATCAGCCTTCTTTAACTTAGGCGTTGTTCACATTAAAAGACAACCTGTATTAGATATCTAGCCCCATGAAGCACATTTCTTTATGAATTATGTTTTTTTTATATTCAAGGTGTCTTGCATTCCTTATTTTTGACATATTAGCTGTTCGTACAAATAAATATTTATTAAATCATTTCAGATTGCAAAAATAGTAAGAGAAGGAGGCTCCTCTTGAAGGGAATTTTCCCATTCCTCTCTAAACAAAAACCACATAAGCATCAAACAAATCCATCAGAACACCATGAATTTACTGTCGAATGATTTGACAGGCACCGATTTTGATGCATTCGTTTATTTTTTTTTAAAGATATCAGTATGACATAATGAGTACGGAATGCTCATCCCTTTCTTCACAGCAATTTACCCTTAAATCCATCTACAGTAGACCCTCGCGGGACATAGCCTATACATTGAGTGCCAACATTCATATATAAACAAAAGGAAGCAGTTTAATGTTCTGAGACTGAGCAACAGATCATCACACGCAATTATATTTAATATTAAATAAATAAGTGCCACGCTTTACATTTTATTTCAAATTATACAAATCGATAAACAATAATAAATAGTTATAATAATAATAAAAAGTCATTGCACAGCTTTAGGAAAACAAAAATCACCACAGAACCCATTTATTTTGGCTTGAAATGTTTTGTCTTCCTCAGACTTTTCACCCAGTGTTCTGTTGCTGTATTACACATTCTTTAAGCACTCACTCCCTCTGTAATGAACAAGAGTACAAAGGAGTATTGAGACCGTTATTTTAGTCACAAATGTAAAAGTGAATGAGTTATAATGTTAGTGATCTGTTGTCATGTGACTGGCTCCAAGGAATACACAATAAGACAGACTGCTGACCAAAAAAAAACCTGTTACTTCACAATATTTCAAAAAATCTGAATGTTACACAATGTCAGATTCAAAAAATGTGACCTAATAATGGAGGACTTATAGTCTTGAAGATTCACAAGAAAACATTTACTGCTTTAAGTTGACACAAATAATGACCATTTATCTACACAACAATGGCGTTCTGAAAAAAAAAAGAAAAAAGAAAAGAAAATTGGCAAGCAATTTTCTAAAACATTATCAAGCAGGCTTAATCTTTTTTCTTGGTCCATGGAAAAATCCTGTCACATGGCAATTTGATAAATGCACTTCAGTTCTCTAGTGTTTAACCGACAACACAACAGCTGTCGCATTGCATTTCAGCAGCAATCTAGGCATGAGACAAAAAGCAAAACGCCAAAGTTGCACCCTACCAACAAACACAACTTCTGACCACTTAACACGCTGTTAGTTTGCAAGTGCTTTATCTACATGCAACAAGTGAATGTGGCAGTGTGTTAGTACTTTAGCTCTATTTTCACAGTCAACGTGTCATGGCATTCTAGCTACAGTGAACTTTAAACAGTGCAACAGTCAATATAGCTTATAGATTTGCTCTACAATATAACACTTCAGTGGGTTAGCAGCACATTTTAACATCGTTAGAGTTATTACAGAACTGAGAGTTAAAACTATCTTCTGAAGAAATTCTCACATTCATTTTTTTTTTTGAAATAAATAAAAAGGTAATCCAGTGTTAATTCAACTCTAACAGAGTACATATGAGTCCAGTAGGGACCATATGTACTCTTTTTTTTTTTTCCCTCTTTCTCTTGAATGAAAGTAGGGAATCCTGCCACCTCACCCCTAACTTCACTGTTCCCTAACCTGCCAGGCCCCCTCCTCTCTTAGATCTCTGCCCCTTCGCTCTCACTGCCCCTCCTCTCCTGCTCTCTTGCTTCCCGCTCGGAGTGGAAGGTGTGGAGGGTCTCGGAGGCAGAGTGGGTCCAGTGGATCAACTCCTGCAGGACACGGTAGATCCAGAGCTTTACCCCAAAAACGCCATCTCCTTCGTCTACATCTACGTCCTTAGACACAGAGAAAGAGAGAGGAAGAGGATGGGGGGGGGGGCACAAGAGAGTGAGCAAAAGAGAGTGCAGAAGAGAAGCGAGAGAGAGAGAGACAGAGAGAGAAAGAGAGAGAGGGGGAGAGAGAAAGGGGGGGGGGAGAGAGATATTGAAATTTACCATTTGGTTGCCAGGTTACGAGCAGTTGTAAATTGCAGTATACAACGTTCTGCCAAATTATTCAACTGTTCTGGCCAGTTAACCTGGAAATATGGTACAGTACTGACCTGTACACCATAGGAATATGTATGAAACATACAATTTGCATACAACATAAATGGAAATTGTAAATAGAATACCTATGTTTTATATCTGCCACTGAGATTGTGGACAAATTAAGCAGCTGTCAACTTTCATGCCTAAGTACTAATTAACTAACTCATTTATCAGGGAATTCTGGAATCTCTATGTTTGTCCACTTGCAATTTATGTGGGCCTGAGAGGGTACCTAACCTGACATGTACATCTTTTCACCAGTACCTGATTTTTGGCATTAAAAAATGCAGACTGAGAGGCTGAGCATAGGAAACTGGTTGCAAAAATCATCAACAAAATGGGAGATCAAATTTCTTTTTTTTTTTTTTGGTTCTCAGTGCTCTAATTACTTTAACTGAGCCTAACTAAGCAAAAAATTCACAGCTGCCTTAACATACGCTAAAGTGTGCTGTCACCAGTGCTCCATACGTGACAAAACCTGCTAAATGTATTCAAATTAGATCAAGTTAAAACATGGTTTAAGTTGCTGAACCGGAAAATGACAATATACAGAACATTTTTTTAAAAGGCATTACTCGTGGTCTCCACTCAAATTGCTTACGTCAAAAACCATTCATACAAACCTTTTACACATGTGAGGAACATAAAACTAGCATTTAAATAGTTTCACATTTGATTAGACTTTAATCACTGAGGCTTCGCAATATTTACTCAGTGTTTCTAAATCAGTGCCTTATTGTTACTAAAATAACCTGTCATATTAAACAGCAACATGTTTAATAATCCATTATGTACCGCAGGAACTGGATTTATAACAGATTTTTCAAAGTGCTCACTTGAGTTGAAGTGTTTATAATTCAACAGTCTGTGGCAGTTCATGTTTCTAAGCACTCTATCAAATCATAGTGCCCTTTATGGGAAAGTGAGGTGGGATCCATTTCATTGATCGAACAAATAAGTTTTTTTTCTGCCAAGTCAAGTTGCCTTCTTCCCATTATTTAATAAATGTCATATATAACAAGTTTGCTCATTTACTGAACATGGTGTGTGGCAGGCTAAATTTATCTGATGTAATGCAAGCTTGCTTGAATACGTCTTGCCAGCAAACAGGAATTTCACTTAAAATTTCTGTATTTTTTGCTCCCTTACCTTGTTACAGTCAGGATCAGGTGTAGGCACATTATCTTCCTCTTCTTTCTCGAGTAGGACCCTGGTTGAGTGGAGCAAGTGCCCCAGCCTCTCCCTCACACTGTTACGGACAGACTCATATTCTCCGCCCCCTTCGCCCTCGAGCTCCTCCTCCCGGCCAATCACGTACTCCAGAAGCCTGAGGCACTGCTGGAGGGCGGAGTGATGAAGCCACACCCTCTCGTCCATTGAGAGGTCGGGGGAAGACACGCATAGAGACAAAATCCGATCCGTCTCTAGGGAGTGTTCGGATGGGAAGCTTTCTTTCTCTTTCTGAGGAAAGAGGAGGAGGGGGGGAGACAAAAGAGAAGGTGGGAGAGGTCGGGGAGATAAGGAGAGAATGCAAGAGAGCGCCCAGAGACATTAGAGATACAACCCTTCTGTGAACTGTGGAAAACATGCCAACAATATACTTTCCTGCCTAACATTGATAAATGTCCTACTGTGTTGGGGGTGTGTGATCTATGTAATAGCTGAATCGCACGTCAGAGCCAGAGGGGCAGAGACTACAGGTACTCCAAGAGGGAGGGGCACATTCTGTTACAATGTCAAATATAATTAAGCAAAGGCAATTTATTCAAAAGTGATTTCTGCAAAGAATTTCACTGTAAATGCATATTTACACTGCACCGCATGGATGACTGATAGACCAGAGACAAGGTTGTAAAAGCCATATATGTTTATGTTAAATATTTATTTCCAACATTTCGGTTTAAAAGTACCCTACTTAGCCTCTATAGCGTTCTTTTACGGGGTTTTAACGACATATGTTACAGCATTGAAGGCTAAATAAGCTAGGGACTAGGCTATGCTTGACAGCCAACTGCACAGATAAAATTCAAGCCACCTTTGCTAGTGTTACCGCAACAAATCGCAATTTTGTAATTTGATAAGCAGGCTATGACCGCGGTGTTGCGTTTTCACCGGCCCATGGATATGATAAACACCACCCACACCGTGCGCTAATCTTTATTGTGTTCGTGCTGTCTATTGCGCTACAGGAATTCGACACTGCAGTGGTATCTGTCACGATTAATAACACTCACGTAAAGCTCCAACAGGCGGGTGCAATCCCGGTGTAGTAGTCGAGCCAACGCGACAGCTTTCCCGGTCCGAGAGCGTCTCGAGCCCGGCCTGCCACTTTGCAGCTCACCGGCCATGAAGCGTTCAGTCGGTGGAAGAATCCGTGGAAGAAAAATATAGTGGGATGTGCACGGAGGTAGATAATACCGGGAATATGTAAACCGAAGGTAAAGAGATTCGTGTTTACGGGGGTGAACCGAGATCAATGAATGAGTTTCTCTAAAGTAATATATTAGTCTGTCGATGTCGCCACTTTACAGGCTAGTTTTCCGTGACTATGAATTTAAAATTAAATCTTTGATCTTCAATTTAACTCAAACTCTCACAGTCTTAGTCGTAGGCTGTATTCCACTCGAGTTAAAAGCCTCTTCACGATCGTGAATATTAAAAGTCTTGCTTCACCCACCGCCTCAGGACAAAAAACAAAATATGGAAAACTGGAATATGACGCGATCCATAGGGACTGAGGGGAGGAACCACGTTCGGCAGCAACGAATATCAGCTTTAATAAACAGAAACAATATTGAATGCATGAGAACTGCAACATTTCGTGTTTTCTTTGGGCAATTTTTTGCCTGATATGAAACAGAAATATTTGTTTTCATTGGGGGGAAAAACAGTATCATTGTGCTGGTTTTTCTTTTTTTTTTGGAAGCTTAACTGCATTGTTCCCTGTAACTGTTCCTATATTCCTGGCTGAGTGCAAAAGTGTGTATTTTTATTTATTGTGTTGTTGGAAATTTGTATTTTAACTGAAACACAGTTGAAGGAAATACGGCACAGGAGCTATACTCTGCAGTTTGAAAGTCAGCTACAGTTTAGGATTAACAGTCAGGAAAAGATCAATTCCTCATAAAATTGTTTAACCAATTAATTAGAGAAAGCTTAGTTGCTAACGCCAACTTTCAATACAGCGTCCATTTTTGTGTGAATGCTGTTTCTGGTTTTTGATTGGACCTCAACTTTGCGGTCCTCACACTGCTGTGGTCAGATAAGGGCAGTCCTGGGCTTGGTGGCAATGACACACTGTTAACTCCCTTTATGATTGGGCAAAGTTTTTAAGGGTCAAAAATAACGGACTTTTTGTATGTACGCGAAAGAAATAAAATAAAGATACGTTTAAGAGCATGCCTTTCTTCAGTCCGGTAGTAGCTTCTGTCAGAATCCGTCCTCTCTGCATCAGAGAAACCCTAGACCAGAGAGGAGGCTCTGAAGCTTCTTTAATGCTAATGCGGTTAATGGGGAACCGGGTGAGACTCCTCTCATATGTCCTTTTGTTTGGCATTCGAACTATTAATAATCATGTAAATAATACATTTTTAAATGTATGCAAATGGTTAACTACTAACAAGCGGAAATTTATTTTCTTGCTTAATTAATGCATTTGACCGTCATTCATTCACGTTAACTACATTAGTGAAGGGCAATTCAAGTAATCTTATTGTAAAGTGTTACCAAAAATACTAATACACCAATCGCATTCATGGGGTTATTTTTGTAATATAAAAGCATCAGAGAAGGCCAAGCTGTGTATTGGTTAAGAATTGCATAATCGTTTTTTGGTTTAAATAAAACAGCTTTCATTATGTATGGGGTCACTGTGTCCAAGCTGGACTTCCGATCATTTCAAATCTTCTTAAAAGCTTTCCATTTCATTACCGAATCCGCAAAACGCCAGTTCCTGCAATAAATCAGTTTGCATCCGGGGCTGGCACACACAAAGAAAAGCCAAAAGACGCAACTAAGTTCATCACATTATTTGATTTTTATTCCTTAACATATATTTGTTGTGGGTTTATTAAAACGTGAGACAGAGATGACAGTGTTGAGTTACAGTGGCAGTGTATGCTAGCATCCCCAGTGTAGGGTCCTGTCAAGTTTATTAATTTCTCCATCAACATCTAATCCTTTCTTTCAACAGGCTACCATGCTGGGACAGAAGTCTTCACTGATGGTCATATCCATGAATGTTTTTATTCTGCAATCTGCAAATAACACAAGCTCATAACTGCACTAATACCTATTCTATCCAGGCATTTAAAAATGCGTTGCCTCATACATTTCATAAATGTTATAAGGTCTATGAATCTATGGCTTCCTTTATAAAGACAGCAAGTTACTTTGCTGTTCGTAACTGGGCAGAAGCAACGCCTTTTTAATGGTATTTTGTCCAAATGAAGACGCGTTTTAGCCACAAACCGTCGTGGGTTGATGAGAAGGACAACACATGAGCATGTAGCACACACACAAACCAGTGGGAGAGACAGGGGAAGCTGTGTTTGAATAGCAGTGTTCATTAAAAATACGAGAAAAAAATAAAAATAAAAATCTAACTAAAATAGGGTAAGTTCACACATTCTTAATTACACGTTTCTTTACAAGATTGATAAGACATGACTTTAGAATGTAATTGTGGAGTTGACAGCTTGATTTAAAAAAGAAAAAAAAAACTATTGTTTTAACACACTGTGGGACGAAGTGACAATAAATAAAAAACCACGGTAAATTAATACTGTACTAATGCCTTAGATACATCGGCCTAGAGTGAGAGAGAGACTGCGAAAGTCGAGGCAAGGATGACAGAGAGAAGGTGTTAGAGGACATCTATTTCAACATTTTCTTGCATTACAGATATGCCTTCTCATTTATTCTCACAAACAACATAAACACACATGTATGTATGCCTGCACACGCACACACACACACACACACACACTCACTCTCAAACACACACACACACACAGCAGGTGATGGAGGGGGGTGAAAGGACTTGCAATATGCACTAAAATTATCTATGTACAAAAAGCAACAATGACAAACTCATATTCCCTGATATAATAGTATAGGTATCTAAGTGAGTATCTGTGCTGTACTTCACTGTGAAAATACAGCATAATAATCATATATTGTTAAAGCCTTCACACAAGTAGAGCTGTGAGCCTTGACTCTCGTAGTCTTTTTCTTCCCTTCTCTCTTCACCTTCACTTCTCCCTCCCATCCCTCCCTCCCTCCCTCCCTCTCTCTCTCTCTCTCTCTCTCCTACAACCCCCTCCGTCTCCACCCATCCCGTCTCTCCTCCTCTAAATAAGCCCGTGGTGATTCCCGTGTGTCACCGGCACCTCGGCACTCTCCAGTAGAATCTCCCTCTCTCCCTCCCTCTCCCACACCATCCCTCCATCCCCCCGCTCCCGGTCCCCGTCTCCCTCCTGCTCCCACACCACCCCGTCCTCCACCCTGTGCCTCTCCCCTTCCACCTCCCCCTCCCAAACCCCACCTCCTTCGCCCGTCGGTATCACCGATTGGTGGAGGCCGACGGGCGGGGGCGGGGAGATGGGGCCTAGCCCTAGGCTCTCCCTGCTGTTGACCAGGTCCTGGCCCTGGGGGAGGAGCTGGCCGGGTGTCGGGGGGGCGGGGGTGAGCTGAATCAGCTGGGGGGGTGGCTGCTGCTGCTGCTGCTGCTGCTGCTGGGGGGGGACAGGGTGAGGAGTGAGCTGCAGCAGCTGGGTCTGCTGGGGGTGGGAGGTGATGATCTGCTGCCCTGCTAAGGGGAGGGCCAGGGGCAGGGTCACCTGCATGGGGGGCAGGCTCTGTTCCTCAGTCACCACCACCATGTGCTCCCCCTGGCCCGTCCCGGGCAGCGCCTCCAGCAGGGGGGCGGGGGTGGTGATGAGGGCGCCCGCGTTGGCCGCCAGCGCCTCCGCAATCAGCACCTCCGGGTGGCTCTTCGCCTTGTGGGCCACCACGCTATCCTTCTTCTCAAACTTCTTGCCGCAGATGTTGCAAGAGAACTGGTAGAAGGCGTCGGCGTCGTGCTTCTTCATGTGCCAGTTCAGCGACGCCTTCTGCCTGCAGGTGAACCCGCAGATCTCGCACCTGGGATCGAGGAAAAGGAGGGGGGGGATATATAACAGGGGGTCAGAATAACAGTGCATGCTACTTGGACAACAATATTACCTCTGCTCCGGAGACAGGTTTTACGGAGTGATTTTGGGAGCCGAACACGCACATTTCCCAGGTTGCACAAGCGCACACGTTCAGTTTATGAATGCCCCTTCGGCTTGGCTTGTGAAATTCTCGAGCGAGCCAAAGCCTAATTAAAGCGCGAACGCTGGGGTCTGTGACGCGTCCAGTGGGGGTGTGAGGTGCGGTGCGACGGCGTCCGTTTCCCTGGACTTACTGCAGCGGCTTCTCTCCTGTGTGGATCATCCGGTGCACGGCCAGGTTGTGGGAGCTCTTGAAGGCCCGGGCGCAGTACTCACAGATGTAGTCCCGCTGGTCTGAGGGCGGAGACGGGGGAGACGGGACGCGTTTACGAGCACGTCCAGGATAACAGAGTGACGCCCATTGTGTTGAAGTGCAGGCCTACGCATGTTTAGAGTGCACATGTGGGTGAACAGTGTGTGCGACCGTGTGTATCTGTATGATGCTTAGCCACCTGTGCGTACCTGTATGATGCTTAGCATGCCGCAGGAGTTGTTTCTGCAGACGGAACAGTCTTCCGCAGGACGGGTGGGGACACACGTACTTCTTCTTCAGTAAGTGCTGGTATTTAATATGGTGCTACAAGGATGGGAGGAAACAGGGAGGGTGGGTCGATGCCGGAGAGGGGGTGGTGGTTTCAGGTTACAGCATTCCCCAAGTGAAGAGGCAATAGTAGCACTGTTGCCATGGTAACTGTGGACATAACGGCATACCTGCAGGTAGCGTGGGTGAGCCAGGACAGTGCCACAGCCCTCCATCTCACAGCGCACATACTGCACAGGCGGCTTCTTCCTGTAGGGGGCAGCAGAGAGTCAGTACCTGCCAATCAAAAACACTTAACCAGGATAATGCACTTTCAAATTTTGTATTTATTTTTTTTTTTTAAAAAGGAAATTCATAAAGATATCTGAATCTTTAAATTAGAAGTGATGAGGGAGGGGTGAACTCTCCGGGGAAACAGAAGCCTCTTGCTTCACGGCAGGGTTCTCAAACACAAATTTTTCGACACTTTAGCCTCAATCTTCGTCCAAACCAATCAAGAAACTGAAACTGAGACACACGCCCAAAAACCCCGAAACATCACAGCCTGCTGAGACAGGCTCTCCTACAATACCTCTCAACTGCCACAGAGACGCGTGCCAACACGATAACGGAGGGGGAAAAAAACTCAAGTTTACCTCCTCTTTGGAAGGCGTGGACTTTTGTCGTCTTTCCGCCGCCTGCCTCTCCTACGAAAGAAGTGAACAGCTGTGACGGAGGGCTCCGGTAAGACGGGTTAACTCACCCTATCCGCCCCATCGATCCACCGCGACTCCTTCCCAAAAACCACACATTTCCGTATACTTCTTTACCACACCGCTTATAAAATGGCTCACCGCGGTTCGTAGCGTGTAAAAGAATGGCTGGTCAGGCTGCTGGAGTACTGTGGACTAGCGATTATAAGAACGGACATCAAAGTTACAAAAACAGTTACAGGTTCAAGTCCCTGACAATGACCTACTTTAGCCTCAAGAAACGTGGCAGCCATGAGCGGATTCAGTTAATACCGGGGTAATGCAGACCTGTGTAAGCAGGCCCACAAAAACACATTCACTGGACAGCAGACTGAGAGAGACACCATTACACTCTCAAACAGAAACAGCCGACTGCAGCAGTCTCCACAGAGCAGGGCCTTGAATAATAGTTGAATTAGCACAGCCTGTTGTGCTGAGCTCTACGAAAATTCTTAAAATGCACAGGAAAAAACTCTCCATTCACACACACTGGGGGGGGGGGGGTTAGTTGTATTTAAAGGACACTCATTTCATGGCAACTGGGCAACTGTTTAATCTAACAGCACAGCGGGGTTCCAGCTTCCTGTAACGGCCTCAGGAAGTCTCGCCCCCTTCCTTCCTTACTTCCTGGGGGGCTCCGCGTCCTCTCCGAACTCGTCCTCCAGCTTTACGTCCATCTCGGCTCCTCCCTCCGTTTTTATCTCTTTCCCTCTGTCTTTGTCCCGCTCCTTTTCCTTCTTCTCCTCTTTCTGTCGCGGGGGGCGGCGACGCGGCTTCTGGGGCTCCCTGCTGGTTACGGGAAGAGGGCGGAGACAGCGCCGTTACCGTCGGAGACGGGCACACCCCGCGCGCAACCCGCTGGCACTCGGTGTGAGGTAGACGTGCGGGTGGCGTGCCCACACGCGTGTACCCTCGTGCACGCTCAGGAGCGCGCTCGCTCGCACGCACACCCCCCTCCCTCTCAGACCGGAAGCTCTGGTCTAGGGTCAAACCTGAAAGGAATGTCTTCCTCACTGCTGTTGTCAACCTCCCCTTTGATGAAACGCACACACACACAATGCTACAGTCCACAGCCTCCCCTCCCCAAACACACACACACACACATAAACACACACTTCTTTGGAAGCATTATCACATTCAAAATCACAAAAAAATTAAAACATGTCTAAATATAACCACATGCTCTGTACCTCTCTGTTTCAGGTTTATAATTCAGGTCATTTGGGTCATCTCTGAAAGGGGGGTCTTCTTCACCAATAAGCACGTCGTCCTCCTCGTCACTGAAACACGTGCAACAGTCATACAGGTAACAAACAGGAGAGCTCAGTCAGGGGGGGATCCATGCAGGCATAAGAACGTCTCTTGGCGAGCCAAGACCACTCCCGCCATTTTACAGGACTCACCTGCCACAGGTGCGTTCCACGACGTCATCCACTGCTCCTGCAGCCAAACAGAAGGACGCAGAGACGTCAGTGTACAAACGACACAACGTATGGGTGCGCCATTATGGACTCAGCTACACGGATCAAGACAAGCACTACCTGAAAGGATACATAGGCCGGGTTGCGAGTTCAACCCTCTGAAGAGTAGATTTCTATAACCTCGTTGCTTTCAGTTACCAGTAGTGATTCTTACACCTGCATTTGAATGTTCAGTTAATTCCAGCGGCCTAATGCGATTTGCATTTGAAGAGTAACAGTCGGGAGCTACAAGTCACTCAAAGCAAATGAAGCAGACTCACGGTGACTAGCAATCATGGAACTCCCCTGTGTCCCGCTAAAGCCATGTTCTGCGTTGCTCTCTTACCATACGTTGTCTCTGTGTCTGGCTCGCTCTTGCACACAAGGGTGGGCGAAGGTCGGGAACAGCGAGCCGACGGTGCCCTCTGTCGGGACTGAAGCTGGGGCCGACGGGGTCTTGACGGTCGTGAAGCTGGCGGAGGGGACAGTCAGAATACTCAAACAAGACCCAAATAAAAACACGGGAATGACCTCACATCACATTCAGTGTGTAGCAATGATGATACATGACAATGTAAGCACATTTATGTCATGACAACTAAATAGCCAGGAATTGTCAAAATTACCTTTCTGGGGAGGGTCTTTTTTGTCTTCAGGACTAAACGAGAGAAATTAATATTTAGAACAGTGCTTAGAACAACAAAATAACACCAACGGCTTCTGTCACAACGAATGTCCTTAATCCGTAACGTTACACAGATATTCTTGCCAACGGCACACATGCATATCACTATACGTTACACACACCAACATTCTAATTCACATGAGGTTTTTTTTTTTTTTTTTAAAGGAATCCCACTACACGTGAAAGAAGATGCACATGAATCATAACACATGTGTAAGTTGGCTAGCTGGTTAATATTCCCTGCTCAGACACTTTGAGTCAGAGGAAGCGCATTCCTCGAACCAGCTCACAACATCCTCTACTAGCCAGGGCAGCTCTTACATATAACGAGCAATTATAGCTAGACACTCGGCCAGTCTGCAATAATACAGGGTTAAAGGGTACTTAGCCTCATCCAACTTGACAGCAAACTAGCATTTCTTTAAGTTTGTTTTAAAAATCTGTCTCGAAGAGGCGGTATTAGCCAGTCGACTATAGCTATCGATGAATTATCGTTATCCACAGTTAGGAAATACTTGGTGGAAACACAATCAAAACGTACCCAACTGCTAGGCCACCGTCATCCCCGGCCTCTCCCGAATTTTCAACACGAGTTCCAGCATTTCTCCTTCGCCTCGGGTACTCGGATTTTCTCCGACGATTTGCCGCAGCGAATTCATTCTGGTCCTTGGAGTTGCCGCTTCCGCCGCCGTTCTTCCCAGCTACCACCCCCCTAGAGGACCGGTCCCGTAGAACTCGTCCAGAGCCCGGTGTACTTGATTTAGAGTCATTCAGGCCTGCCGAGGAAACACCGGTCTGTACGCGACTCAGGCCGCGTTCTCTCAGCACTCTACCGCGGGCCGGGACAGCTCTGGGGATTGGGGATGGTGCTGCGGCCTTCTCGGCAGGAAGCTCAATCTCGCCACTTGCCCCGGTGCTACTAGCTGCAGCCCGGCTGTTCTCCGGGTCCATCCCCGTTAATTTCCCTCTTACAATCTCTCCCTCTGACGGTCACTACGGTCAATTTCCCCTGAAATTGAAGAAAGAGAGCCAGAGTAAATTGATAAGGCCTTGTTTAAATTATTAGCTACTTAGCACGCTAATGGCACCTAAGGAGAACACACTCCCACTCTTTATCCCCCGAAATCGCTTTTAATTTCCCCCGCCAGATAATATTTCGTATAGTTTAGTTGCAACATTTATGTTTTTAAAGACCCAGACTCTATTTTTTCTTTCTTAAAGCTATAGTAAACCTACTTTTAGCCCGGCCTCGTCGTGGACCGATCTATTGCGCTTTATGATGCGTCTCCTTTAAGGAGAAATCAACGCAAAATACGCCACCCCTTGTCCTCTCACTGCCTCAAACGCTGCTCGCACTAAATTTACAGACATATGATGTGCTTATGGGATATGTAGTATGATCAGCAGACTCGAGATCGCCTGTACACTGAGAATATCGCATGATATCCATTTTCAAACTACATACCCCAGTAGCTAAAGATATTTTAATTACAGTTCCGATATAGATTAAGTGGAATTATTTTAAATACCACGATTGCGTTCAGATGCAAGCAAGAACATAATATTAACCACTCTGTCTGCATATATGCATATATGACCCTAAATTATACGCCGCAGCTGCCACTTATATGCTAATTAATTTTGCCAAATTGTGTGCTGATAGGCGCTACAGTTCATGTGGACTTTATGTTAACCATAAGTATTTTGAATATTCAGAATGGTGGAAAATTCAAGATTGTAGGTTCTTATGGGTCCTTGAGGCAAAGCTGTCCCTTTTCAGAAAAAAAGATCACATCAATAAATTATGAAAATATGCTTTTAATGAAGATTTGCGGAATGGAAATTCATTTAATGTTATAGTGCCACTAAGTGGCGGATCAGTGCCATATGCCTGGAAAGGCAAGCTTCTGATTACTGAGAAGTCTCAGGTAATTGTTTGATTGCGCTGTCCACTTGGTGTTCTCCACTCTGTTACCATATCCTTATCTCTCTCTCTCTTTCTCTCTCTCTCTCTCTCTCTCTCTCTCTGCTTGCTAGCAGTTGTGGCCCCAGTCCATTGTGAAACAGTGATAATATACAGAATCAATCAGCAACAGTCCTTCTTACAGTCCGTCATACAGCACATATCCATATGTCAGTGATTGTCTGTCTGTCTTGCAGTTAATTCACAGTTAGGGTCAACTCATTATGAAGTCCTCTGGGTACAGGGGTGCCACCAGGGATTTTGGGCTCCATGAGAAGATCTTACATTGGGGCCCACACCCCAGGCCACCCCAGAAAAACCTATGTTCTAATATATTTTTGAGGGTCCCAGTCAGTCTGGGGATATAATTAATAATCTACCATGGTCAGAACAGCAGTCATTAGTCACTAATGCTCAATTTCAGGAAGCACTATTGACATAACATAATTGAAACCCTAACATAAACACCCAACAGAGGGATCAGGCTATAGCCTTCTGTCTGGAGTAGTACCTGTGCTGTTCCTGTAGATGGCCACAGTGCATCACAGTAAAAACACTGACTTTCGCAGAGCACACTTGCACAGCATAAAGGACACCCTCACAAAAGGGATATTAATATCTTCCAGGTAAAAACAAAGGACTAAACAAGCTCACACTACACTTGTTAAAAATGTGGACAACTAATGTTTTTACCCTGTATGGCAGATAGGTTCTCAGCTCATCTGAAAGGCCGATATCTTCATTGTCAGCCAACAACTCATTGAGACTCTATTGATAGTCAACATGCAGTATATCTTGATGGCAATCAGTACATGGCTCTTGACTTTGTCACCAGACTCACAGTATCCTGGCAATGGTAACATATTTGCTTTGGGGGTTAATTTATATAACAAACTGGTATAATATGTAAACAAAATGTTAATAATTTTCCAGTCAGGAAGGTTAAATTATTTCTGGGTCATGGAACATAAGCCAACACCAGCACACCTCATATAATAATATAATGTTAATAGTGTGCCATGCACTATTATGAACAGAGACATACAGCAAGTGATCTAGGAAATGAACAAAGTCAACAAACGGCATGCTGAATTTGAGCGTTAAGTTATTCCTGGGGGTTTTTGTGACAATCACTGTCGTCTGATGACATATTGTCCCTCATTCAAGCAGCTCTTGCCTACCTACAAAAACAAACTCTTCCTGATACACTGAAATAATGTCTGAAGAGAAGGAATGGGGAAAGAATTATGCATAGGGCAGTGAGAAGGAAATTACTGAGAGTGGTTGAGAGAGTGAGAGAGAGAGGGAGAGAGAGAGAGAGAGAGAGCTGAGAAGAACACCTATCTCACATGTTGTAATGCAACATTCTCGCCAATAACAGGCATTTCTAGATCCCTTACAGCTGCCATATTGTGTTGCTGGCCTGACTTCATATGCAAGATATGTACAGACTTAGTCAATTTTGTATACACTGTTCTGTGTTCTGTGACTTCAAAACCTGACACTTTACTTCCTTTTTGTTTTGCTTTGTGTTTCAGATGCTTAGTTTGCAACAGGGTTTTTTTTTCACTCACCAACTCTCCTACGATAAAAAGAGCCACTGTCAAATGGGAATGTCTTTCAGTTGGATGGCTCCATGAGTAAATGGCAGACCAGGATCAAACACGGATTTGTTTTGGATTCAAATAGTTTTCTACGCTTCACTGATCTTGTCTGGTGTATTGGAACCAATGAAATACTCCATTCCAAAGTGCAAACCTGGGTTTCTGGACATATTGGCAGGCTCAATTACACCAGGCAAGATCAATAGAGCACAGAAAAGTATCTGAATCCAAAACAAATATGTATTTGACCCATGTCTGGTAAATGGGGGTGTTTTCTGTGTAAAAGCACCTGCTTCTAAATACAAGCCTGCTGGGTTTTGTAAGGGCGGGGGTACAATCATGGAGTTGGCTTTTATATAGCACGCTGGGATTTATGCCCATCAAAAAAAGTATTTGAATATGCTCCTGCTGGGCCTCTCAACTCCATGTTCCTAATACAATTACGTCTGTGTGTGTTTGTGTGTGTGTGTGTGTGTGTGTACATGTGTATGTGTGTGTGTGTGTGTGTGTGTGTATATATGCGTGTGTGTGCATGCGTGTGCATGTGTGTGCGTGTGTGTGTGTTCCTGCATGTGTGCATGCATGCGTGGAATTCATTAAAACAAACATTTTTTAATTAATTCCAGTATTTGTTATCATAATAGTTAGCAAAAACGTTTCAGTCATTTTTTGCAGGTTGCACTTACACACATGCACACACACATTATTAGTTGGAATTCACATGATAAATGTATATACATACATACAAATATATATATATATATATATATATATACACACAGTGAGCACTATAATTCATTGAACAGTGACACATTTTTTGTTATTTTGGATCTGTACTCTAGCACTTTGAGTTTGAAAGGGTACAATGACAATGATGTTGAAGTGCAGACTGTCAGCTTTAATTTGAGAGTATTTTCATACATATCAGATGAACCGTTTAGAAATTATACAACCTTTTGTACATGGTCCCCCCATTTTAAGGTACTACAAGTATTTGTTGAATTGGTTTCACAGATGTGTTTTGTTAGGCAGGTGTATTAATTTGTGTCGTTAGTGAATGCAGAAGAGAGCTGTTGATTTCTAGTCTTGATTCTAGACTTTGCAATTGGCTTTGGAGATTGTTGTTGGGTTGTGACAACATGAGGAAGACAGCAGTGTCAATGCAAATTAAGCTGGCCGTCATAAGGCTCAGAAATGAAAATCAATCAATCAGGAACATTGCAAAAACCCTGGGCATGCCCAAGTCAACAGTTTGGTTCATCATTAACAAGAAAAAAACAACTGGTGAACTCATTTATAAAGCTGACAGTCTGCACTTTAAGCTCATTGTTATTGTATTCTTTCAAACTCAAAGTGCTAGAGTACAGAACCAAAATAATAAAAAAGGTGTCACTGTCCAATGAATTATGGTTCTCACTGTATATAAAACTGGTTTATTTACTTGATTTATCCACTGCATTCCGTCTGACTAACATTTTTTAAAACATTTTGAACAAAACACGCATACACGTTGATGTAATTGTGAAAAGACATAAGAGGGAAAACTTGTTTTGCGCCTTTGGGCTAATATATGAGTATAAGAATGGTACTGGTTTTAGCTAAGCTGTAGCCTCTGACGATGCGTGCAGACACACTCCCCACCAGAAAAAAGAATTAATTTTAAATAAATAAACACTCTGGTTTCGTACCCAGGGTAAGATGCAAGTGGCCACCTATTTATCCACAGAATTCTGTCTTAACATTTTTTCTGTTTTTTATTAACAAAATACATGTTAGTGTAATTGTCACTGTTGTAAAATGAGCACTGAATGCCAATCATTATTCACATTTCAGCGTGTTTACCTGTATTTTTCACATTTCCCTGAGTGTGCTTCCTCTATCCTTGCCACTGTTTTGCTCAGCTTGAAAATAAATGACATTTCGGTATAGCACACATTTATTTAAATATTATGTGCTAGTAGTTTGTTAAGATTAATTGGTGTACAAGAAAATCGAAACAACAACGTGTCTAGTTGAGAAAACCATTAAAAACTGTTGTCTCATTTACAGCAAATTGGAAAGCCAGCAGTTTAGCTAATTACAAAAATAATTTTATGCTAATGCAATAGCTTGTAAGACATCTTTACATGATCATATCATTTGTTACAGTTCCCTGCAGAAACATTTGTGAATCAAAACAATTTTAATTACATTATGTATTCCATGAAATCAAAAGTAATTCTATGCACATAATATCAGTGTGACAAAATAGAGATTTTGCTGGAAAATTGTTACTTTGTGGCCATACTGATCATATATTACCGCAACACTGCATGGAAGCTCAAATTCCTCACATATCTGCATAGGCAGCACCACAAACCTGAACCAGGCTTAATCCTCGAGGCAAATTTTGAGAATACATTTGGATGAATGTGAAAAAAGGTGTTTAACAGTCTTCGTATTTGGGCTCCACAACATAATTATATGAAATATTTGCAGTTGTGACTGAAGTATGACTATTTCAAGAGTATTCTCCTCATTTTCAGATGACCAATCCTGCCCCCAGCACTAATGCATGAGAATCACAGGATGCTCACCATCTGTCACTAGGTGTGGTGACAGGAACTAAGAGGGAAAACTTGTTTCATGTCTTCGGGCTATCTAGTATATAAGTATAAGAAAGATGCTGCTTCCAGGTATACTCCAGCCTCCGATGATGTCTGTGCACAGAAACCTTCTCCATGAGAAAAAGGAATTAATTTTTAACAAATAAATCTTCTGGTTTCCTTCCCTGAGGGTAAGATTCAAGATGTTGAAATGGTTTTATTGAACACGGATACTTATTAATTATAATTGATTCTAAAATTATTATCTTGATGCTGTGAAAACATTAATACTTTTCTAAACAGTGGGTGTGGTTGGGATTACCTGCTGGTAATATGTCTGTAACATTAAGTAATCACCATTTATTGCTGTAGAGGTGCATTACAATTGTTCTGTACATGTTATGTATAATTATTGCATTTTGTCACTTATCCATCAAAACACCAAGATGATAGGCAAAACATAAAAATATATAATAAACAGTATATACGTTGATTCTCATATTAACTTGAATTGTGTTTGTTTCAATACATGTTTGTATTTTTTCATCAGAAGTATTTATTCATTTAAAAAGATCATGTTATAATAAGCAATTCAAGCTGATTCTCTGTCAGGGCAGTGCAATACATGAGAAGTTGTGAAACGCAGGAATTTACAGCACATTCACAGACACTCATAATGTAACATTGGGGGAAAAAAGTGTTGCATTGTGAATTCTGCATGATTTACCCCATAAAAGTATACTAATAGTCTCCCTTTATAAAGAGTAACAAAGGGGAACTTACTATACTTTTATACTATACTATACTTAGTCCATTACTGTACACAAGTATAGCAATAGTTCCCTTTTATAAAGAGTAATAAAAGGGGAATTTACTTTTGTAGTGCTAAACTATGCTGAAATTCTTGAGTTTGTCTTTTGACATCATTAATACAATAAATATCAATCAGAATTTGAAGGAAATTTTCTGCATCTGTATTGTTCAGATATGTTTAACAACATATTAGCCCATTACAACTGTACATTAAACCCTTCAGTGTTACATTGTGACAATAATCTTTTTTTTTCAGGATCCATATCGTAAGAAAATATTAAAATGGCTGTGACAGCAGTGTTCTGTGTAATTGGTAAGTGTGAAATTGGTAAACTTCATACATTTATATATTCATTTAAATGACACTTTCACAGAATGCAAGATACATAGTCTGAAAATAGTTACACATGCTTAATATTGTGATAGTATCTCTAAATAATATCTCATATGACATTAAAGAAACTATTGAAAAGAAAACATTTAATTTTACTTGAGTTTGGTGGCAATAAAATATGATTAAAATAATGCACGTGGAGCAATAAATTTTGACAGAAACAGATCTACTTCTGGCAAACTCTGTAGTATAATAATATAGATTCATAAAACTAAGGTTCAATCGATCTCAGTGACAGTGTTAGGTCATCCAGTGAAATAGTGAAATAAATGAAAACCAATGGAAACACTTTATGTAAATGCATTTTGCCCATAAGTGTGTGGTTTTTGTCATCCACTACATGGATAGGCTACACTGGATTCTACCACTTAAATTGGACTAATATAGCAATCTGGTAATGTAAATATTTGGCAAGCACATTCTTAATTTAGAGGAAAATTTGATCTCACTTCGCTCAATCCATACGTTGTGATACTATTTGTTCTTATGAGATTTACTTATTTGGCCGATTGCAGTGTGCCTTAAAGTTGGACACAAGCTTTTCTTGAGACTCTCCATGTTTCTTGTATGTAGATCAAGACCAAATTGCCTTAGTCCTGACTGCAGTGTGCTGGCTAACTTGTTAATACAGACCCATGTTAATGCTGCATATGGGAGAGAGTGGAAAAATAGGAAGATTTCCCATTGCTCCAACATGGACATGTTCATGCATTGTAAACCTGCTGGGAAACTGAAGAGGGCGGTGGTGCGAAAACCAAACAAAATTTATTTATTTATTTAAAAATAAAATACAAACATATAAAATTACATCATGATTTTGTTAACTTGAACAGTTGGCAAGTTCATAGTTGTGGAAGCAATTTTTCTTTCACACACTTCCATGTTTTTTTACAGCCAGTGAGATATCTGTCAGAAATTTCCCACATTTCCTACTTGACATTACAACTCGTAAGTTGACTTGAAGGACTTTTCCGAGTCGGAAAGGGGTAATTTCTGTAACTCTCATATGAAGTGAATGCGGCATAATCCTGATTGCAAAAGACACCACGGCTGTGTTCGAAACGGTATACTAGCATACTAAATACTACAGCCTATGTTAGTATGTACTATGTATACTAAGACAATACTATACACGTACTAAGACAGTTAGTAAAACAGGTACATGTTTTGGTTACTTAACATAGACTTGTGGCCATCAGTAGCCTATTTAAAAAACACAACTGGAAACATTAGATAATGTTATGTTATATTATCTAATTACCATTAGATAATGTAACATAACATAATGACGAGAACAGGCCTTTCAGTCCAACAATGCTTGCTATTTTCCTGACTAAATTAAATATCTGTGAAATTATGCATTAATAATTAAGAGAAAATATTGATATTGTAGCCAAGTGAAACAGTTGCATGCTTTTACTTTACTAGCCTTTCGATTGCTAACTAGCTCCGCTAGCCACCTTTACAATATGAACCACTGGATAATGTTCCAGTTAATGTCATTGCTCTCAGTTTCAGTCAAAATATTCAAATTTTGATCATTACTGTCTTCATTTATATATTTTTATTAATGTACCAAAAGGGTTTCACAAGCAAACTCCCACATACCCATTCTTTTGGGCTGCCACATTGGTGTGATTTGTATATTCATGTATTGATTTGACAAGTGTTGGTGTATATACATGACACCATAGGCGTATGCGAGGGCTTGGAAGTATCATCAGTAAAGTGTTAAAAGCAGTCATGCGTATGTCTCATTTGTGAGTAGTGATCAAATTATGACCCTGACTAATTAAGTATTAAGACGAGCACACAACTGGCGTAGTTTGACTTTTTGGTTTGTGAGTGCAAGAGTAGCCAAAGGCAGAGGGAAAATGTGATTTACCATAGCGTCAACAATGAACTTCAGGATTTCTGAAATTCAGGACTACCAGCAGACTTTCTGGGGTTCAGCTGATAGGGAACTCCAATTGCATGCTGCGATAAAAATCCTATGTTAGCATGGTACTTTGGAAACCCATGTAAACATGCAACTGCGTAATAAAAACAGAAGGCACGCTGCAATCGACCCATTATGCCCAATCAGAAATTAGCATAAAATTTAAAACTTGTGCTTCAGTGAAACGCTAATAATACACTCTTAATGTGGTCAGAGATTACATGCATTGCTTATTTTTCATTGTAGCTCTGGGTGTGAGTGCGGTGACGTCAACCACTTCATCGACAACTCCTTTCTCATCAATGTCTCCATCAACCACAGGTACCTTATCAGTACCAACACATTTCACCAAATGCCTACTTAAACATCACACATGCTGTTACAGCCTACAACCCACTGTGGTCAGGACCTCAGAAACCCTCCCCATCTTCCAACATAGACTGAAGACACTTCTTCAGATTACAGCATGCCTCCCCTGACCTGATTAGGATATCCTTTTGCTTCCTTTATTTCTGTAAATCCATTTGGATAATGTTACAGGTTTGCTGAATAAAGAGATATAAAAATCCATCAAGTGCAGTGGTAACCAGCCCTGTTCCTGGAGACCAACCATCCTGTAGGTTTGCATTTCAACTGTAATTTGACACACCTGCCTCAACTAATTAAGAGGTCAATAAGATCTCTAGCTGTTGAATGAGGTGTGCTATATTTTAGTGGGAATGATCTCCAGGAACAGGAATGGGTATCACTTGTCTAGTAGTACCATCATTTGTTAAGATACAAATTGTTCTCTGATAGGTTAGCATTACACTGATTGATTATAATCATCAAGGGTCTCTATGCCTCCTTGGTGACACTGCATTGCTGTATTACTGAGAGTAACACTGAAATTATCCACTATTTTAAGATGGTCTAGATAACAGTGTCACCAAGGAGGCAAGTGATTGTAGTGCATCCTGCAGTACCTGTATGTTCACAAGAATTTTCAAATTAAAGTCTACTCAACTGAAATACCTTCATTAGTCAAAAGTATACCTACATGACATGCAAGTATGATCTTCCTACCAAGATCTACTGAAGTGACTGAAGCAAACTCTATTGTACCCACAGATTCCACAAGTTCTACTCAAATTCCTACATCACCCACGAGTGTGTTCTCAACACCTGCAAGCTCTACTGAAATGTCAACATCAGCTACAAGTACGTCCTCGCTACCTACAAGCTCTAGTTCAATTTCTACATCCGCCACAAGTATGTCATTACTACCTACAAACTCTACTGAAATGTCCACATCAACCACAAGTATGTCCTCACTGCTGACAAGATCTAGTGCAATGTCTACACCCATCACAAGTTTGTCCTCACTACCTATGAGCTCTACTGACATGTCTTCATCAGGCACAAGTATATCTACAGTACCTATAAGCTCTGCTGAAATGTCAATGTCAACCTCCATTAACCCCTCAAGTTCCACAAGGTCAACTGAAATGTATACTTCAGCTATAAGTATGTCCTCGCAACCTACGAGGTCTACTGACATGTCTACATCAGGCACAAGTATGGCTTCAGTACTAACTAGCTCAAATGCAATGTCCACATCGACGACAAGTATGTTTTCACTGCCTACAAGTTCTACAGAAATGACTTCATCAGGCACAAGTATATCTCCACTACCTCTAAGCTCTACTGAAATGTCAACGGCAACCACCATTGACCCCTCTAGTTCCAAAAGTTCCACTGAAATGTCTACATCAGGTACAAGTATGTCCTCACTACCTACAAGCTATACAGAAATGTCAATGACAACCACAGTTATGCCTTTAAGTTCCACAAGATCAACTGGGATGTCTACTTCGGGCATAAGCACATCCTCACTACCTACAAGCAATATTGGAATATCGACATCAGCCACAATTATCCCCTCAAGTTCTACACGTTCAACTGAAATGTCTACATCAGCCACAAGTATGTCCTCACTACCTATGAGCTCTACTGAAATGTCTACATCAGCCACAAATATCCCCTCAAGTTCCACAAGTTCAACCGAAATGTCTACATCAGCCACAAGTATGTCGTCACTACCCACAAGTTCTACTGAAATGTCCACATCAGGCACAAGTATGTCCTCACTACCTATGAGCTCTACTGAAATGTCCACAAGAGGAACAAGTATGTCCTCACTACCTACAAGCGCTACTGAAATGTCTACATCAGCCACAATTATCCCCTCAAGTTCCACAAGTTCAACTGAAATGTCTACATCAGCCACAAGTATGTCCTCAGTACCCAAAAGCTCTACTGAAATGTCTACATCAGCCACAATGATCCCCTCAAGTTCCACAAGTTCAACTGAAATGTCTACATCAGCCACAAGTATGTCCTCACTACCTATGAGCTCTACTGAAATGTCCACATCAGGCACAAGTATGTCCTCACTACCTATGAGCTCTACTGAAATGTCTACATTAGCCACAATTATCCCATCAAGTTCCACAAGTTCAACTGAAATGTCTACATCAGCTACAAGTATGTCCTCAATACCTATGAGCTCTACTGAAATGTCTACATCAGCCAAAATTATCCCCTCAAGTTCCACAGGCTCAAACGAAATGTCTACATCAGCCACAAGTATGTCCTCACTACCTATTAGCTCTACTGAAATGTCCACATCAGGCACAAGTATGTCCTCACTACTTACAAGCTCTACAGAAATGTCTACATTAGCCACAATTATCCCATCAAGTTCCACAAGTTCAACCGAAATGTCTACATCAGCCACAAGTATGTCCTCACTACCTATGAGATCTACTGAAATGTCCACATCAGGCACAAGTATGTCCTCACTAGCTACAAGCTCTACTGAAATGTCTACATTAGCCACAATTATCCCATCAAGTTCCACAAGTTCAACTGAAAGGTCTACATCAGCTACAAGTATGCCCACAATACCTATGAGCTCTACAGAAATGTCTACATCAGCCACAATTATCCCCTCAAGTTCCACAGGTTCAAACGAAATGTCTACATCAGCCACAAGTATGTCCTCACTACCTATGAGCTCTACTGAAATGTCCACATCAGGCACAAGTATGTCCTCACTACCTGCAAGCTCTACCGAAATGTCTACATTAGCCACAATTATCCCCTCAAGTTCCACAGGTTCAACCGAAATGTCTACATCAGCCACAAGTATGTCCTCACTACCTATGAGCTCTACTGAAATGTCTACATCAGCCACAATTATCCCCTCAAGTTCCACAGGTTCAACCGAAATGTCTACATCAGCCACAAGTATGTCCTCACTACCTATGAGCTCTACTGAAATGTCCATATCAGCCACAAGTATGTCCTCACTACCTATGAGCTCTACTGAAATGTCCACATCAGGCACAAGTATGTCTTCACTACTTACAAGCTCTACAGAAATGTCTACATTAGCCACAATTATCCCATCAAGTTCCACAAGTTCAATTGAAATGACTACATCAGCTACAAGCATGTCCTCACTACCTATGAGCTCTACTGAAATGTCTACATCAGCCACAATTATCCCCTCAGGTTCCACAGGTTCAACCGAAATGTCTACATCAGCCACAAGTATGTCCTCACTACCTATGAGCTCTATTGAAAGGTCCACATCAGGCACAAGTATATCATCACTACCAGCAAGCTCTACCGAAATGTCTACATTAGCCACAATTATCCCCTCAAGTTCCACAAGTTCAACTGAAATGTCCACATCAGCCACAAGTATGTTGTCACTACGTACAAGCTCTACAGAAATGTCTACATTAGCCACAAGTATCCCATCAAGTTCCACAAGTTCAATCGAAATGTCTACATCAGCCACAAGTATGTCCTCACTACCTATGAGCTCTACTGAAATGTTTACATCAGCCACAATTATCCCCTCAAGTTCCACAGTTCAACCGAAATGTCTACATCAGCCACAAGTATGTCCTCACTACTAGACTCTACTGAATGTCACATCAGCCACAATTATCCCCTCAAGTTCCACAGGTTCAACCGAAATGTCTACATCAGCCACAAGTATGTCCTCACTACCTATGAGCTCTACTGAAATGTCCACATCAGGCACAATTATCCCATCAAGTTCCACAAGTTCAATCGAAATGTCTACATCAGCTTCAAGTATGTCCGCACTACCTATGAGCTCTACTGAAATGTCTACATCAGCCACAATTATCCCCTCAAGTTCCACAGGTTCAACCAAAATGTCCACATCAGCCACAAGTATGTTGTCACTACCTACAAGCTCTACTGAAATGTCTACATCAGCCACAACTATCCCTTCAAGTTCCACAAGTTCAACCGAAATGTCCACATCAGCCACAAGTATGTCCTCACTACCTATGAGCTCTACTGAAATGTCCACATCAGGCACAAGCATGTCCTCACTACCTACAAGCTCTACTGAAATGTCTACATTAGCCACAATGATCCCATCAAGTTCCACAAGTTCAATAGAAATGTCTGCATCAGCCACAAGTATGTCCTCACTACCTATGACCTCTACTGAAATGTCTACATCAGCCACAATTATTCCCTCAAATTCCACAGGTTCAACCGAAATGTCTACATCAGCCACAAGTATGTCCTCACTACCTATGATCTCTACTAAAATGTCCACATCAGGCACAATTATGTCCTCACTACCTACAAGCTCTACCGAAATGTCTACATTAGCCACAATTATCCCCTCAAGTTCCAAAAGTTCAACTGAAATGTCTACATCAGCCACAAGTATGTTGTCATTACCTACAAGCTCTCCTGAAATGTCAACATCAGCCAAATTTAGCACTTTGAGTTTTACTAGTTCAACTGATATGTCTACCTCAACCTCAAGTATCTCCTCCGTAACTGCAAGCTCTAATGAAATGTCTACATCACCCACAATTGTGCCCTCAAGTTCTACAATTTCTACGGGAATGTCTACGTCAGCCATAATTATTCCCTCAATTTCCACAAGTTCAACTGAAATGTCTACATCTACCTCAAGTATGTCAACACTACCTAGAAGTTCTACTGAAATGTCTACATCAGGTACAAGTATGTCCTCACTATCAACAAGTTCTACTGAAATGTCAGTGTCAGCCACAATTATGCCCTCAAGTTCTACAGATTCAATTGAAATGTCTACATCTGCCATAATTATCCACTCAAGTTCCACAGTTTCAACTGAAATTTCAGCATCTGCCACATGTATGTCTTCATCACCAACAAGCTCCCCTGAAATGTTGACATCTGGCACAGATTTCAGTCACGATTATGTTCTCAAGTTCTAAAATGCATTCATTACCCATAAATATTTCCTCTGTATCTCCAGGTTTAACTGAAATGCCTTCATCGACCACGTATCAATACCTACACATATGACCAAATGCCTACATCAACAAAATATGTTGTCAAAACATACGCACCTACCAGGCTTCTCCATTCTGCTTCCACCCTGGCTTGCCTGACCTCATTTAGATATCCTGTTTTTCTCTGGATTTCCATTTTGATAGCCTTGTGGGCATAGCTATGGAAAAATAGATAATCTGTAAAGTAGCACTTTCCTTTGTTGCTATACAGATTGTTTCTTCTCACATCAACATTACTGTTATTGATTATAAAAGATCCTTTGTGCCTTATTTTCTCATTTTTGTATTCCTGAGAATAATGCTGAAGTTCTTTACTATTGCAAGTCCCTCTGCATTAAACTGTCTGCCACGTGATTGTAATTTAACATTAACTCCACAGTACCCATAAATTCACTAGTATTTTAAGTTAAATTCTGCAGAATTGAAATAACCAATTTAGTTAAAGGTATGTTCCCAGGACCTACGAGTTCAACTGAAATTCAAAAATTGCATGCAAGTATTTTCTTTGTGTAAAGTTCTACTGAAGTGACTAAATCAGCTTCTATTGTGCCCTCAGGTTCTACAAATTCTACTCAAATTTCTACATCACCCACAAGTTTGTTCTCAGTACCAGCAAGCTCTACAGAAATGTCAACCACAATTATCCCCTTGAGTTCCTCAGCTTCAAGTGAAATGTCAACATCTGCTACAAGTATGTCCTCACTACCTACAAGCTCTACTGAAATGTCTACATCAGCCATAATTATCCCCTCAAGTACCACAAAGTCAACTGACATGTCCACATCAGCCACAAGTATGTCCTCACCACCTATTAGCTCTACTGAAATGTCCACATCAGGAACAAGTATATCCTCACCACCTATTAGCTCTACAGTAATGTCCACAATAGGTACAAGTACGTCCTCACTACCCACAAGCTCTACTGAAATGTCTACATCAGCCACAATTATTCCCTCAAGTACCACAAGGTCAACTGAAATGTCTACATCAGCCACAAGTATGTCCTCACCACCTATTAGCTCTACTGAAATGTCCACATCAGGAACAAGTATGCCCGCAATACCTACAAGCTCTACTGAAATGTCCACATCAGGTACAAGTATGTCCTCACCATCTATTAGCTCTACTGAAATGTTCACATCAGGAACAAGTATGTCCTCACTACCTACAAGCTCTATTGGAATGTCTACATCACCCACAATTATCCCCTCAAGTTTTAAAAGTTCAACTGAAATGTCTACATCAGCCACAAGTATGCTGTCACTATCTACAAGCTCTCCTGAAATGTCCACATCAGGCACAAGTATATCCTCACTATCTACAAGCTCTACTGAAATGTCTACATCAGCCACAATTATCACCTCAGGTTCTACAAGTTCAACTGAAATGTCTACATCAGCCACAATTATCCCCTCAAGTTCCACAAGTTCAACTGAAATGTCTACATCAGCCACAAGTATGCTGTCACTATCTACAAGCTCTCCTGAAATGTCCACATCAGGCACAAGTATATCCTCACTACCTACAAGCTCTACTGAAATGTCTACATCAGCCACAATTATCACCTCAGGTTCTACAAGTTCAACTGAAATGTCTACATCAGCCACAAGTATGCTGTCACTATCTACAAGCTCTCCTGAAATGTCCACATCAGCCACAAATATGCCCTCACTACCTATGAGCTCTACTGAAATGTCTACATCAGCCACAATGATCCCCTCAAGTTCCACAAGTTCAACAGATATGTCTATATCAGCCACAAGTATGTTGTCACTACCTACAAGCTCTACTAAAATGTCCACATCAGGCACAAGTATGTCCTCACTACCTATGAGCTCTACTGAAATGTCCACATCAGGAACAAGTATGTCCTCATTACCTACAAGCTCTACTGAAATGTCTGCATCAGCCACAAGCTTGTCCTCACTACCTATGAGCACTATTGACATGTCTACATCAGCCACAATGAACCCCTCAAGTTTTAAAAGTTCAACTGAAATGTCTACATCAGCCACAAGTATATCCTCACTACCTACAAGCTCTACTGAAATGTCTACATCAGCCACAATTGTCCCCTCAAGTTCCACAAGTTCAACTGAAATGTCTACATCAGCCACAAGTATGTCCTCACCACCTATTAGCTCTACTGAAATGTCCACATCAGGCACAAGTATATCCTCACTACCTACAAGCTCTACTGAAATGTCTACATCAGCCACAATTGTCCCCTCAAGTTCCACAAGTTCAACTGAAATGTCTACATCAGCCACAAGTATGTCCTCACCACCTATTAGCTCTACTGAAATGTCCACATCAGGCACAAGTATGTCCTCACTACCTATGAGCTCTACTGAAATGTCCACATCAGGAACAAGTATGTCCTCATTACCTACAAGCTCTACTGAAATGTCCACATCAGCCACAAGCTTGTCCTCACTACCTATGAGCACTATTGACATGTCTACATCAGGTACAAGTTTATTTTCACTACCTGCAAGCTCTACTGAAATGTCAACACCAATCACAATTACCCCTTCAACTTCCACAAGCTCAACTGAAATGATGTCATCAGGCACAAGTATGTCCTCAGTACCTACAAGCTCTACTGAAATGTCAGTGTCTACTTCCATTATACCCTCAAGTGCCACAAGTTCAACTGACATATCTACATCAGCCACAAGTATGTCTTCACTGCCAACAAGCTCAACTGAAATGTCTACATCAGGCACAATTATGTCCTCGCTACCTATAATTTCTACTGACCAGTCCACGTCAACCACAATAATCCGCTCAAGTTCCACAAGTTCAACTGAAATGTCTACTTCAGGCAGGAGCATGTCAAGTACGATTGGAATGTCTACATCAGCCACATTTATTACTTCAGGTTCCACAAGTTCAAATGAAATGTCAACATCAGGATCAAGTATGTCATCAGTAACTATTAGCTCCACTGAAATGTCTACATCACCCACAAGTTTGTCCTCACAACCAATGAGCTCTACTGACATGTCTACATCAGGCACAAGGATATCCTCACCACCTATAAGCTCTACTGAAATGTCCACATCAACCACAATTATTCCCTCAAGTTCCACAAGTTCAACTGAAATGTCTACATCCACCTCAAGTATGTCTCCACTACCTAGAAGTTCTACTGAAATGTCTACATCAGGTACAAGTATGTCCTCACTATCAACAAGTTCTACTGAAATGTCAGTGTCAGCCACAATTATGCCCTCAAGTTCTACAGATTCAATTGAAATGTCTACATCAGCCATAATTATCCACTCAAGTTCCACAGTTTCAACTGAAATTTCAGCATCTGCCACATGTATGTCTTCATCACCAACAAGCTCCACTGAAATGTTGACATCTGGCACAAATTTCAGTCACGATTATGTTCTCAAGTTCTAAAATCGATACATTACCCACAAAAATTTCCCCAGTATCTCCAAGTTTAACTGAAATGCCTTCATCGACCACGTATCAATACCTACACATATGACCAAATGCCTACATCAACAAAATATGTTGTCAAAACCTACGCAACTACCAGGCCTCTCCATTCTGCTTCCACCCTGGCTTGCCTGACCTCATTTAGATATCCTGTTTTTCTCTGGATTTCCATTTTGATAGCCTTGTGGGCATAGCTATGGAAAAATAGTTAATCTGTAAAGTGGCACTTTCCTTTGTTGCTATACAGATTGTTGCTTGTTACATCAACATTACTGTTATTGATTATAAAATATCCTTTGTGCCTTCTTTTCTCATTTTTTTATTCCTGAGAATAATGCTGAAGTTCTTTACTATTGTAAGTCCCTCTGCATTAGACTGTCTGCCATGTGATTGTAATGTAACATTAACTCCACAGTACCCATAAATTCACTAGTATTTTAAATTAAATTCTGCAGAATTGAAATAACTGATTTAGTCAAAGGTATGTTCCCAGGACCTACGAGTTCAACTGAAATTCAAAAATTGCATGCAAGTATTTTCTTTGTGTAAAGTTCTACTGAAGTGACTAAATCAGCTTCTATTGTGTCCTCAGGTTCTACAAATTCTACTCAAATTTCTACATCACCCACAAGTGTGTTCTCAGTACCAGCAAGCTCTACAGAAATGTCAACCACAATTATCCCCTCAAGTTCCTCAGCTTCAAGTGAAATGTCAACATCTGCTACAAGTATGTTCTCACTACCTACAAGCTCTACTGAAATGTCTACATCAGCCACAAGTATGTCCTCACTATCTACAAGTTCAACTGAAATGTCAACATCAGCCTCAAGTATTTCTTCACAACCTACAAGCTCTACTGAAATGTCTACATCAGGCACAAGTATGTCCTCACTACCTACAAGCACTACTGGAATATCTACATCAGGCACAAGTATGTCCTCGCTACCTATGAGCTCTACTGAAATGTCTACATCAGCCACAAGTATGTCCTCACTACCTATGAGCTCTACTGAAATGTCTACATCAGCCACAAGTATGTCCTCACTACCTATGAGCTCTACTGAAATGTCTACATCAGGCACAAGTATGTCCCCGCTACCTACAAGCTCTACTGAAATGTCTACATCAGGCACAAGTATGTCCTCACTACCTACAAGCTCTACTGGAATATCTACATCAGGCACAAGTATGTCCTCACTACCTATGAGCTCTACTGGAATATCTACATCAGGCACAAGTATGTCCCCGCTACCTACAAGCTCTACTGAAATGTCTACATCAGGCACAAGTATGTCCTCACTACCTACAAGCTCTACTGAAATGTCTACATCACCCACAAGTATGTCCTCACTACCTATGAGCTCTACTGAAATGTCTACATCAGGCACAAGTATGTCCTCACTACCTATGAGCTCTACTGGAATATCTACATCAGGCACAAGTATGTCCTCGCTACCTATGAGCTCTACTGAAATGTCTACATCAGGCACAAGCATGTCCCCGCTACCTACAAGCACTACTGGAATATCTACATCAGGCACAAGTATGTCCTCACTACCTATGAGCTCTACTGTAATGTCTACATCAGCCACAAGTATGTCCTCACTACCTATGAGCTCTACTGAAATGTCTACATTAGGCACAAGTATGTCCTCACTACCTACAAGCTCTACTGAAATGTCTACATCACCCTCAAGTATGTCCTCACTACCTATGAGCTCTACTGAAATGTCTACATCAGGCACAAGTATGTCCTCGCTACCTACAAGCTCTACTGAAATGTCTACATCAGGCACAAGTATGTCCTCACTACCTATGAGCTCTACTGAAATGTCTACATCAGGCACAAGTATGTCCTCACTACCTATGAGCTCTACTGAAATGTCTACATCAGGCACAAGTATGTCCCCGCTACCTACAAGCTCTACTGAAATGTCTACATCGGGCACAAGTATGTCCTCACTACCTATGAGCTCTACTGAAATGTCTACATCAGGCACAAGTATGTCCTCACTACCTATGAGCTCTACTGAAACATTACCATCAACCACAATTACACCCTCAAGTTCAACTGAAATATCTACATCAGGCACAAGTATGTCCTCACGACCGACAAGCTCAACTGAAATGTCTACGTCAGCCACAAGTATTTCCTCACTAACTATGAGCTCTACTGAAATATCCCTGTCAACTACAGTAATCCCCTCAAGTTCCACAAGTCCTACTGAAATATCAACAACATCCATAAGCATGTCTTCACTACCTATCAGCTCTACTGAAATGCCTACATCTACTGCAATTATTCCCTCAAGTTCCACAAGCTCAACTGTAATGTCTACAACAGCTACAGTTATGTCCACAATTTCCACAAGTTCAATTGAAATGCCAACTTCAAGAACAAGTATATTTTCAGAATCTACAAGTTCTACTGAGATGTCAACATCAGCTTCAGTTATATCATCAACATCTATGAGTCCAACTGAAATTCCTACATCAGACACAAGTATGTCTTCAAGTGCTACAGGTTCATCTGAAATACCTACATCGATCACAACTACTTCCAAAGTACCTACAATTTCCCCTGAAATGTCTACATCAGGAACATTTATGTCCTCAGGGTCTACAAGGTCAACTAAAATGGCAACATCAATGACAAGTATGTCCTCAGCTTCTGCAGTTTCTCCTGAATTGCCTTCATCTGTTTTTATTATGTCCTCGGTTTCTACAAGTTCAACCATATTATCTATATCACCCAAAATTATTATACAATACAAGTTCTACAATTTCAACAGAACTACCTCCATCAGCAACAATTATGTTCTCAGGTTCTACAAATTCAACTGAAATACTAACTGGAGAAACAAGTATACCCTCCATACCTACAAGTTCTACTGAAATGACTACGATTATTTTCTCAAGGGCCCCAGTTCTAAAATCCATTCATTACCCACAAGTATTTCATCAATTTGTACAAGTTTTACTGAATTGCCTTCACCGACCATAGGAGACTTCTCAGTACCTACGCATTTTACCAAATGTCAATGTCAACAACATATATGTTGCCAGAATCTTCATAACTACCAGTCCACTCCATTCGGCTACCACTGGGACTAGCAGCACCCCCTCTAACCCCCCCCCCCCCCCCAGGGCCTGAACTTCCAGGAGATACCTTTTCTGGATGTTCAGGGGTTAAATGAGTTTCCCACTGTAGTCAGTGCAGCAGAAACCCATCTTCCAAAACAGACTGAGCACTCCCCTGTTCAGGTTACACCATGGTTTATCTGATCTCATTTATATATCCTTCTATTTTATTTTTCTTTGGATTTCATTTTGGATAGTGTTATCAGTATAGAAAAAAATGGATAATCTGTCTTGTGGTACGTTCAGTTGTTGCCACAGAAATTGTTGTTTGTTAGGTTAGCATTACTCTAACTGATTATAAATGGTTCTCTATGCCTTCTTGGTGTTTCCCGCATTTTGTATTTTTGTGTATTTTAGGTCAAATGAAATAACTTCATTAGGCAAAAGTATGTTCCCAGGACCTACAAGGTCAACTGAAATGCCAAGAATTTCAAGCATGTTCCTTGTGCCAAGTTGTACTGAAGTGACTAAATCAGCCTCTTTTGTGCCCTCAGGTACTACAGGTTCCACTCAGATTTCCACATCACCCACAAGTATTTCCTCACTACCTACAAGCTCTACTGAAAGGTCTTCATCGGCCACAATTACACCCTCAATTTCCACAAGCTCTACTGAAATGTCTACATCAGCCACAATTATCCCCTCAAGTACCACAAGTTCAACCAAAATGACATCAGCCACAAGTATGTCCTCACTACCTATGAGCTCTACTGAAATGACCTCAGCAGGCACAAGTATGTCCTCACTACCTACAAGCTCTACTGAAATGTCTACATCAGCCACAATTATCCCCTCAAGTTCCACAAGTTCAACCAAAATGACATCAGCCACAAGTATGTCCTCACTACCTATGAGCTCTACTGAAATGTCCACATCAGGCACAAGTATGTCCTCACTACCTACAAGCTCTACTGAAATGTCTACATCAGCCACAATTATCCCTTCAAGTTCCACAAGTTCAACTGAAATGTCTACATCTGGCACAAGTATGTCCTCACTACCTACAAGCTCTACTGAAATGTCCACAGCAGGCACAAGTATGTCCTCATTACCTACAAGCTCTACTGAAATGTCTACATCAGCCACAATGATCCCCTCAAGTTCTACAAGTTCAACTGAAATGTCTACATCAGGCACAAGTATGTCCTCACTACCTACAAGCTCTACTGAAATGTCCACAGCAGGCACAAGTATGTCATCACTACCTACAAGCTCTATTGGAATGTCTACATCAGGCACAAGTATGTCCTCACTACCTATGAGCTCTACTGAAATGTCAACATCAGGCACAAGTGTGTCCTCACTACCTACAAGCTCTACTGAAATGTCTACATCAGCCACAATTATCCCCACAGTTTCCACAAGTATGTTCTCAGCATCTACACGTTCTCCAGAAATCCCTACTTCGAGCACTAGGATATTCTCAAGATCTGTTGCAGCTCCCAGATCAATGACTGGTATTTTTTCAAGTTCTACCTTTTTTCCCAGCCGAGAAACAACCAAAAAACTACAACCTACAGCTGCAGCACCAGTTCTCACAACTGAAATTGTAATTCCCACAACAAAACCCATGCCTGTCATTATGACTACAAATCCAGCACCTACAACACCAGTAGCAGAGGGGGGTCAAGCTACAGCTGCAGCACCAGTGCTCACAACTGAAATTGTAATCCCCACAACAAAACCCATGCCTGTCATTATGACTACAAATCCAGCACCTACAACACCAGTAGCAGAGGGGGGTCAAGCTACAGCTGCAGCACCAGTGCTCACAACTGAAATCGTAATCCCCACACCAAAACCCATGCCTGTCATTATGACTACAAATCCAGCACCTACAACACCAGTAGCAGAGGGGGGTCAACCTACAGCTGTGGCACCAGTGCTCACAACTGAAATCGTAATCCCCACAACAAAACCCATGCCTGTCAATATTGTTACAAATCCAGCACCTACAACACCAGCAGCAATGGGGGGTCAACCAACAACAGCAGCTGCTAAAATCACAACTTTACGTGCAATAGTGGCTACTTCCATGAAACCTGTAGTACCTGTCATAACTACAAAAGCTGCCCCAGCCCCAACAACTGGAGGAATTGTAGTTCCCCTGCCAACCACACAAGCTGTAATCCAAACAAGAAACACCCCTATAATTGCCCCATCAGTTGGCGTCTCCACTGCGAGGCCTGCAGGACCTATTACACAACCTCCACCAACTGTAGTTGTGGCACCCACTACATTAACAGTTTCTCTTACGACCATGGCAGTTGTGATTGCTCAGACAGACTCCACGGATAAACCATCTGCAAGTGAGGGATCACTGGAGATGGACTTCAGCATCGATCAGCCATTCGACAACAATCTCCTCGATAGCACGTCACAGGAATTCAAGACCCTGGCCAGCAATGTTACTGCTGAGGTGATCACTGCTTCGCTTTGTTCTTTGTTTTCAAAACTTTAATTCATACCCGATTCACCATTCATTGGTTTACATCAAAGCATGTTTAAAAATAGTATCTTACTAATGTACTTACTAATATAATCAGTTAATTGTTGTACGCTAGGCTCTGTTCCCAGTTTTTCCAGTATTAACATTTAAAATTTTTAATACTGCTTTTAGATTATGAAGAGAAATCACTATAAAATCTTTCCTTTATTTCGTAAGGTTAATCGTGCTTACAGGAAATCTTTCCCAGACACCTTCCGTCGCTGCCGAGTCAATGCATTCAGGTGAGTAATATATAATAAGCCAAAATGCCTGTGTATGTTTTCTTTGTTTTGTTTTGTATCGGTGCATCGGTTTTTTCATTTCACCATTGTCTTTCCTTATTCTTTCTGTCTCTTTCAGTTCGGGGTCAGTGAAAGTTGACATGACCCTTATATTCAGCAACAAGACTGTGGTTCCAACCACATCCCAGGCAGAAGAAAGTCTCCAGGAAGCCCTGAAGGAAGGAACAACCTTCCTGAATGTTGTTCCTGACTCTATTGTTGCAAGTAAGCATACATTTAACAGCACTACCTGCAGTCAATTTATAGGCCTACATTGTGATATAGATGTCAATGATGTATTTCTTTTGAAATCAGTATTTACAATACATCACTTTATGGACACATCTAGACCAAGGGTTTGCTTATTGTAGGACAACCCCTGTTGAAAGATGTTGTTTGCAAGGTAGCTGTCATTGCACAGGAGATGTCAACCCTTAAAAAAGATGAAAACATATGTCTAAAGTATACATTTTCTGAATTACAGGCTACTTAAAATGCACTCCCATTTAAATAATTTTTAAAAATAATTATGTTACTTTTAAGCATTTCAGTCACCGGAACTGATATAAGTTTGCTGTCACAGAAATATACTTATTTTATTTGTGTGTTTTTTTGTCAATTTCCTTTAGGCACAACAAACGCAACTACAACCACAGTGGCACCCGCAATGACCACCTCCGGGTCCTCCAAGCAGACTGTCAACATAATAGTTCTCACGTTTTTTTCACTGTTTCAGTTTTTTACAACAAGGCACTGAAATGAATCACATTTTAAGATATTTCTTCACAAGAGAACAGAAGAACTGAAACCACAGAAAGTGAATACAAGTGAGAGGGGAACAAACAGCAAAAGCAAAAAGAAAAGCAAAACATCAACTTGTAATTCTAAATTGGACTGAAACAGACCCCAATTACTAATATTGATTTTTGGAAGTTCCACTGCTTCAGCATATCCTTGGTGTAGCATTTCCCAAGGAGAGAGGGTGAGAGGGACTCTCCTGGTTGTCCTTGTGCTGTCGGCCCAAACTAACTGTGTGTGAAGCAGAGTCCTCCAATGCAATGATTGCACAGCTAAGCGGGTGGACTGAAAAATGAGAAGAAGCAACATTATAGCAAGCGTGCACTTCTGGCTTCCATGCAGATTTCTACCTAAATTCTTCTGAACTGAAAGAGCACCCTCCATTCCATGGTGTTAAAAACACCACTGGACATTCCACGCTGGAGGAAAAACCAGAGCAATGAAGGGATGAAAGCTCAACAAAAACCGTTTTTGACGCTTAATGTTATTGTTAAACAGAAAAGTGTGATTGCTATATGTAACAAAAGAAAAAAAAAATCAAAATTAATTATAAGTGAATTATTTAATAATTGTCTTTACTGTCTAATGCATCAATTTCATTACCTTCCATTTTCTCATCGTTGACACATTGCAACATTTTCCAGTTCCAGTGATGAAAATTGATCAATTGTGCATTGTGCATTTTTTTTTCTGATTTGACTTCTTGGTTTTTTGGTGAAAAAAAAAAATTACTAAATTGTACTCCTTTAAAATAATGTAACAATTTGTAAGTATTGTAATCATGAGTACAGTCAATAAATGATTAAAATTCCTGAAAAATGATTTTTTTTTTCTGATACTTTTTTGTCAGAAAATTATGGGATTTTTGGCCAAGTTCATTTTCAAGCTGGCAGGGACCACTGTGGGGAATTTCATGGGGGAATGCATTTTAAACAGTGAGCTCAAGTATAATTAAAATGAAAATGTGGTACACTAAATAGCTCATTACACATATCTATGCCTCATGTATGGTGATGACATTGTGCACATCAAGCGTTTATACATAAAATCTCTTCTTCTGCCACACTTAAGGTTACAAATTGTGCTGCTGTAACTGAAAAAAGATCCTGCCTTTCCAAATATTGCATAAACTTGCTTTCTCACTAGGCCTTACACTTACACTAAACAAAGTAGCTAGGTGGCTGCATTCTGGAAGTGCTAAGTGCCTGCCAGATCAAACTATAGAGTAGATATTGCTACCAACGAGAAGCAAGAGAAAACCAAATAGCGAACACAAAAGATTGGCGTGTGCCATACTGTAGTGTGTTACACGAACACACAAACAACAGAATGTCCAGGAAACGAGTTGCAGGAGGGAAACCCTTGGTATTTGATGGACAATTGACCCTGGTTTGTATTTTAAAATGTAACATTTAAGTCGCTGGATTTTCAGGTAAAATAATAATACTGTGGCTAAAAATTGAAATAATGTACTGTAAATAATTGAAAGTAAAAACAATTCAAAGTTTCTGATTATTAACGAGGAAGAAAAATAACTTTAGACTTTTTTAAAAATAAAGGAACAGAGATGACGGTTCCTTTGGCTAGAAGATGCTATTCAAGGAAATCCTTTCTGATAGAAAAGATATTTATGATAAGGATTTAAGATAAGGAGGGCATGCAATCCCCCAGATAATAACAATTTAGTCCTTTAGCACACACTTTTGGCCAAAGTGATTTAACCTGTGTGAATATAACATTGTTTTTATACATTTATACATGGCTTCATCGTGCCAATATTTGTGGTCTTGTTTTTTAAAAGGAGAAGATGGTGTCAGCACATGGATGTGTTCTCCATGGCTTGGCTATATGGATATTTGCGGAGGCTACCTTAATGAAGGTATTAGCACCACAATATATTTCTGACTTGCTTGAGGGTTACAAGCTGACTGAGGAATCTGGCACTGGTCTCTAATTCGTTTCTGGGCTAAAATCTAGATCTGGTGAAGCTGCTTTTTTTTTTTTTTTTTGCTATTATGTGCACAGGTGCTGGAATGGACTTCCTGGTTATTTAAGATGGATTACACGTCTTTCTGTTTTTAAAGAGCAGGCTCAAAACTTTCCTTTTTTCCATGGCTTTTGGCTACTGTGTTTGCTTTTCTATGTATAGTTTGTGTGCATATGTTAGTGCAAACTTTGTGCAAAGTGCATGGGATTTCCATGTGTATGAAATGTGCTATATAAATAAACTTGAACTGAAACTTAATAATTGTTGTATTAATAATGTAACTTGTGACCTGCTTAGTCATATTAGCTGCGGAAGGATAGTTTGTTTCTGGTCCTAGATAGCACTCAATGTGCATGAAATATTAATATACATACACTAAGTATTACCAAGCCATTAGGTAGTAAACTAGCCATTGATTGAAAGTTGAATATAGCATCACCAATATGTACAGCATATCACAAGACAGTCATTCATAGCAAATTGGGGCACTTACCAATCAGGTTTATACAGCAGAATAAACCGAATACTACACACTAATCCTTTCCAAAAACAATACCCAATATTCAAAGACTTGCAATCAGTTTATTTTACTTGTAGTAAATGACTCAATTACACAAATGAGTTTTTATGCTCTCCCAGAGTATTGGCACTCCTGAAATAATTGATTTCTATCTCTGGATTTGGCATTAAGTAACTTGATCTACCACTTTGGTGCAGACAGAAGCAAAATGTACACAAGCACTGGAAGATTAGTAAATCTGATCTGAGGTAGGTACATTCTTTTTCATGTGAACAAATCCAAAATCTAATGTGAAAATACTTGCACACATTTAATGCTCTTTTACAGGCTCTGAATCATCACCTACAAGACAAAATGATGTAGATTGCAATGCACAGTTTTAATAGGTGCAATGCACATGTCTGCACATACATACTAATGCACATGTTACTTGCACATGACCATGCATGCACGCACAATGCACATGCATGCATGACTCAGCTCCAAGACAGAAACAGCAGACATTCTTGTGGTAAATCTGTGGCGAGTTCTTTAGTTGTTTTTTAAAAGGTGAACTGAAGATTATGCTGCCAGACAGGACTGCCTTCATACCACTTCTCTTCTCTCTCGTTCATTTTGTTTAAACAAAAAATGAACTATATGTTCTTAAAGACACAGTCCCTGAAAAAATCCCCAATTTGGTATGATATTTCCAGCCTCTAAACACTGGCAGACTGTTACAGGTAGCCCCCTAAGAACATTTCATAATCTCAGCTATAGATAATTGGCTGCTATTTGTTTTGGTCTTTAAATCCAGTTACAGTTGTGAATATGTGATAGAAAAGAATGTGTCAAAGTTTTTTTTATTTATTCTTTTTTTGGTCATGCACCACTTTAATAGATGAAAAAAACAAAGATTACCAAAAGTGCATTGATTACCAATAAAAGTGCTAATGGCTGGTGATATAAAAGTAAATGAAGAAACTTCCGGTGTTCTATCTTGCAAGATGAAGCTGACACAGGGTGCAGCTTTTCAGAGAGAAACAGGCAAGAGGCGGAGATTAAGGGAGTTGTCAATATTAAAGATTGATCTTCTTTATTCCATCTTCATCTTAGCTACCACATCTAGCCTAAGATCTTTTGTGAACACAATATCTTCACCAAAAAAGGTGAGTAAAGTTTTTTACATTTTTTTATTTTCAGGCAACACCTCCTTCTCCCTGTCTCTCACTCTCTATCTCCCACTCTCTCTCTCTCTCTCTCTCTCTCACTCAGTCACTCTCTCCCACTCTCTTTCTCTCTCTCTCCCTTTACATCTTTAGATAATTCATACTTTTTCAGTTTTGTCAACATGTCAGTGCATTTGTGTGTGTGCATTTGTACATGCTTGGTAAAAATTAAGATGTGGTGAAAAATGAACAAAATGTACAAAAAGAAACAAATCCACTGTCTGTTTTAACAATTTAAAAAGTCTGATCTCCTATTGGACCCCTCCCCAATCCGTGATTTTTATGGTCTGCTCCCTCCTTGCTAACTATAATGCTAAATGTTTAGAACTATGTCAATACAGCCAGTGGTCTCTCTGGAGATACTGTACCACCTAAGCAGTTTTGAGAAATCCAAGATAGCAGAAATTCATATAATTTCATACAGAAATAATCCTTTGATACATTTTAAAGTGTTGCGTTCAAATAACATGTTTCTTTGATATTACCTACTATTGTGTGAAATGGTTCAGGAGGAAAAGTGCAAGCATGTAACATTTCAAAAGTTAGTCCAATTCAGTGGCTCATAGCAACTACATTCTTTGGAGGCATGTTTGAATGTATCCTGTTGTGTGTGTGTGTGTGTGTGTGTGCATTAGAGATCTACTTTCCTGTAGGTTTTCATTTTAAGTCAACTGTAATTTCACACCCCTGACTCTACTAATTAGCAGCTCAATGAGATTTCTAGCTGTTCAATGAGGTGTACTTTGTTAGGATTGGAGGGAATATCTACAGGACAGTAGATCTCCAGGACCAGGGTCTGGCAGCTGTGCTATATGCAATAGCAGTATTAGGCACAAATACTGTATGTTGATTGGCTTAAAGCAGCCATGTTATTAATATAAAAGAGGAGTGGCCAAAAAGCACATAGCAAAAAGCATAGTCACATAGCAAAAAGCTACACAGTCTCGGATCACTTGCTGCTTTAGGATTGATCTAAATATAGCTGCAAATTCAAAGGCAGTACTCATAAGTGTAATTCGAAAAATGTTCAGCATTTTGGGCAGTGGTATGTTTGTTATGACCTTTCAAAAGTTTCAGTAATTTGAAAAATGCACCTTCATGAGGAAATGCAGACGGCATATTGGGCGTGTGCAAAAGTGATGTATGCCTCTGCAGGCCTAACAAGCTTTGTGAGTTTGGACAAGCTAGATGGATCTTACTGCCATTTTCCCAAAGTGACAGAAATAATTTTTTTAAAAAGAGGGCTAGAGGTTGGCTGAGTATAGGGTATGAGTGGGCCTGCTCTGCCTCCCTCTCTCTCTCTCTCTCTCTCTCTCTCTTTCTCATCATTTCTCTGTGGTTTTCACGCAGAGTCCACACAAAAACTGTCACCATGGCACATGGAGCAATGATCCTTACCATATTCGTGTTTGGTGAGTCAGCATATTTTACAACATATTTTACAAGCTAGTGATCTCAGTTCACTGAGTGGAATACAGTATCCTGGTAAATCAATTTTAAAAATAAAATAAATAAAAATGTGTCATTGCAGTCATCCTGTTTTAAAGTTCATTTAAAACAAGATGACTGAAATGTTAACAGTACTTGTTCAAAGGATTAACTTTTTGAAAAACTGTTATTAATGTGACCAAGAAATGTGTTTGAACTGACTGAATATTTAACTTCTTTTCATTTTTGCTATTGTCATCATGGTACAGTGCAGTATGGCCTCGTCTATACAAACAGACATTAACACAGTTCCTATAACTGTTGCTTTTTTAACAGCTGCTACACCTGTACCATGCACCACTGATTCAAACTCAAAAACAGAATCTAAAGCAGCCCTTCCAGGCCAATCGGCCATAAAAAACACCATCACAACTGAAAAATCTGCTGTAACTATGAGGACAACAGAGTCTACCACATCAGTATCCAACACTACCATTCCTGGAACTGAGAATAATGTTAATGTCAAAGCAAAAACAAGTTCAACTGTCCGTACTACTAAAGAAGCAATGGAGAGCACAGTAACTGCCACGCCAACAGCTGAAACTGTGGTTTCAACCCTTAGCAGTATTACACCACCTATGTCGTCCAGCACTGTAACCGCATCTATCCACCTCACCAACACAGTGACACACACTGATTCAGGGTCCACAACTAAAGACAAAACTCCATCCTCCACAACTTCTGTTTCCTCTACTGCTCCCTCTTCAACAGCCACATCTCAAGCCCCTGTTAATGATACATCAACGACATTAGCCCACACAACCACTACTAAAACTTCATCTCTTAATAATGAACCCAAATCAACACACCAAGCAGTCATAACGTCAGTCTTCATTGCCACCAGTAACAGTTTAGAACATACAGCTATAGGCATACCCTCAACTGCCAGGACAACACACACTGATTCAGGGCCTACAACTAAAAACAAAATAACATCCTCCACAAATTCTGTTTTCTCTACTCCTGCCTCAGCTATATCTACAGCTACAAATGTTACTTCAGCCCCTATAGCCACTAATATTAATACTGCCTTTGTGACCACAACCAACCTTGTAGGCCCTGCAACTGCCAAACCTACAACAAGTACTGCCACTACTCTTGCATATTCAGCAACAACTACAGATTTCACAAATCACACAGCCGCAAAACTTCCTTCCACTCCCACAACCACTGGTATCACAACAACCCCCACAACCTCAAAAGTTACTTTAAGTCCTCTGACAAATTACACAACTTCAGTCCATGGGACCAGAACCACATTGGTAACCCATACAACTCCCAAAGCCATGACAAAGCCTCCTGCTACTACAGTTGCACCACCTGGCTCAACTACTGCATCCTTACATACAAACCCCACTTCCACAACTACACCTCCAGCTAACATTTTGGATAGATCAACCACATCACCCGACACAACTGCTACAGCTTCAGCTCTTACAAATCAGCCCAGATCAACAGACCCAGCAGTTAAAACTTCTGCCTTCACTATCACCAGTATCAGTTTAGAACCCACAACATCAGCGATACCCTCACCTGCCAGGACAACACACACTGAATCAGGGTTCACAACTAAAGATAAAGTTCCATCCTCCGTAGGTTCTGTTTCCTCTACCACTCCATCAGCTACATCACCAGCCACAGAGTCCACAACCACAAATGTTTCTTCTTCTCCAGTAACCACTGACATTAATACTGCCTCCATGAAAAAATCATCTGCTGCTACACGTCTACCTTCTGGCTCAACTGCGACACCTCCACACACAAGCTCCACTTCTAAAGCTACATCTCAAGTCAGCATTATGAATAGTTCAACCTCATTAGCCCAACCAAAAACTACTATAGCTTCCACTACTACTAATGAACCCAAATCAACAGACCCAGCAGCCATAAATTCAGTCTTTACCACTACCAGTTCCGGATTAGAACCCACAACTACAGGTGTACCCTCAAATACCAGGAAAACACACCCTGATTCAGGGCCTACAACTAAAGACAAAACATCATCCTCTACTATACTATATAGTACTATAGCTTCCACTACTACTAATGAACCCAAATCAACAGGCCCAGCAGCCATAAATTCAGTCTTTACCACCACCAGTTCCGGATTAGAACCCACAACTACAGGTGTACCCTCAAATACCAGGACAACACACCCTGATTCAGGGCCTACAACTAAAGACAAAACATCATCCTCCACAGCTTTGGTTTCCTCTACAACTGCCTCAGCTACGTCTGCAGCCACAGCATCCACAAATACAAATATTTCTTCTGCACCGGCAACCACAAATATTAATACTGCCTTCATAAGGATAACAGACATTTTAGCCCATACAACTCACAAACCCATGACAAAAACTTCTGTTTCAACACTTGAACCTTCTGGTTCATCTACAGCGTCCCCACGTACAAGCTCCACTTTAACAGCTACATCTCAAGCTGATGTTAATGATACATCAACAACATTAGCCCACACAACCACTACTACAACTTCATCTCTTAATAATGAACCCAAATCGACAGACCAAGCAATCATAACATCAGTCTTCACTGCCACCAGTAACAGTTTAGAACCTACAACTATAGGCATACCCTCAACTGCCAAGACAATACACACTGATTCAGGGCCTACAACTAAAAACAAAATAACATCCTCCACAAATTCTGCTTTCTCTACTCCTCCCTCAGCTATATCTACAGCTACAAATGTTACTTCAGCCCCTATAGCCACTAATATTAATACTGCCTTTGTGACCACAACCAACCTTGTAGGCCCTGCAACTGCCAAACCTACAACAAGTACTGCCACTACTCTTGCATATTCATCTACAACTACAGATTTCACAAATCACACAGCCGCAAAACTTCCTTCCACTCCCACAACCACTGGTATCACAACAACCCCCACAACCTCAAAAGTTACTTTAAGTCCTCTGACAAGTTACACAACTTCAGTCCATGGGACCAGAACCACATTGTTAACCCATACAACTCTCAAAGCCATGACAAAGCCTCCTGCTACTACAGTTGCACCACCTGGCTCAACTACTGCATCCTTACATACAAACCCCACTTCCACAACTACATCTCCAGCTAACATTTTGGATAGATCAACCACATCACCCGACACAACTGCTACAGCTTCAGATCTTACAAATCAACCCAGATCAACAGACCCAGCAGCCCTAATATCAGTCTCAACTGCCTCCAGTACCAGTTCAGAACCCACTACTACAGGCATACCATCATATGCCAGGACAATACACACTGACTCAACGCCCACAACAAAAAACAAAATGCCATCCTTCACAACTTCTGTTTCTTCTACAACTGCCTCAGCTACATCTGCAGCCACACCATCCACAAACACAAATATTTCCTCTGCCCCAACAACCACAAATATTAATACTGCCTTCATAACGATAACAGACATTTTAGCACATACAACTCACAAACCCATGACAAAATCTCCTGCCGTGACACTTGTAACTTCTGCTTCAACTGCTACATCCCCACATACAAGCTCCACTTCAACAGCTACATCTCTAACCACCATTTTGGAAAAATCATCCACATCAGACCACACAACAACCACTACAGCTTCAGCTCTTTCAAATGAACCCAAGTCAACAGGTCCAGCAGTTAAAACTTCTGCCTTCACTATCACCAGTACCAGTTTAGAACCCACAACATCAGCGATACCCTCACCTGCCAGGACAACACACACTGAATCAGGTTTCACAACTAAAGATAAAGTTCCATCCTCCATAGGTTCTGTTTCCTCTACCACTCCATCAGCTACATCAACAGCCACAGAGTCCACGACCACAAATGTTTCTTCTTCTCCAGTAACCACTGATATTAATACTGCCTCCATAAAAAAATCATCTGCTGCTATACGTCCACCTTCTGGCTCAACTGCGACACCTCCACACACAAGCTCCACTTCTAAAGCTACATCTCAAGTCACCATTATGAATAGTTCAACCTCATTAGCCCAAACAAAAACTACTATAGCTTCCACTACTACTAATGAACCCAAATCAACAGACCCAGCTGCCATAAATTCAGTCTTTACCACCACCAGTTCCGGATTAGAACCCACAACTACAGGTGTACCCTCAAATACCAGGACAACACACCCTGATTCAGGGCCTACAACTAAAGACAAAACATCATCCTCCACAGCTTTGGTTTCCTCTACAACTGCCTTAGCTACGTCTGCAGCCACAGCATCCACAAATACAAATATTTCTTCTGCACCGGCAACCACAAATATTAATACTGCCTTCATAACGATAACAGACATTTTAGCACATACAACTCACAAACCCATGACAAAATCTCCTGCCGTGACACTTGTAACTTCTGCTTCAACTGCTACATCCCCACATACAAGCTCCACTTCAACAGCTACATCTCTAACCACCATTTTGGAAAAATCATCCACATCAGACCACACAACAACCACTACAGCTTCAGCTCTTTCAAATGAACCCAAGTCAACAGGTCCAGCAGTTAAAACTTCTGCCTTCACTATCACCAGTACCAGTTTAGAACCCACAACATCAGCGATACCCTCACCTGCCAGGACAACACACACTGAATCAGGGTTCACAACTAAAGATAAAGTTCCATCCTCCATAGGTTCTGTTTCCTCTACCACTCCATCAGCTACATCACCAGCCACAGAGTCCTCAACCACAAATGCTTCTTCTTCTCCAGTAACCACTGATATTAATACTGCCTCCATGAAAAAATCATCTGCTGCTACACGTCTACCTTCTGGCTCAACTGCGACACCTCCACACACAAGCTCCACTTCTAAAGCTACATCTCAAGTCAGCATTATGAATAGTTCAACCTCATTAGCCCAAACAAAAACTACTATAGCTTCCACTCCTACTAATGAACCCAAATCAACAGACCCAGCAGCCATAAATTCAGTCCTTACCACCACCAGTTCCGGATTAGAACCCACAACTACAGGTGTACCCTCAAATACCAGGACAACACACCCTGATTCAGGGCCTACAACTAAAGACAAAACATCATCCTCCACAGCTTTGGTTTCCTCTACAACTGCCTCAGCTACGTCTGCAGCCACAGCATCCACAAATACAAATATTTCTTCTGCACCGGCAACCACAAATATTAATACTGCCTTCATAACGATAACAGACATTTTAGCCCATACAACTAACAAACCCATGACAAAAACTTCTGGTTCTACACTTGAACCTTCTGGTTCAACTACAGTGTCCCCACGTACAAGCTCCACTTCAACAGCTACATCTCAAGCCAATGTTAATGATACATCAACAACATTAGCCCACACAACCACTACTACAACTTCATCTCTTAATAATGAACCCAAATCGACAGACCAAGCAATCATAACATCAGTCTTCACTGCCACCAGTAACAGTTTAGAACCTACAACTATAGGCATACCCTCAACTGCCAAGACAATACACACTGATTCAGGGCCTACAACTAAAAACAAAATAACATCCTCCACAAATTCTGTTTTCTCTACTCCTCCCTCAGCTATATCTACAGCTACAAATGTTACTTCAGCCCCTATAGCCACTAATATTAATACTGCCTTTGTGACCACAACCAACCTTGTAGGCCCTGCAACTGCCAAACCTACAACAAGTACTGCCACTACTCTTGCATATTCAGCTACAACTACAGATTTCACAAATCACACAGCCGCGAAACTTCCTTCCACTCCCACAACCACTGGTATCACAACAACCCCCACAACCTCAAAAGTTACTTTAAGTCCTCTGACAAGTTACACAACTTCAGTCCATGAGACCAGAACCACATTGTTAACCCATACAACTCTCAAAGCCATGATAAAGCCTCCTGCTACTACAGTTGTACCACCTGGCTCAACTACTGCATCCTTACATACAAACCCCATTTCCACAACTACATCTCTAGCTAACATTTTGGATAGATCAACCACATCACCCGACACAACTGCTACAGCTTCAGATCTTACAAATCAGCCCAGATCAACAGACCCAGCAGCCCTAATATCAGTCTCAACTGCCTCCAGTACTAGTTCAGAACCCACTACTACAGGCATACCATCATATGCCAGGACAACACACACTGACTCAACGCCCACAACAAAAAACAAAATGCCATCCTTCACAACTTCTGTTTCTTCTACAACTGCCTCAGCTACATCTGCAGCCACACCATCCACAAACACAAATATTTCCTCTGCCCCAACAACCACAAATATTAATACTGCCTTCATAACGATAACAGACATTTTAGCACATACAACTCACAAACCCATGACAAAATCTTCTGCCGTGACACTTGTAACTTCTGCTTCAACTGCTACATCCCCACATACAAGCTCCCCTTCAACAACTATATCTCTAACCACCATTTTGGATATATCATCCACATCAGACCACACAACAACTACTACAGCTTCAGCTCTTTCAAATGAACCCAAGTCAACAGGTCCAGCAGTTAAAACTTCTGCCTTCACTACCACCAGTACCAGTTTAGAACCCACAACATCAGCGATACCCTTACCTGCCAGGACAACACACACTGAATCAGGGTTCACAACTAAAGATAAAGTTCCATCCTCCATAGGTTCTGTTTCCTCTACCACTCCATCAGCTACATCAACAGCCACAGAGTCCACAACCACAAATGTTTCTTCTTCTCCAGTAACCACTGATATTAATACTGCCTCCATGAAAAAATCATCTGCTGCTATACGTCCACCTTCTGGCTCAACTGCGACACCTCCACACACAAGCTCCACTTCTAAAGCTACATCTCAAGTCAGCATTATGAATAGTTCAACCTCATTAGCCCAAACAAAAACTACTATAGCTTCTACTACTACTAATGAACCCAAATCAACAGACCCAGCTGCCATAAATTCAGTCTTTACCACCACCAGTTCCGGATTAGAACCCACAACTACAGGTGTACCCTCAAATACCAGGACAACACACCCTGATTCAGGGCCTACAACTAAAGACAAAACATCATCCTCCACAGCTTTGGTTTCCTCTATAACTGCCTCAGCTACGTCTGCAGCCACAGCATCCACAAATACAAATATTTCTTCTGCACCGGCAACCACAAATAGTAATACTGCCTTCAGAACCGTAGAAGATATTTTAGCCCATACAACTCCCAAACCCGTGACAACTACTTCCAGTACTGCCAAGACAACTACTTCAGTTACAGGCACAGGTTTTAAAATTGACACAACCATAACACGTCCTTCAAGTCCAACAATCACTAGTATCACAAAAGCCCCCACAACCTCAAATGTTTCTTTCACGCATCTAACAACATCTTCCGACACATTGATCACACCCATAAACTCAAGCTTTCCCATTCCATCACCTGCAACTGAAACCTTCTCGACCTCATCCATTACTGAGACGTCTAAAACCACTTCACCCATAGTCACACATTCTAAAGCAGCTTCACTAATTTCAACATCCACTTATAAGACCACACCATCAGTTACTATTATTAACACACTGGCTACAGCAACAACAGCCAAAGCCTCCTCCACTACAAACCTTAACTTAATCTCCACAGCCACAGGCACTACCTCACCCCCCACAACAACACATTCAACGTCAGCTCCTATTTTCACATCCATATTTTCAACCATTGTGACTTCCAAACACCAAGCGACAACTCCCTTGACTACATTTAGAACTTCAACCTCAACAATGACGTCAGCAAATTCCAACATCCCTATCACCTCTGAAATATCGACAACTTCATCCATAACTTCAACCCCACCATTTCCATCATCAATAAGGTTGCGTACACCAACACCTTTTCACTCAACTATTATGACGACAGACAAAAATTCAGCTTCCAAGACCACAAAAATTACTGTGCCGGCCATGAGTACAACTATATTTTCCACATCTTCCACTTCCACAAACATATTCCCTAAGACTACACTCACTTTATCTTTAATAACTACATCTGCTACCTCTGTTTCTACACCTAAACCACCTAATACTTTAACACCAGCAACAATACTCACAAAAGCACCTCCCACCTTTACAACCCAGTCAAAAGGCAGGACAAAACCTATCATTTACACATCCTCGACTACAACAATGACCTTGGCTCCCTCAGCAACAATTGAAACTTCAGTTATTGGAAATACACCAGTGACTTCCACCCCGATTAACAATTTGCCAATTTCGGCTACCCAAGTTACATCAGTAGCGTCAGCCCCTGCAGCTAGTCCCTCAACTTCCACAGCTCGGCCCAAAGCTGTATTTTTAACCGCAGCTCCCAGTACTACACCACCAACAGATCCAGCTACTGTTGCCATAGCTACCGATTCAACACCAATGACAATGCCCATAGATGAGGCGTCCACAGCTGGAAATAGCACTTCCTCTCAGTCAAAAGCCTCTGTCCGCATCAGCACCCCGCCCAGGACCACGTCTCACCTTTCCTCGGGCACCGCAGATGAAAAATCAGCTGAAGGTCCCTCTGCTCCTACCAAAGGAACCATTGTCTTTTTTACACAAAAGCCGAGACTCATTGTCGCAAGTCCAATTCAATCTCAGTATCCAGTAGTAATTCGTGAAACCATTTATGCTATGTCCCCTGCTGATACCCTCTCGTTGAGCAGCGTATCCAGTGCCAACAGAACAGATGCAGCTCCTGTCAGGGAAGTACGTTCAAGTGGGCTCGAGCCTATGGACGCACAAAGCCCTGACACCATGGCAACCGGGGCCAACACAGGACCAGGGGGGACACTGGCCCTGAAAATGCGAATGAGCAGAGTTTTTCACTCCGGTTACCTGGATCCAAACACACCTGAGCACCAGGAGTTAGCCAGAAATGTGACAGAGGAGGTGTGTGATGATGTCCGTTAACTGCGTGTCGTGGGATCAGTTTTAAATCACATTTTCGTGGTATAATCCCACCGTTCCTTTGACTGTTTCGTCTCACCATTTTTGCATGCATATGTGTTTCCATGTGTCCATAGGTCAGTCCTGTTTTCCAGACTAGGTACCCAAAGACCTTTGTTGGATGCAAAGTGGATGGATTCTGGTGAGCCATTTCATGGGAAATAAAGTGTCCAGACTGATCAGTACTTCAAGAGAGTATACCAAACACAGACTGTCAATTCTACCCTGACAGAGTTTCTATGTAGGGACCAAATGTACTCAATTAGAGTTAAAACTACTCTATTAGAGTTGAATTTATCCAAATGTATATTTGTAATCATTTTGTCAATTAAATTATTCAAGAAAAAAAACCATAACCCTATCCCTAACCCATGCTCAAAAGTTCAAAATCACATTTAACATTTTCAGGAGCCCTCAATATATTGTGGATAGCACCTCAAAAATAAATAATCATTTTGTTCCTCATCTCTCAGATGTACAGATAGTGTTTGCCATCTATGTTATTGGTAAATGGACTGCATTTATATAGCGCTTTTATCCAAAGCGCTTTACAATTGATGCCTCTCATTCGCCAGAGCAGTAAGGCGTTAGGTGTCTTGCTCAAGGACACTTCGACATGCCCAGGGCGGGGTTTGAACCGGCAACCCTCCGACTGCCAGACAATCGGTCTTACCTCCTGAGCTATGTCGCCCCTTATTCTGTATGTATTTCCTGTTAACAGGAATGGGTCAGTGGGTGTTGACATGACCCTCACATTCAAGAGTCAGACAGTGGTTCCAAGCAGCTCCACTATCGTGGATAATTTATCAGAAGCTTTGAGTACTGGGCAGTCACACCTGGACGTTATACCGGGCAGTGTTATTGCAGGTAAGTACAGCCTGATCAACCATATGGTCTAGGGTCCCATTCTTCCCACAAGCAGTGGACCACTGGGGTGTTAATTTCATACCTGCTATTCTAACTGTAGTCAGTTAGAACAGGGCCTGCCCACATCACTTATATTCTCCTAAGACCCAAAAATTCATTTTTTGAATTTATGCGTTACTGGTTACTTTCAGGAAGCATATATTCTACTATGCCGAAACCTACACAACAGGGGACATTCACTAATAAAAGTAAAATACACAATAGTTTTGAAAATATTTTCATAGAAAAATGTTTTTGTCTTCCAAGACATTTGTATTATGTCGCTTAAGATTTTTTTTTCTGCTGGGCCTCTGGAGGATATCTGTGAAGCAGCAATGCTGAGCAAACCTTTTTGCATAAGGCTCTTTTTTCTTTCTCATGACAGGGATGACTGGCAGAAGCAAAACCAGAACAACGGGGCCTCAGAATTTCCAATCATTCAATTTGACACAAAAGCCTGAAGGAACATGATCCACTGCCTGAAGCAGCTCAATGCACAGATCAACTGTGTCATGTGACCGCTGTGTGACTGCATCACTGACACCTACTGTAACACAACGCTAGTGTGTGTCTGCATCGCCGGCACCTACTATAACACAACGCTAGTCTGTGACTGCATCACTGACACCTACTGTAACACAACGCTAGTGTGTAACTGCATCACTGACACCTACTATAACACAACGCTAGCTGCCAACTGAAAGGACAAAGTCAATGTGAAAGTAAGAAAAGAAAGAACCTGATTTTCCTTGCAGTTTTTTTTTACTGTTAAACTACTGAAATGTGTTTCGACTGCAGGGGTATCAGTACTATACCGAAACAAAATATTGCTTGTATCTACCTGGGTCAAATACATATTTGAGTTCCATTAGCTCTTTAAATGTCAATATTCCTCCTGAACCAGGTTGGCTAAAAATCTGTGGGTCTCCCTTTGTTTAATCGCAAATTAATAATTAGAATGACAGATGTGTAATAATAATAATAATAATATTAACTATAATAATAATAATGGATAGCATTTATTTAGTGCTTGTCATGATTTCAAAGGGCTTTACAATGAAGGGAAGTTCACTTCTCATACCCACCTGATTAGACTAAAGATGTTTAATGCAATGCATTCAATGCTTAAAAAATATATATAGCATAGCAAAAAAAAAAAAAAAAACATCTTAAGCCAGAGACTTTTATTCTTTTATTTTTTTAAACAGAACACAGCAACTGCACTTTCCCTTATGGCCTTGTACTGTGTAAACCAGAAATATGTTTACACACACCCGTGCAGAGGCATGCGTGCACGCACACACACGCACAGTGTATTGCCTACAGAAAGCAGTGCACGGGGTAGCTGTAAGTTTGCGTATAATTTGTGCAGCAGAAGGCACCATAGAATACAAGTAGGTTTGAATTTCAGAGACAGCGATCTGACAGTGCATTCCAATAAAGCAAACATAGGATTCGAAAATGCAGTTAGTTCCACATGCATTTTAAAGGAAATAATTGTCTTTGCTAATAGTATGTGTTCATATTTGGACAGAGCACTCACAAGAATCTCTGCTGTGTGAACATTTTTGGAATTCCTATGCAAACTCTTGAAAGGGATCAAGTTGCTCATCTTTTTATTCCGTAGCGCCAGGTCAATTTGTCACGGTTTTAAGAGGGACAAGCACTGCAGTACAAGCTACTCTATAATTACACTATAGTATCAGATTTCTACAGGACAGACATGTTTGGATAAACTCCTCTGGATGATGTGTTTGGATGAAGGCTGACCAGACACAATATACTGTGAATTTTACCAGTATAACTTGTTCCACAGGTTAGGTCACGTCCACACTTGGTAACAAAGCAGAAAAGTAACATATTTGCCATTGTCGCACCCTTTTGGGTCCCTGCTGAATCTGTTAGCTGGTTTTTTATATGCAATACTAAATGTTATGTCCAGCTGAAGGAGAAAAAAAAAGACTCTAAAAAGTATAGCTAACTGTAATCACATTTAATTATGGGAGACGGTATTTATGTTTTAATAAAGCTGTGATAGTGGAATTGGACGTCGCTTTGAATAAGTGTTCCAACTGAAAAATATTATTGTTCATTATAAGTTGATATTTTCCACAAAGACACTGTGCTGTACTGATGTGTGTTTACACATATGTGGTGAATATTAAGTATAAAGTGGCTGGTTACTTAACTAACTTTTTTTTTTTTTGCATCCAAAATAAATGAAGTAAAACATTAATTGAATACTTTTTTTGAATTGAATACTTATTTTTTGCCTGTTCAAATGAACTGTCTCCTAGTTTGGTCAAAATAAGTTGTGCTTTCAAGTCTGGTTACAAATACAAATGTTTTTTTTCTCCACAAATAAACTTTGTCGACAAGGGTGTTTACAAAACCATAAATATTTTTTTTCACCTTTGCAAATAACCTATGGCTCCAAGACTGGTTACAGCCATGACAACTATGACATTTCTTTGTCTGGGCACGAAAAGATGGCTGGCACCAACCCTCACCATTTCCTGTTATGACACACATACTGTAACATCACCTTTGTGACAGTGAGTACATAGTGGAGAGTAATCCTACACAGCTTACATTCCGCCCAGATATTCCATCTGGGCATTTACTGAAGCAATTCAGGTTAAGTACCTTGGTCAAGTGTACAGTGCCATTGTCCCAATAGGGCAGGGCTGCCCAGCCCTGTTCCTGGAGATCTACCTTCCTGTAGGTTTTCACTGCAACCCTAACAAAGCAAATCTCATTCAACAGCTATGTCTGAATCAGAGCACTTGATTATAATACTATTTATTATATTTTTGAGGACAGGACATGAGATGAGACAGTTGTCAAGTAGGTGAAAAAATCCCAGGATGATATACTTATTTCTGGGGTTTCGCTGAGTATATTCAGGAGAATGCTTCTTGGGAAATAAACAACCATTTTGGTCCCATCAATATGACGCGCAGCATCACTTTATAAACAAGGCCCAGCCTTGCTGACGTTTTCCTTCAACAACAACAACAACGATAACATGTGAGCATAGCGACAAAGGCCAGAATGTCTTACGGCACTCCCACGGTACGGTTCGATGATAGTATGGAGGATATTTTCTTTGCATACACAGTCATTGCATACGCAAAAAGTATGCAGTATGCTTAGTAGCCAACACATTCTTTGAGGACACAGGAGTAACGAGGCGTATTCAAACACAGCCCGATTAGTAGAATCAGGCGTGCCAGGTTAGGGTTGAAATGAAAGGAAAACCCCTATAGGGTTGCAGACCTCCAGGTACAGGGTTGGGCAGCCGTGCACTAGGACGTCAAACCTGAGATGCGGGCACTGCTCTCTAATCGTTGTGCTAGACTGCCACCAAAATAAAATCTGCTCATTTGTTTTCTTCTCCGTTCCAAGTGCTGCTGAACTTAATTACAAAATTAAGTGTCCTCGCCACTAGCAGAAATGCCCCATAAATGCTTTGAAAGTAAAGTCATCCATGCACTAATATGGAAGAGAAATGTGCATTACAGTCTGTGGAACCCTATGGTTATGGTCTGTTAATAGCAACTTTAACAGATATTTCGCTTAAATGTAGACTAAATTTGGACAAATGTTCAATTCCTGCTAAATGACGTTAAACTGTTTAACCTGAAACATACTCTAATTTTTTACTTGTTTCTGGGAAAGCAAAATCACTTCATGATTTCCCTGGCTTCTTAGAATAAGAACAAATTCTAGGTCATCACTAGCATGATTTATAAAAGTTTGTTTCCTGAAAGCATGTCTTTAAAAAAAATAAATAAATAAAAAAGCATGGGATTTGTAGTTCTTGTATGGTGTGTGCTTGATAGAAAGCTTAGTATCCACCTGATTTCATTTTTGGAAAAATACCAGATCGCACATGATACATTTCACTATAATTTTTGAGAGTTGGTTCCAAACATTTTGAGATAGAATCTGTTGTGTTCAGGCAAGGAGATTCAGGCAAGGAGATTGCAGCTGTTCAAAGACTCATATCTCAATGGCATGGAGCATTGCAATGGAATGACTGTGATTGCAGAATATTCCGAATTTCACAATGTTAATTCTGAAAATGATCTTGCTATTTGTAGATACCAATGAAAGATAAATCACAATATTGTTAATCAATAACAAAGTTAACATGCGATCATGAAAGTATTAATTTTAGGCCACAGTCTCATAGTAAAAAGCACTCAATCGCATGGCTGTATGTACAGAAAAGCAGAAGAGTCCTTTCCCTTCTGCGCCAACAAGGCTACAGTGTCAGGGCTGGAAGGAGCTGTTAAACTGGTTGGATTAAGGTAGCGTAGTCAAGCGTAGTCAAGCGCCCGACAGTTTCAGTTTAAGAAAGAGTGAGAACCTGGCCTATGTTCCTTGAGGAACACGGCTGGAGGCTCAACCCTTAATCGAGGGGGAACTCGTAAGGGGAACTCGGATGAAGCCCTGGTAGTGGCCAGGAGCTGACGGATCGAGGTGGAGCGCTCAGGAGCTCATTCTCTCCCTGACAGGTGTGAGATTTCGAGTGACAGATAGGCCCTTTTTTTTGCGTCACAGCACGGTGGAGACAGACAGACAGACAGATGGGGGAGTGGCGGGTGCAGGCACGCGCGGCCATTTCGACGCAGAATGCCGTGCAAAGTGGAACGTCGAGCGCTGGGTGCGGCCGCGAAACGTTGTGCGTGGGCGCGAGAAAGGGGGACCGAGCCGGAAGGACGAGCAACAGCGTTCCAGATCATTCCATTCCATTCCATCTACCATTTCATTGTATTTCACTGCCTTTCGTTCTGTTATTTTATTTTATTTTATTTATTTATTTTTTATTTTCGATGTGTCAACTTCCAAAACTACACGATGGGAGCAGTATGAATAAAGTTTATTGTTACGTTGTCGTTATTCAGCTGGTGTTGTAAAGTGATTGTGACCAAAAGAGACACTGTAGTCAAAGCACAAATGTTCACACTGATTACAACTGACTGCCAAGACTAATTGGCGCACCTCTTTAGAAATTAAAGATAACCACCGATAACTTTGAACCTCCTCTGAGTAGGGAAGCAGTTCACACTTTATACCATTAAGCATTTACTTAATGGCAAATTGAATTTATGGTAACTGAGTATGCCCTCTTGTTTGTGTTTTTAGTTGACCAAAAGGCTTGAATAAGTTTTCCACCAGGAATAAAACTCATCATGCGCCTGTTGGTGAAGAGTGACTGAACGAGCAGAGATCTGGACAACAAATGTATGCGGAAGCAGCCCGTTAGCAGACGCTAATACGTGTCACAGAAGCTCCATTGTCACTGCCACCGTGTAATTACAGGTGGTGGAGACAGTTAGGTGTGACTTAGAGAAAAGGCATGACGGTGTTGGAATGAATCACGCATCGCGCGCATGCAGCAGTGCTATTCTAGCTATGCGCACGGGGGACTTCAGAGCATACTGTATAAGCACTCCAACTGCACGCCTCAAACGCGTGGCTCAGTACGAGGTCATTTGACTCATGAAACTTTATTTGTGCCGTTGTTCTGAGGCACGACAAATGTTAATAAGCCTGTGCTGCTGTTGTTAATATGCACTTTCCTTTTGTGTTTTATTTTTTTTATTATCCCTTAGGAAATATAGTGTTAAGTGCGTATGCCGAACAGCTATTCTGTCTTGGATCCTCTGGTGTCATCTCAAACCCAATGCGAAGAACCCTTGCATCTGAACTGCAGGAAGAGCCCGCTCCTTTCTGCATTAAAACAGTCAGAGGTAGAAAATCCAGGGTCAGATAGTAAAGGACTTCCCCAGTGTTCTGTTACAATCATGCAGATTAGCCAATCGGCACAATTCTTCAGCCAGGAAGTAGAACTAATCAGCAAAATCAGCAGGAGTTCATCGGCGGACGAAATACGTGACAGGACTTTGACTCTCTGGCCCCTGGGCTTTCCAGCTCTGAACCCAACCCTGAGATGACAGGAGCGGGTTTTTGAATAATATTAATTAATATATATTAAACACATTATTTATAATAATGTTTAATGCTAGTTATTCATCAAATGAATTATAGTTTTATTGTGCTGTATGACCATATAGCAACCAGAATTGTGTATGTTTATCGCAAATGCACTATATAAGCAATGAATGGCATCTCATACACAACAAATCATATTTGGCTGATATATGGAAGCTCCCAACCAATAGAGGACTGTTGGTAGCCCTGCATATATTTCAATGCCCCCACTTTAGAATTATGAGCATGCAGAGGACTAATGTCAGTGACTGTGGAAATGCGTTTATGAGTAACAAAAAGTGAATGTTTTTTTGCACACTGATTCAGAGCGACTCGGGTTGGCAAACTCTCACTACCTGTAAAGCTGTAGAAGGAGAAAGTGATTAGTTTTCACAAGCCAGAAACCACAACCACCACCACAACCATGACAATGAGTTCTAACTCTTGTCAACAGTGCTACATACTAGCAGAACACTGCTTTAAAAAAAAAAGAGTAATTACATAATATAATACACAATTAATATTGATGTAATGAAAGCAAAAATAAATCTGTTGATGAATTTTGACTGTATGCAAATAGTCAGACTGAACAGCAGGCTGAGGAGGTAGACTGAACAACATCGCAGATGAGAAATTCTTGAGATACAGCATACCTTAGTTCCGTGCCAAAAGTACCGCGTATACCCGGTCACTGGCAAGGAAAGAATGCTAGTCAGAGAAAAAAATAGTTTGTATTGTTTCCCTCCGATTTATCTGATTGCTGTGTTACTAAAATAAATCTATTCCTGATGGTGATGAAGGTGCTTCATAGGCTGGGCCATTCTTGTTGGATCAAATGGCAACAGATTAATCAGTGGAAAAAAAAAGATAAGATGGGAAATATTTAATATTTCACCTTTAAATGTTCTATTTTTACTGCATCTAAGCTCTATGGCAGCGTTTCCCAACCGGTGTGCCGTCAGGTGTGAAAAATCCTCTAAAAAAAATTTTAACGTTCAAATGAATTTTAAAAACTTAAATTAACAAATCCCTTTCACAAAAGCCAAAATAAATGTCATTAAAATGCATATAGCTTAATTAAAACCCCAAAAGAACATTTAGGCCTATGTGTGTGCCTGTGTGTGTGGAGGGGGGCTGCAGGGTGTTTATTTTTTATGCTTTTGAGAGTGGTGTGCCATGAGATAAATTTGGAAAGTGTGCCGCGGAAGGAAGAAGGTTGGGAAAAGCTACACTATGGGGCATTTCAGTTCAAGCCTATGTGGACGGGAGCCTCAGCTCTTGAAAGAGGCTTTCTTACTCACTTTCTGTACAATGGTAGTCTCACAGTCACAATTTCTTTGATATAACATTATTAAAATTAAAAGGCAGTGTAGTATAATGGGTAAGGAACTGGTCTTGTAACCTAAAAAGGTCACAGGTTTGATTCCCGGGTAGGACACTGCCATTGTACCCTTGAGCAAGGTACTTAAACCTGCATTGCTTCAGTATATATCCAGCTTTATAAATGGATGCAATGTAAATGCTTTGTAACAGTTGTGTAAGTCGCTCTGGATAAGAGCATCTGCCTAATGCCTGTAATGTAATGCAAACCAGTGTAATTATATGTTACACACCAAAACAAACAAAAAAAAAAAGGTTGAAGTTGGTATAGTTGCACCTAAATCCCCAAAAACACGGGCAAACTCGGGAGACACGGGAGACTTTTAGGGCGCATGTACAGTACATGCCTCAACAGGTCTCATTGACATATTCTAGTGTACTGGTGTGAAATGAACACACATAGCTTTCTGCAGGAAATACTGGCAGCGCTGTATTCCCTTGTGATGCGCACGAGCTCGCAAAGGTATTCTATTACACTAGCCCAGTTTCTGCGGTTTCTCAACAGGGCCTTGGTTTTCTGTAATCGTTGCCGTACCTCTCAGGTACATATGTCCCCAGGTCTTACCTGATCTACAGCTTGCTTTCTCACACTGACAATCAAAATTAAATACCTTTTTTTGTTTTGTTTTGTTTTGTTTTTTTTAAAGCCATTTCATAACAAGGAATAAGGAAGTTTTAAATCTGGCCAAGCTTCTCAGAAACAAGAACCGTACAAGACATACGCGGATGTAGCGTAAACAAAACATTAGTAGAAAAATTATTAAGCAAGTTTTTGCTAACCCTAACCCTAACCCTAACCCTGCCCTGGGCGTGTCGAAGAGTCCCTGAGCAAGACACCTAACCCCTAACTGCTCTGGTGAATGAGAGGCATCAATTGTAAAGTGCTTTGGATAAAAGCGCTATGTAAATGCAGTCAATTTACCATTTACCATGATGATGATGAAGATGGCAAGAGTAAGACGAAGGCCATCCAGGGAGCATCTGACCAAGCATCATTCGAGGATCACGTTGCTTACTTACATTTTGGGTGAAGAGGTACTAAATGACAGTTCGATCATGACTTTCAAAAGATGCACCACACATTAATCTGAAGATTGTTCGAGATATTTCTTTCTATACATTTTTTTTCTTTGCTAGTTAATGTGGAACTGAATTTACCCTTTACTGCAGCCTTCCATTTCAGTACTTCCTCCACAAGAAGTACAGTTCCTTGTTGCGACAAATCACCTCATTGAATCATGATTATTTTAAGATCCTGCATGGACTCCTGTATTAGGGGTGATATGATTAGCAGACATCCAGAAAGTTTAAGGTGGGACACCTCATTTTTGACAATTTTGTGACAAGAAGGATGCAGTTCCCACATTTAAACTGAGATCAGCCCCGAAGAGTCCAGATCTCAAAACTGGTCATTACGCTTAGCAACTCGGTCTTACGTTTGGGCGAGAACTTTCCGTGAGTGTAAGTTTGAGGCCATTCTTCACAGTCATTCTGAGTCACTTCATACGTACGGGCCCTGATCTGAAAAAGATATGGTGGCTTCTGTAGAATCGCTGCAGTGAAACCACTTCCGGGTGCTAATGCCTGCATAGCTGTGCATGCCTTTCAACAGCAAACATCAGCTCATTTTTCACAGGCTCCTTTTCAATGGTGCATTTCCCCCATTTTGAAATGGCGAGACTTTCGTTTAAACTTAAAAGCCATGTTACAGCTCCTCAAGGAATGCCAAATGCTGAACGGCTAAGGCTGAGCCTCTCAAGTACAGTTACTTTGGTTCCCAATGCTCAATGTCCATTCTCCCCTCAGTTACCGTGGCAGCCATGTCCTCCCTCATTTCGCCCGACTTTGCCCGTGGGATCCACTGCCGCCATTTCCCAGGGGGCTGTCAGTTGTGATATATACTAGGTCACCTCCTCTTTAGGCACGGTGTCTACATCCCTGTCACTGGTTTTTCCACCCTCCCCTCTACCTGGGAGTTAGGTGTGAAGGCAGACAGCCTGGCCAATCAGTAGCACTGATTGTTCGGTTAATTCACTGGGAGAAAAGAAAAATAACCACAGCCGGATTTGGATTTGGAGGCCAAATTTGACTACCTATGGCTTGCATTTGAGCTGCCCTTATATGACAGTTCCGCTCTTCTGTCGAGCACAAAGGGCTCACCAGGTGAGCAGGTGTGTGATGATAGATCTATGGACTAAGCCTTTCTTCCATGACAGTAGCTACCCAGACACTACGGAGGGCTGCTGTTTGTTGGTTCAAAACAGCTAGACAGGGGTTTGTCAAGATTATGGAAGATTTCCTGTTGACATTGTCCAAGTGTGAGTGATAGGCCATTTCTTCGTGCCATGAATGTTAAAATTCCTTGTCAGTACAAAATAAGGAAAATTATATTGTATATAACGAATTAAATTTTAGGCCTGCAAACAAGGAAATAAATAAAACCAAACTGTAAACCAGTTTTTTCAGTCTTACGCATTTGGCACACATATTACTTTAGCTTCCCGTCAGTGAGCCATTTATATTCACTGGTTTTGTTTATTTAAAATCGCCTTCTTATAATACTGTAACACATTTTCTCAGGCTGTATAAAATGTGTATTAGTATCAAATTGGTTCCTTATTTCTCACTTCCTTCATGGCACGATTACATTGTAGATGAGAGATTACAGTTCAAAATATCTGAAGGAATGCATCACCGATGTAACTTCGAAGACAAACAATGGGGTGTTGTGCTAAGTGAGAAACAGATCTGTCTGGTACTGTGTGGGCAAATGCTGCATGATCACAAATAGCATCTGCATATCCTGTCGTTCTGTTGTTGCATTTTTCCAGGGGTTGCTGCTGTCACTTTGACGTCATCTTTCAATCCATTTAGCTCTGACAAAAGTGTGATCATCATTTATATACCAAGAGCAGGACTTCAGGCTCACTTCTGAATAAGTGCCGCACAATGATAGGTAGAGCTAATACTACACAAGAGATTAATTGAATTATTTATAAATATACAAGAACACATCTAGTGATTGGCTCAAAGAATAAATAGGTAAGTGTAATGTTTTTTTTTGTAAAATGCATTGCAGGCATTTACTTTTTTAGTTTTGTTTTGCTGTATTTTAATTTGTTTAAATTTTTGTGTATGCGCAAGGTTTTTTTTGTTTCCTTCTCTCAATTTTACTGTTTTCTTTTCATATGAATATTGTCTCCCTTTATACTACTGGTGTTATGACTATCCCTTGCATCTTTAGAGCATCTCTGGCAAGGCAAGAATCGTCCCTTGAGGCAGACTTTCTCTCTGTAGGGTGCAGTCCCTCAGAGACAATTAAAACTCAGAGAGGCACGCAGCCACAGCTAATACTGACAAAGGCGCTCACAGACAGCTGTAAGGTACAACTGGTCACTTTCTGAGTTTAAGCGTTTTCACGAATTTATGCAGGTGCTGAAAAGATAGCAATCTTTAAGAAAATAAGCATACACTGTTATTAGGTGCTCAATATCTATTTCACACTTCAAATAATAGAATTTTAACAAATTATTCGTCATTTTGAGAAAAACTGAAAATATCAAAAACTGAAAATATCATATGTCCAAAAAGGCCTCAGTTTATGGGGCTAATTAGAAATGTAACCACAATCTGAATCACAAAACAGACAGGGTCATATTGGGTAATATAAAAAATGAACAAGACACATCTCTCTGACTGAACCAAATTTGAGATTCCAGAATCTTTTTCTTGCATTCCAACATATTTAAGGTAAACAATAACAATCTGGTGGCTAACAGATGATTATTACATTTTCGGCATATATATGTGCATTATATTGTAGACATCAAAGTAAAGTTGTGAAGAGTCCTTCTTTAGTTCTGTGACTTAACAGAGTTATCATTCTATTAACCTATACACAGCATGATACAATGTGAACTAAAAACTCCCTATTTTTTATTTCTAATTTAATAATGTTTATATCCAAACATTATTTCAGTCATTTTAGTTATAATTACAGGTTCACTTCAGCTTGAACTGTTGAGCTATTTTTGAGTCACCGGTGACAGCAGGTGACACAAGTAACAAAAGAAATGCTGTAGAATCGGGGAAACAGGACAGACGGACAGAAGATGATTTTATATTACGGAAACGTGACATTTTCCACCAGACCAAGACATAACACCAATCAGGCAAACACACATTGCAGCCAATTCATCAGAGATGATTACTGAATACAATACGCTGTATTATTTTTTTCATATTTTTAGTAATGTCTACAGTTCGCTCTTTCAACCTTTTTTTGTGTGGCATCTCTTTTTTGCAATGGCAGATGTATATGAAAATTGGATCATCAAAAGTTACTGTATTTTAAATAACTGCATCTGAAATAAATAGATATATAAATCAAATAATCATTGCCTAGATGCACAGTACAAAGTGATTTTTCTGTGAAGGAGCTGCTTTTTAAAAAGCTTGCATAATATTGCCATAGCTCAAATTCTTCATCTTCCTCCTCTGACCAGTGTAGATATGCTAATATATACTTTTAGTTTTAAAGAGAACAGTTGTTATTTGTTGCTGTAATACATTATTGAATGGTTATTTTTGACTGGCTTTTGCATTGCATAGTCACCTGCAATAAATATAACTTTGCAGTAGACATTGAAATGATAACCAAAAAATCCCAGTCGTCTAAATATATCCGATAAAGTTGTGGCAGCTATTAAGCATTTAAAATACATTAGTCTTTCCAGAATAACCTGATATTAATATGAAATGTATCTATCAGGTAATCAATCCCTGGTCCCAAAAACCTCTGCTTGTGAAAAGATAAGAATTGGTTGTGGTGTTCCACACAATGGCAACTTTGCCTCAACATATTTAATGTATTTTCTCTTAGTATGTTTTTTTATTTGAATTTTTTTTTTTTTTTTTTACCACGGTTATGCTGTTGACAGCTGGAAGTACGGGTAATACCTCTTAACCTTCAAGTTCAAATGTGATCTTTAAAAAAAAAGCCTGGCTATCCAGCTAAATCCAGCCAAACCAGTATGTACTTTTTCAGAAAAAGCAGTCTCACTTGTGCATTGCAATGGAAAAAGGACATGTCAGACATTCCACTTAATCTGGCTTGATCTAGCCGAGAGCCCGAAATCTAACACGAACTGAGAAAATACTACAAGTCTTACACAGACTTCATTTTCTCCACATATTACCCTTTGACAGATGCAATTTGAAGAAAGTTCAGTGATGACCAGAATGGTGGGGGGGGGAAAAACTACACATGTTTTTACCTGGCAATTGTGTCATCTTCTTTATGATGCACATTGAGGTTATGGTATTTTAAAGAATGATAATTGACTGTTTATTAAAATAGTTTTGCGGTCGAGTGAGTCTCGCTGTGAATGTGGCTCAGTGCTTTCTTTGGCTGGTGAAACACCTGCATGTGCAGTGTATCTAATGTTGAAAGACATGGCAGCAGCTATGTGTGATGTTTATCTGTGAGTGACAGGAATAGGTTAAAGGAGAAAATATGGGGGTTAAGGCATCTATCATATGCCTTCTAAAATAGTAAAGCCTTTCAAAAATAACTTCACAACTGTTTCATAGGAACATACAGCACTTATTGCGCCTCGTATCATTGTCTTGTTGTTGTAGCTTGTAGTAATACCTTGACCGCACAAACTGCAGTAATAGTTTAGGTCAGAGCAATGTTCACTGTGTGAACTGGACATTATGTGCTCATGGCTATGAATAACTGTAAAAAATTAGTATTGTACCTTATCAGACTTGTGTGTTGTAGTTGTTCCAATGACCTTTGGTATACACTTATCGCTTTGAATAAAAGCGTCTGCCAAATAAATGTCATGTAATGTAATGTAACATCAACAAGTGAAAATAAGTAAAAACTAAACTTACATATACGGATATCTGAGACACTGCCACAGTACTGTTTTGATCTCTAATTCATGTGATTGGTTGCAATATAAATATATGTAGGCACAAATTACGTTGTGTTGTTTATGACACAACTATTCATAAAAAGTGATATTATGATCTCCAAGGGTAGCATAGCTTTCATATACAGTGTGGAAAAAATTTTCCCCCTTCCTGATTTACTCCATTATTGCATATTTGTCACACTGAATGGTTGCAGATCTTTAGGCAAAATGGAATACTAGACATAGGGAAACTGTGTAAACACAAAACACAATGAAATTATTATTTTATTTAAGTTATGAAACATATGGTCTGATATGGTATGACATGGTTGCTTGATAACTTTTTTCATTAGTTAAATTAACAACATATTTTCACAATGTGTTTTGTTTTCCTTCATCTAATATTACATTTTGTCTGAAGATCTGAAACAATTCAGTATGACACATGCATTAATAGAGGAAATCAGGAAGGGGAAAATACTTTTTCATGGCACTTCAGTTATGTTATTTAGCATTAAATGTGGGCATTTCCTCAGAATCAGATGCTACAGTTTGGAATTTCCCTGTTCCGGCAAAAAAAATGAACTGGCTGGGCTGCCATCTAATGTCAGAGAGGGAAACATGTTCTTCTCCAGGGGTAGCAGATCCACTGTAGTACACAGCAAAATGGCCACTGTTAATTCAACTCTAAAAGAGTTTACTTGAGTCCACAAGGGACCACACTGATGTACACTGTGGGAGTTAATGAACATTTTACTGTGTAATTAAAGAAAAGAAAGCACAACACTGGAAGAATCTAAGAGCATGTGCATATCTTCCATTGTTTCTACTTCTTTAATTTGCGCATTTGTGGAATAATTTAATATATTATTTCATATATCATCATAATGATAATAAGCACATTTTGCTGTAATTGTTGCTTTTCTGGTATTGTTTGCTCAAAAATAAATCTTAGAAATCGCTTTGGATTTCAAAGTAAACTCAGTATTATTGTTCAAGTTGTGTCATCGGGGAAGTGCAAAATATTGTTGAGGTCTTTTGATCAGTTACACTGTTGACTGGAAATGCTCACTGAGGACAGATCTGAACGACGCTCAAATTAAAACCCTGTAAACCGCTAAAGAGAGATACATAATTTTTCAGCCGTTTTGTTAAACCATAAAGATCCACTGTAAAACTGAGGGGAAGTTTTCAGGAAGTTCCCATTTATTACATTACTGACACAAACTAACACATATCTTTCAATACACAGCAATGAATGGTATGCACTAATAGGCTTTTCATCGATACACTGTAAAATAGCAAATGTGTGAACTTGTAAATAGCTGACATGGAAACAATTGCATTATTTACAGTGAAACGCCATAATACATTTAACGTTTGATAGATATACAGTAAAATGTACAGTTACTGTACATTTAACATATTGTTATCCTTATTTATACAATAAAGTTCTGACAACCTAGTTGTCAGTATTTTACCATAAAATTTACATTATCATTTATTTATTTTTTAACAGTGGAGGGTTTGGAAAAATAATGAAGAACATGACTGTTATCACTAAAAACCTAACTGCCGTCCAATAGATGTCCTAGTAGGACAGCATTTGGCAGCAGAGTTCAGCAGTCATTTGGCAGGCAAAACAAACACAAACCTCATTATTCTGTGAGAGATTATAAAATATGGTGCTGAGCGAAACAACAATGCTGATATACTGGTATTTTTCACCACAGTTGACAATTTTTCCTAACTTGAAAGAGTAGCAGTTGCCAATGTTATTATGTTACCAATATTATTCCATCCTTTTTTTGTTTATATATTCATTCAAAAGTTCTGACATAAATATTTTTTTGTTTCTCTTCCAGATTCAAATCCAAATAATCCATTCAAAGAAAAAGGCACAATGTACAGCAAAATAATTCCTGTTCTGTTCTTATTTATGTGTTTTGACATGTCTAAAACTGAAAATACCATGACCACACAAACCGAAGCCCCAACTACAACCATAACAGGCGTTCCCAGTACAACAGTGACAGAGGGTACCTTGACCACACAAACTGAAGCCCCAACTACAACAGGTGTTCCCACTACAACTGTGACAGAGGGTACCTTGACCACACAAACTGAAGCCCCAACCACAACAGGTGTTCCCACTACAACAGTGACAGAGGGTACCTTGACCACACAAACTGAAGCGCCAACCACAACAGGTGTTCCCACTACAACTGTGACAGAGGGTACCTTGACCACACAAACTGAAGCCCCAACTACAACAGGTGTTCCCACTACAACTGTGACAGAGGGTACCTTGACCACACAAACTGAAGCCCCAACTACAACAGGTGTTCCCACTACAACTGTGACAGAGGGTACCATGACCACACAAACTGAAGCCCCAACTACAACAGGTGTTCCCACTACAACTGTGACAGAGGGTACCCTGACCACACAAACTGAAGCCCCAACTACAACCATAACAGGCGTTCCCACTACAACTGTGACAGAGGGTACCTTGACCACACAAACTGAAGCCCCAACTACAACCATAACAGGTGCTCCCACTACAACTGGAACTGAGGTTACCTTGACCACACAAACTGAAACCCCAACTACAACCATAACAGGCGTTCCCACGACAACAGTGACGGAGGGTACCTTGACCACACAAACTGAAGCCCCAACTACAACTGTAACTGTTGCCCCCACAACAACTGTAACTGAGGTTACCTTGACCACACAAACTGAAGCCCCAACTACAACTGTAACTGTTGCCCCCACAACAACTGTAACTGAGGTTACCTTGACCACACAAACTGAAGCCCCAACTACAACCATAACAGGTACTCCCACTACAACTGGAACTGAGGGTACCTTGACCACACAAACTGAAGCCCCAACTACAACAGGTGTTCCCACTACAACAGTGACAGAGGGTACCTTGACCACACAAACTGAAGCCCCAACCACAACAGGTGTTCCCACTACAACTGTGACAGAGGGTACCATGACCACACAAACTGAAGCCCCAACTACAACCATAACAGGCGTTCCCCACACAACTGAACTGAGGGTACCTTGACCACACAAACTGAAGCCCCAACTACAACTGTAACTGTGCCCAGATACCTTGACCACACAAACTGAAGCCCCAACTAACGAACGGTTCCCCACACAACTGAAGAGGTACCTGAACACAAACTGAGCCCAACATACAACAGTGTTCCCACACAACGTGACAGAGGTACCTGACCACACAAACTGAAGCCCCAACTACAACCATAACAGGTGCTCCCACTACAACTGGAACTGAGGTTACCTTGACCACACAAACTGAAGCCCCAACTACAACCATAACAGGTACTCCCACTACAGCTGGGACTGAGGTCACCCTGACTACAGAAACTGAAGCCCCAACCACAACAGGTGTTCCCACTACAACTGTGACAGAGGGTACCATGACCACACAAACTGAAGCCCCAACTACAACCATAACAGGGTTCCCACACAACTGTGACAGAGGGTACCTGACCACACAAACTGAAGCCCCAACCACAACAGTGTTCCCACACAACTGTGAACGAGGTTACCTTGACCACACAAACTGAAGCCCCAACACAACCATAACAGGTTTCCCACTACAACTGTGACAGAGGTCTACCATGACCACACAAACTGAAGCCCCAACCCTAAAACCCATAGGTTTCCCACTACAACTGGAAACTGAGGTTACCTTGACCACACAAACTGAAGCCCCAACTAACCAAACAGGTGTCCCACTACAGCTGGGACTGAGGTCACCCTGACTACAGAAACTGAAGCCCAACCACAACAGGTGTTCCCACTACAACTGTGACAGAGGGTACCTTGACCACACAAACTGAAGCCCCAACCACAACAGGTGTTCCGACTACAACTGTGACAGAGGGTACCATGACCACACAAACTGAAGGCCCAACCACAACAGATGTTCCCACTACAACTGTGACAGAGGGTACCTTGACCACACAAACTGAAGCCCCAACTACAACCATAACCGGCGTTCCCACGACAACAGTGACGGAGGGTACCTTGACCACACAAACTGAAGCCCCAACCACAACAGGTGTTCCCACTACAACTGTGACAGAGGGTACCTTGACCACACAAACTGAAGCCCCAACTACAACCATAACCGGCGTTCCCACGACAACAGTGACGGAGGGTACCTTGACCACACAAACTGAAGCCCCAACTACAACCATAACAGGCGCATCCACTACAACTGTGACAGAGGGTACCTTGACCACACAAACTGAAGCCCACACAAACTAACGGTTGCCCCACAACATGTAGAGGGTTACCTTGACCACACAAACTGAAGCCCAACTACAACCATAACAGGCGCTCCACTACAACTGTGACTGAGGTTACCTTGACCACACAAACTGAAGCCCCAACTACAACCATAACAGGTGCTCCCACTACAACTGGGACTGAGGTCACCCTGACTACAGAAACTGAAGCCCCAACTACAACTGTAACTGTTACCCCCACAACAACTGCAACTGAGGTTACTTTGACAACAGGCACCAAAGCCCCAACTACAACTGTAACTGTGGCCCCCACAACAACTGCAACTGATGTTACTTGACAACAGACACCAAAGCCCCAACTACAACTATAACTGTTACCCCCACAACAACTGCAACTGAGGTTACTTTGACAACAGGCACCAAAGCCCCAACTACAACTGTAACTGTGGCCCCCACAACAACTGCAACTGATGTTACTTTGACAACAGGCACCAAAGCCCCAACTACAACTATAACTGTTCCCCCCACAACAACTGCAACTGAGGTTACTTTGACAACAGGCACCAAAGCCCCAACCATAGCAGGATCCACCATTGAAACATTCTCCACTCTTACTGCACCTCCAACAACAACCATAACAGGTATTACATTGTTACAGCGCCTCCTAAACTACAACACCAGGCACTACAACTGTCACATTAGCTGCCATAATCAAACAGCTGCAGGTGCTTAAATTGTAATGACCTACAACTACCCTAACTTGAACTCTTGTGTCCACTACAGCTCCCCCCAACATCAAAGTTCTTGAGTTCACCTCCACTGAATTATTTGATATTGACCTCTCAAATCGTGAATCTACAGCCTTTCAATCTAAAGCCGAGCAAATAAAACAGCTGGTAAGTGTCTTATGTGAAAAAAAACATGAAGCGCGTTTCGCTGTTGTTGGATGTGAAGCACCACATGGACCACACTCGTACACACACTAACTCATTCACATTTAGCAGGCTGAAGATTCTCCACAAGGGGGAGGTATTACCACTCAAGGTGTTTCGCATCAATGACACCGTGACTTTGTTGACAATTGCTTTGAAACATTTTTCTGGGTTCTTAAAAATGCTTAAAACTCCAGCAGAAAAACTAAATTTCTAAGAAAATCTTATATTTTTTAAGATGGATTATTAAACAGTATTTATATTATTTTAGTTATCGAAGTGAACATAAAGGAACATTTTAAAGCCTAATTATTAAACAATTAATGAATGCAAAGTAATCAGAGAACAGAACACATGTTGGGTTTCTCTTTCCATATCCACTACTCATATTTCCTCCTGCTGATTTTGTCATAATCTGGAAAAATGTATTGAAGCAATTCAATTTGAAAATTATAATTTAATAATAACATTGTTATTGTTAATGTAATATCAGATTTAGTTTGATCTTTAAGACCACCTTAATCAATAGCTAGAACAATATTTTTGTAAGTCCAATAAATGTAAAATATTTTTGCATTAATTTGTTGAAAGACATACTGGAGATTATTCTTGGAGATTGACATGTTGGCAGCTGAACTATTCCTGTACTTTCAGATTGAGCCACTTTACAAAGCGGCATTTCCTTCATTCATCAGGTTCACTGTAAGAAGCTTCAGGTGAATATGGTATTCTTTTTGTGTGTGTTGCGGTGGGGGGGGGGGGGGGTGTATGTGGGGGTGTGGTTGCAGGGGTGCTGCGTTAGGGTCTGTGATAAAATGGGCAAATTCATTAAGTTTTCATGTCATTTATGGGTTTGACAGTGGAAACAATATTCAGCTATTTCATTGTATGTGCACGGGTTTATTTGTTTGTGTGTGCATGTATGTGTGTGTGTGTGTGTACAATTGAAAGTGTGTGCTTCTATGTGTCTCATGGCTCTTTATACCTGTGTTAATTTAATAATATAACCTGCTTCTCTATTTGTATTAAGGCCTGGATCAACTATCACAAATGGAGATCTGGCCTTCAGCTCAACAAACGTACCTAGCGATGATGTCATAATCAGCACTCTGAGTGGCAGCAGCGTAACTAGTACACTAAAGATCGTCGTTACCTCAATTAAAGTCATTAATGCTGGTAGGTAATACATTATTAAGCAAGCATTTCTAAAAACATTTTGCAACTCAGTCTTTATTTTACTTCAGTTTTCAACTGGTGCTATCATTCTGCATGATTTTCACCATAGGAAGACAGCCGCTGGGCTGGAAAGTGCAATGTTGTTGGCTGAGCAACACAAGATGAAAACTGATAATGTTTTCTATGTAAACATGCAAAACAATGGCTAGCACATACTGTATGCATATGGAGTAGAGTACGTTTTAATTAATACATAATCTCTCATGAATCCAAATCTAATAGGTTCAACAACTGTGGTACCAACAACAACAGTAACAGCTGTTACACAAACTCCTACAACTACAAGTAGTGCAACCACCCTGACACCAGCAACTACAGTAACAGCTGTTACACCAACTCCTACAACTACAAGAGGTGCAACCACCCTGACACCAGCAACTACAGTAACAGCTGCTACACCAACTCCTACAGCTACAAGAGGTGCAACCACCCCGACACCAGCAACTACAGTAACAGCTGTTACACCAACTTCTAGAGCTACAACCATGGCTATGCCCACAACTACAACTCCAACTACAACTACAACTCCAACTATGACTACAACTACAACTCCAACTACAACTACAAAACCAACTACAACTACAACTCCAACTACAACTACAAAACCAACTACAACTACAACTCCAACTACAACTACAACTCCAACTACAACTACAACTACAACTACAACTCCAACTACAACTACAACTCCAACTACAACTACAAAACCAACTACAACTACAACTCCAACTACAACTACAAAACCAACTACAACTCCAACTACAACTACAACTCCAACTACAACTACAAAACCAACTACAACTACAACTCCAACTACAACTACAAAACCAACTACAACTACAACTACAACTACAACCCCCAAACCTCGTCCACCTACTGTTCCAGTTGTGGCTCTTCAAGTGACTATACAGACAGTCTTCATACCTGCATTAGCTAATAGCAATTCACCAGAGTTCCAGAAGCTAGCATTCAGTATTGTTACTGTGGTAAGTCTCTGTCTTTATTTTTCTTTCTTCCTGTCTGTCAATCAAATTTTAGAATCCGCGGTGGGTTTCCTGAAAGCCTCTTTAATGGCAAGAACCTCTTTAAATCCCTCTTATGATCACTCTCAAAATTACATGGGTTTCCCAAACACATTCGTAATGAAAGTGCCTCTTTAATTCACTCTTGAGCTATGGAGCCATCTAGACCACTCGTTCACAGCAAAGAACCTCTTTGCTTACAGCCATCCAACCATGCACCACACACAATACGCGTGAGCTTACAAAGCATGTGTACCGTCACAGCCTACAATAGCCCAAAATGTGTAGCAGCCTCCTATTCTATTCTTTTTCCATGTATACCCAGAGTAAATTGTAAAAATATAAAATACATACCCATAAAATAAAATAAAAACTGCATCTGGAAATGATTTGGAATGAGGGTGTATTATATTGAACATGACAAAGACTAGGCTTGATACAGTGTTAGATACTATCTAGTCTGTAGGTAATCAGAGCACTAATTTAGTTAGGAAAATGGCGAGCATCGTTGGGATGAATGGCCTATTCTCTCCATTATATTATGTTATGTTATGTTATGTCATGTTGAGTACTTGATCATTTTTAATCCTGTTAAATGCAATTGATAAGCAAATGATAAACTAATTACGTTTCATGAATAAAAACAAATTGCTGCACCTTTATAATTGTCTAAATAATAAGGCCAACGTGTGGCCCCCAGTGGAGAACTGGCTAAATTGACCTGACTGCGCATCAAAGAATCCTGCACCTGAATGAAAGGTGCAGAAAAATTGCGATCATGGTCACCTGAAGCCAGGTGTGGGTCATGTCTGAGGACATTTCCTTAATTATTTAATCTATTATTCTATTAATCTATTATCCTTTATTTGAATATTTTATGGATTCAGTTTCTAACTCAAAGGAATACCATATCAAATTGTCTAATGCCACTAAATCCTTTTTCTTTCCCGCTGATTATAGTGTGATGTGATTTACAGCGCACGCTACGGGTTTATTTTCATCCGGACGATTGTGATTCGATTCAGGTAATATAACCTATTCACGGTGAAGAGCTTTTTTTCTGTGGTTTTATTGAATAAAGATCCACTAAAATGAAGCCACTCTATTCGTCAGTTCGGGTGTATTTGAACCTATATTAGTTGTTTAAAATGTTTATTTTGGGAAAGTAAAATAGGTGCACAGTTGCCATTGAACTAATCAAAACTGGGGGAAACACCTAAACATTTGCTAAGTAGACTTTTCTTTACACAGATCTTGTCAAACCAAATCAGGTGGCATAGTAGTCTAAGATATCAGTACAGTTGTACAGTAGGGGTGATAATTATGTACTCTACTGTGCAAAAGGCAGGGACCACCCTTTAGTTTATTCAATTTCCACTCAAAACAGCCATTCAGAGCAAATATGTTTTTTTCAGTGTCAGAGAATAATGCATGAAGCGTACATTTAATGGAAGCTGTATGCTGTACATAAAAGCAAAGGGTGGAAACATTAAATACTGAAAGATTCGATGTTGTGCATAGTTGTGGAGGTTTTGTGCAACTTTGTGCTAAATATGTGTTGGCTGCATTCTTTTCTGACACTGAAAAATAAATAACCTGCGCTTACAACGGCTGTTTTCACTGGAAAGTAAACACAAGAAAGGGTGATGCCTGACCTCCACGCAGAACCGTATGACTGACTTGTCTCTCCTTTTCTCGCCCATCACCTGGCTCTCCCTGTCCCTGTTCCCCTCTCTCTCTCCTGGGCATGTCCTCGTTCCCCCTTACAGGGGCGTGGCACGAAACCGTGCGGAACTGGATACGCAGGCGGAGGTGGAGCTGGAGTTTCGGGACAACACCTCACCCGAATCGCTCCCGACCAGCGACGACATCGTCAACACGCTGAAAGAGGCAGTGAGCAACCCCAACAACACATTCAACATCACTATTGACCCCGCCTCCATTTTAATTCTAAGTAAGTCAAACACACGTTTTCCATAGTTGTTGTTGTTTTTTGTTTTTTGTTTTTTTTTCTCCTGAGACAAAAATGTACCATACTGTACATGGAATGCCAACAAATATGTTGTTAAGTAATCATGAGAAATATATGTTCTGCTTTTAAGCAATCTTTAATTTCAAGATGCATGTTGTGCATTTACAGGAACCCCGAACAACGTTGTGGAGCTAGTGTTCACCTCCACTGACACATTTGTGGACACACTTCTAGACGCGAACTCAGAAGCCTTTAAAACCAGAGCACGGGTCACAGCAGAACAGGTAAGGCTTTCATGTGACGGGCAGTTATGAACTGTGGTTTTGTTTGGCAGGGCAGAAATAGAAATATATTGGATTTGGTGGAATAATTTTATTAAATTTTATTAAATCTTGAATATTACATTACCGACTCACTAATGCAGCATGTTAAATAGTGCACACATTAAAATGCATGAATATATGTCCCTTTCAGATCGAGCCAGTTTTCAAGGCTAACTTCTCATCGTTCATCTCTATGACTGTCACGAATTTCAGGTGCCAATCCATTCATTACATTGTGTGTGTATGTGTGTGTGTTTGTGTGTGTGTGTGTGTGTGTGTGTGCGTGTATGCATGCATGTGTGTGTTTGTGTGTGTGTGTGCGTGTATGCAGGCGTGTGTGTGTGTGTGTGCGTGTATGCATGCATGTGTGTGTGTGTGTGTTTGTGCGCGTGATGTGTGCATGTGTGTGTGTGTGTATGTGTGTGTGTGTGTGTGTGCGTGTATGCATGCGTGTGTGTGTGTGTGTGTGTGCGTGTATGCATGCATGTGTGTGTGTGTGCCCGTGTATGCATGCATGTGTGTATGTGCGTGTGTGTGCGTGTCTGCTGTTATGTGCGTGTGCCTATGTGCCTGTGTGTATTTTTGGATGCGAATGGGCACGTGTGCGCACATCTGTGCAGTGCTGATACCTGCGCAGTGCTGATACCTGCGCAGTGCTGACACCTGCGTGGTGCTAATACCTGTTGTTTTTTTCCATCAAGTGCTGGATCAGTCGTCACGACTTCAAGTCTAGCCTTCAACTCCTCAGGACGTTTTCCCAGTGCCAATGAGATCGCAAACTCTCTGATAAACGCTGTGCAGAGGGGACAAGTGAACTTAAACATCGACGTAAACTCAATTAAAGTCAATGGGACAGGTAGGTGTTATGCATGCCATTAAGTTATTTTATATGAATTTCGTATAGCAATTACATTCTAGTTCAAGCATAGTCTTCGCCAAGCCAAGTCTCTTCAACACTGTGCTTGATGGTTTTGCAAGCTCCTTGGGTAGCTCTCAGCTTTTATAGTTCATTAAATACCATGCAAAAATAAAACACAAGAGATGCACAAGTTCTGGTAGGGAATAAAATAATAATATAGGTGCACATTTCTCTGACAACTTTTTAACTATAAAAGCAATGGAGGTCAATCCATCGCTGCTTCAGCTGCGGTTCAGTATATCTTTGTGTTTCCTATATTTTCTAATGGACGCAAAGCTGGCATATTGGGACTTACCACAGCTACAGTATTTACACCGTTGAAGTGTTGATGCCGAGAATGTGTGTACAACTTTATTTGGTTTGCTGTCCACTAAAATGTAGTTTTTTTTTTGTCACAAATTTTACAGCCTTCACCGCATCCACAGCTGGACCCGGAACCAAAACAAGCCTGCTCACGACTTTGTGCTTGGTTTTCACCTCATTGCTTTTCACCCACCTCTGGTAAATTCAGCCAATCAAGTGCACCCAAAGATGAACGTTACCTCACAATGACAAAACCAAGGACTGTATATGGGAACTATATGGGGGGGAGGGGGGACCACAACCAGATGCCCAGAAAAGCAGTTATGCCAGCAAAAGTTCCAAACGGACTAAGTCGGACTCAGCCATCGAACTGCAAACAAAGCCTTTCTGTAGTCAAGCCTGGAGCGGTGTCTATATTAACTTGTGTTTGTTCACTCATTAATAATGAATTTTCTGACTTATACTTCAAGTCAAGCTACTAGCAGGGTCTTTTAAAAAAAAATAGGGAGTCTTAAAGCCTTCGTCATCTCATCCTATACTAACTGCATAGAGCTTCCTCAGATAATGATTCATTTTCAAATGCCATATTTATTGTTCTACAGATTGACAGTCGTGCCAGCCTGAACACAAAATATGAACTCAGCTAACAATAACTGAGCTTTAATAATGAAGGTTGCCTGTCTATCCATAACACCAAATATATATTTGATCTAGTATTTTATGAAACAATAGCCATGGGGTGATACTTTTGAACTCATAAACTTAGTTAAAGAAAAGGGGAAATTCGTATAATTGTTTTAAAAGCGACCATGTTAAATGTAGCAAACCAACTAAGTGCCTTTGCAAGCTGGGCTTGCTGATTAAAGCAATGTGAGTTGAGACACTGACCTATTTTGAAAGAGCGTTACCATATCATATACACTGCTGTCTGTTACAATGAAATGTTTCATTACATTTTGTAAAATCTATCAAATGTGTAATCAAATGTATTTATTGCTAAAAATAAAAATTTTACTTTTAAGTGCATGAAAGTTGCAAGTACCAAGGTCTGCTCACAAACCGAAAATTGTTTGAAGCTTAAAGGCTGCCAGTTTCATTTTTTCTTGCAAAGAAAGATCCTGTGTGATATTTAGATATAATAAATGAGTTTCCATGCACAGCCTTGCATTGGGCACCAAATTTTTTTAAATAATATATTTTTTTCAGATAGTATTATTAAATGAAGACACCACGGTCACATGTAAAGCAATGGAGGTCATATAACATAAACACAATTACCAGCTAACGAAGCTCAATAAAACTACTATTTAATTCTCTGTGACGATACAAAGGCTGTTACTACAACTAGTATTATTTCTTTTCACTACACAGTGAATTTAGTGCCAATATTATTTACACGTGGTTCACAACTCGTGTGTGTTCTGTGACCCCCAAAACACAACTCACATGTGTTTTACGCATCGTAAAACTACAATTCCTGTTTTAATGCTCTCAAACTACACATTCAAAACTACAAACTTCAAGCTGTGGACGCACAGAAATAGAATTTATTTTGGCATTGGGATGGCAGGTATGCCATCCCGCCAAGTTACGCCTTGGCGGGGGCATGCCCCATACCTATACAGCACCGAGAGTTTGGCACTTTTCAGGGTTCCCCATTTATTTTTACTTGTACGATAGGGGAGAAACCGCACGTGTACGCACCAATCAAAATTAAGCTATCCTCAGCCAATCAGGGGAAGAGTATCTCATAGCCAATCGCATGACCGCTGTGCAGGTGAGTAATGTCAGAGATTTCGGTAATACTAATGAAAAACGCACTCGCGCGTATATGTGCATGATATATGAAATCATGATCAAATGATCGATGATCAAACTTAAACATCTTTGATTAATCGTGTGCAACAAATATGACGTTGTAATTGGTAATTCTTGGTCGAGCAATGACCGGCTTTATTCAAGCTGGCTATGATTTGATTTCTATGAAAGGCAGACTAACGAACAAGCTTTTACATCACTGACTTACTGCTTACACCGTTGGCTGGCTAGTGAGTCAGCTTCGAATTGCTTGTAGTAAAAAAGTAATTTGGAGCATGGATATGATGAAACAGCATGTGTCCATTTATTGGGAGTTTCTGTTCTATAGCATTAATTAGGAATATGTATTGTTTAGATTTTGACGATGCCGATATACTGTTAAAACGGGACAGGTGACTAAACGAACAGCAGCAACAGCTACTGGGAACGTGATTTCACAGAAATGACTGTGTGATCTCCACGACGTGAGTTGTAAACTTCGTGTAAATAATATTGGCACTAAATTTGCTGCATATTTTAGCGTTCGTTTTCAGTCATAAATGTTATATTTTGCTATAATTTCTCAATAGATTAAAATCTGTTTGTTTGAACCTGCATGAAATATGCCTATTTATGTATGTATGTATGCTGCAATAAAGGAAAAGGGTAGACACACTAAATACTGAAAGATTTTGGTATTGTACATGGTTGTGGAGGTTTTTGTGTAATGTTGTGTTAAATACATATGTTTGCTGCATTATTTTCTGACACTGAAAAATAAATAACTTTCACTTAATGGCTGTTTTCACTGGAAAGTAAATGAAGTAAAGGGCGGTCTCTGACATTTTCACAGTATTGATTGTGCGTGTATGTATGTATGAAATGAATGAATGAAATAAATGATTGAATGAACGAATGTATGAATGAATGTATGAAATGAAATGAAATGATACCCAAAACCTCTACTTCTTCAAAATGCAGATATGGATTTAAAATCATGGCATTTTATTTCTAAATACAGGGAAAAGTGCAGAAATAGCAGCTAGAGGATACATTCACAAAAATGCAATGGAATATTAATTATGTGCCCAAATTCGTGTGCCTTGCAGTGCGCAAACTCTAACTAACTGTGTATGCAGAAGATCCATCTACATTAAGACATCTATAATATCAAAATATTTGATGTCCAGCAGATGTGTGTCTGTCAAGCCTTAGGGTGATGAGGAGTTCACTGCTATTCGTGTCGTAGGTAACCTTTAACCTATGGGAGATGATTTGCATTTCTAATATTCCTATTTATGTAATTGCAAATGTTTTTCAAATGTTTCTTATTACTGGTTTTATACACACAGTGACAGTTAACACAGCCTCCAAATATATAAAAATCACACTGAAAAATTATACTGTGTCTCACTATACCACATAATCATTACTACCCCCCCCCCCCACATACACACATAATGAAAACTACATTTTATGAAATTACATTTGGCATATGTCATGTTGATTTCTAACACATATATAGGTGTGTGTGTTTGAGTCTGTCAGCAATAATAGGAAGCCCCCATATTTGGAGGCAATGCCACTACCTATACCCCTAATGAGCCTGCAAGTGTCCATCATTTTTCTGTACTGTTTGTCTCTACTGTTTATGTCCTTTGATGTTACTTGTGTATGCGGACATGAATGACAGTGTTAAAATATGTGTGTGCGTGCATGGGTGCATGCGGGTGAGTGGGTGTGTGTATCAGGGTGTGTGTGTGCGTGCGTGTGTGTGTGGGTGGGTGTGTTGTGTGAGTGTGTGTGCAGGCATGTGTGCATGTGTGGGTGGGTGTGTGGGTGTGTTGTCTGTTGAATGTGTGAGATAGAGACAGAGAGAGCCTTACCATGACACAGAGCCCAGTATGCTGTCAGACACTATTGTGAACTGGAGAAATATTGTAATGCTGGGAGTTAGATAACGATAGAGACCTCTTCAACTTCCTCCACATTCCCGTTTTACACCCCTTGAGAGAGAGGACGAAAAAAGAAAATATATCGCATTGGAATGGGAACCCAGACTCATATCTACCAATGTATAAGACAACACTTTACCCCACCCTCTCAGGCTGGCACATCATAGAGCCAAAAGTAGTACCACTGTGTGGCATTTAGACTGGGGTGAGTGTTGGTGTATGGGGCACGGTTTATATCAAACTGGTAGAGATCAACCTGGCCATTAGAAGCTCTACATTTCACATAGCGCATAGTTCTGTGGAACATTAGTGTGGGTTGTTGACTGTGATTCTGGCATTAAAGCAAAAAAAAAAAAAATGTTGCAGTAATAATACAGAAAAGATAACTGAATTGACCTCTAAAAACAACATCCTACGTATTGACCCCGTTCATAATTATTGGTCATTCTGCGTGTAAAAAGTACATTTGGTTTGTCGGCTTCCCTAGATGAAGCGATGAGCCTCAAACTATGCATCGGGGGGTTCAGGGAGGAGAGGGGGTGATTAATTTGGATATTTGGTTGGAAGTTGATACTCACGACCACCACAGCTACAGGGAGAAGAAGGATGAGAAGGCCACACATGACAATGATGGCCACAGCGTATTCTGGGAATGGCCTGGGAGATGGCGTAGGCCCGGCCTCTGCATGGGGGGAGGGGCGAGAGGGTTGGAAATGTGCATGAGTGTGATGCTGTGATCTGTGTTTGTCTGACAGTCTAGGGAAACATTGTGGGGAACACTGAGCTGGCTTCAGGCAACATCCACCTTTACCTTCAACACGAGATTAGTGTACAAATGAAGAGTCAAATGTTTCCTTATTTCTTAATTTCTTAGGGAAAAAAAAAACAATTTGCGCAAGATTCATTTTGGTGATTGCTGAACTCAACCAGTTAAAAAAAAAAAACACTTGCATTTCACCTTGAATCAAATTTAAGGACAAATGTTGAGTGAATCCAAGCTACTGTATTATCAAGTGACTGTCAACTACCATTCGACAGGGAGGATGGGTCTACGGTAAGGCCTTCGAATTCAAGCTGAGGCAAACCAGCCCGCAAAATCTGAGACACCGTGGCAGAAGAGATCCCAGTCTTCTCAAAGATCACTGCCAGTTCAGCCACCACAGAACCTGAACTGTGGAAAAGGAGAGAGATAAAGGACTGGCCCTTCATAAATCATGTATGTCAAGAAAATGTGATCCTAAATCTACTGTAAAAACTCATTTTTCCCCAATAGTAAGGCTGTGTCAACTCATGTAAATAACAATAAAAAAATATTTCAGCAACCTATTGACCATCATCATGGATATGTGACATTATTACATGTCTTTCAATGTTATTTGATATTTTTTTAAAGTGCCGCCCACTTAGAGGGTCTTAATTTATAACAATCCACCATCACAGATTAACGACATAAAATATGTAGTCACTATGTACATGAAATGTATCATATTTAGCTCATATTAT